>NC_089874.1:35900000-36222857 GCF_040182565.1 Anser cygnoides | reverse complement strand
TGTTGATGCATTTTATCAACAGCACAAGAACACTGACGGTTACAAGAAAGCAACAGAAAAAGCAATCAGAGAAGTCTAAACTGCACTGATTTTCAAATTTGCATGGAAGTGCACGCACAGGCAAAACCATACAACTTCAAGAATGAAGAGAGAAAAAAACTGACCCCTGGCTTCATTTCCCTTCCTGCATCTCCAATGGATCCCAGCCAGAAACATTACAGCTGATCTTCCTTCAGTTTTGAAAGGGTTTTCTAACCGAACTCACATCCAAATGTTGCTTTTCTGGCCTATGTTAATGTATGGCTGTGTGTATTTACAGTAAAGCTGCATAGCTGTTCATATTCACATGAGCAATGCCTCATAGCTGGCTGACAATTTAATGAGACATTCTGAATTTTACCTAAGGCATTCTCACCAGTAGGAAATCCTGTTAGATTTACAAGTGTCCATCTGTTAAAATCCTCCAGAGTCATTTTAGATGCTACGCTGTTTGTTGGGTTTTGACCTCCTTTGCTGTGATTGTTCAATTAGTTCTGTAGTGTTCACAGCACATTTGTGCTGTGCATCTTGGAAAGCACGGTAGGAGAAGAACAGCCATTTTTAAAGCTCAGCTTTGATGAGATTAAAATGCCAGGATAAGGCATGCATTCCTGCATACTTATTTTCCAGGGAAATGCAAACTAATGTTTCCTTATTTTTCTTTATGTGGCTACATTTGTAAGCAGAAGGGCTACAGTTCCTAAATTGAGTTTAATGTTTTTTGATTAAACTTCTTTTTGTCCTTTTAATGCATCTTGAAAGCATTAAGTGGGATCAAGTGGATTAAGGTTTCAAGGGTCTGTGAATCTATTCATAGACCTGCAAAGGACTCTCTATTTACTGTTCACTTTTGAGATCAGTTAATTTATCCATAAAATGGGCATAATATGAATGAAGTGGGGGGGGGGGGGGAAGCGCAATATTTGGAAATCTTTGGGTGAAGTGAATGTCAAATTCCAAAGCTGTCTCCCTTAAAAAAAATCTTATTCTAGTTTCCCTTACACATTAATGACACCTACTCCCTTCTGAGCTTTCCTCCCCTCTGAAAGTACAAGAAGAAAATTCAACCCCTGCTGCCAGAGAAAGCAGGGGACGGCAGATCAGCATGGCTTACACCTACACTTCATGAGCTCTTTTGGCAGAGACATTCAGACCCTGCCAATACTACAAGGCCATAACGTCTCTGCTTCGTCCTACACAGAGACCTCACTGCAGCTCTCTTATCTGCACAGCTCAAGCAAACACTGCGGCCATAAAATACACCCCCTCTGTATGTTCAGCCTGAAAAATATATTGAGCAAGGGATACAACAATTGCATCATAAGGTCATAAACTTATAATTAACTGTAACTAAATACACAGAGCTGGTTCTTCTCCCTCCCTCTCCTTCCCAGCTGCTGTGCCGTGGCTCAGCAGCAAGGGAGGATCCTGGGGCTGGCATGTAATTTTAAATCTCATGGAATATGGCCATGGCTTTTGAGGAAGATACAGTTACATGCAATTTGTGTGGATAGAGCAATGAGGTCAGTCCCATGGTGCAAGGAGCTGTACAGGCAGTGAAAAGATGGTCTTTTCTGTCTCTCACAGGACAGGGGGCAGCAGTTGGGTAGACACATATAGGGGAGCAGGGGTGCCCACTGTGGGTGGTGGGTTCAGCAACATCCTCTCTGCTGTCTGACTTCCTGAGGGCAGTGTGGCAGAGCAGAGCTTTGAGACAGTATTTGAATGCAGATAATGAGGTGGTTTAGTAAGGATCCGGGGACATAGCTTCTGTATCTGCAGGAAAATAGGTGAGAAAGCACACAATACTTGTAAGGAATGCATACTGATGGGAAATGGGAGCTGGAAGTACTAGAAAGTGATATGAAAGAGGGGGTCTGAAAATGAAAATGGGTGATGAGCAACAGGTGTCATAGAAAAGCACAGTAGGCTGTGGAGGAAAACCTGACAGCAGCATTCCTGATGGCCAACAACAAGCCACAAGTCTTCTGGCTATGTCCAGGAAATAAGACAGCCCTGCCTTGACATTCATGCCCATGCTGTACATGGGGAATGTTTGGGGTTGAGCCAATGCTACTGTTGTAATAGTCACATGAGAACTGGGTGAGGAAGGCTGTTCCTTAGGTTTTCTCTGCATGTAGTCTGTATGCAAGCACACAGAGAAATGCCTACTAAAAAAATAGTGTCTGTTATGGACTAGAGTCCAGCCAGGGCAGTGATGTGTTTCCTGTAATTAAATAAGGAAATAGAGCTTAGATATTATGTTCTGGAAATGTGCTGAATATTTTAAGGACTCAATTTTTTTCAGATTGAGAACAGGTTTACTGGTGGGATAGTTAATGATAAGCTTCATATAAGGTCATCATAATGTTGTTTTGCCTGTGAATTTTGCATTACTGGCGACCTAGTGTCTCCATGTTACATTACAAAGTATTGTGCAAAGGTTTCTTGAGTGTGCTGAGACCACAAGCAGCTCCTGACTCTCAGTCAGCATCTCCTTTCACTGAGAGACACCTCAGATCCAAAACGAATACATACTTTTTAAAGGGGCCTGGGAGACAGAATGCCACACTCAAGCTAAGCTCACTGAAATGGGACGAGGAATCCTACCTACCTTGGCCCTTTTATAAATTATCACTCTCTCTCTAGACTTTCTTAAACATACTGCTTTTAATCCACACTACCCTGTCAGCTGTGAACTCTACTTAGATCTCTGGATATGTGATCTCTGAATTTGGTCCAGTGAATTTAAAAGAGCCTAAGTAGTTACCCAGGCGCCAAAATAGAAGAGTTAAGCAATAAAAGACGTTAGTAAGTGAACATTAATGCCAATAAGTAACAGGCTACATTTTTATTTCAGATGCAGTCCCCAAGGGAGCACGTTACATAGCTGCGCCGTTGCAGCAGGAGCCCCCTGAGGCGCCGTAACTCAGCGGCACACCTTCTCCTCTCCTATTCCCTCAGGCAGTCATTTACCTCTGGCCTAAGCCAGAAATAAAATAATAGTCCCCCCCTTCCTACCCCAGCCCCCTCAAGCACTCACCAGCTCATCTGAGCTGGCGAGTGGGAATGGACCCCAGGCTCTACTCATTTCCCACCCTCCAGTTCCTAATCCCCAGAGAGGAAATAAGCAGATGTGTGGCCCTGCTTGTTTCATGCACCTGGACAAAGCCCGGGTAATCCATGTAGGGTTGTAAGTGGGTTCTTACTCCCTCAGGCAACAGCATACTACACACATGTAAAGCAGAGCATTTCTGTTTTGCTTTCTTCTAGCTCTCTCATGTGTATGTTACGCCAGCGAGTACCCTTTCTCCTGTAGCCAAGAGACTTCTTTCACATCTGAATTTGGGTACAGCAACTCTTGCTTAAAAACCCTAACCCACATCCTACCTTACCACTGTCCATGGAATAGTGGTCTTTCCCTCCTCCCTCCAAATATTTTACTCTGAAGCTACCCCTGGGCTCCAAAATGGTCATAAGGCTGCTAAGCAAAGTGCTGTCAACCAGACCCTGGGGGCAGTGTCCCAGCTGAGAGCGGGGTGACATTCCTGAGGAAACAATGGAAATATTTTGAGCAAAAATAACTACCATTTTAAAAGGAATTTATTGGGAAGGGCAGGTGGAAAACGGAATTAGATGGGAGTCTCAAGGTGCCTATAACAATAGGGAAGTAGATGGCAGTGGCCCAGAGCAGCTGGAGCAAAGCTCTCAGTCTGGTTAACCTGAATTTGCCATGCTCCCTCCTAATCTGCTCCTTTATCTCTGTGGTGTTTACCTGTGCTTGGGTCCAGTATATGACACAGGGTGTTATGGCATGTTTCATCATGGCATTTCATCCTGGCAAAAACCTTCACGGAGAAGCACTAATGGCCACAGATTCCTTTGGCACACTGCGCCAAATCCTGGGAAACTTGTACAGGGTGTACCAACAAAATTACTCTGCTACTCACATGAGCAGTAGCTCTGGTAAGAAGCTCCCCATGGATGTGTGCACAAAGAAGCATGACGTCTGCCAGTCTAGAGTATAATTCTTTGCACAATAGGTTGCTGTGGATGGCTAAAGAAGAGAATGAGACAAAACATGGCCAGGAGGAACCTGACTTCAAATGCACTTACTATTCCCCTAAAAAGCATTATAATATGCTGTGTCACATAACTGTTTATTTGTACTCAGTGAATTTCACTGCACAGAGAGACCATAGCACCCCTAACGGGGAAGAGAAAGGCACATTTCTGTCCTCTCGCTGCTTCAGCAGAGAGAAGGAGAGGCCCCACAGGAACATCAAATGGATACGAGCATGTACAGTAGTGCTATGGTCCCCCAGGGAAACTGGAAGAGTTGGAGAGATGGGATGGAAAGCTTTTCTTCCTGGGGTCACAGGAAAAGGTAGTGGAAATGTACCCCAGAGGTCTGGTTTCAGAGTAAAATTCTAACAAAAAGCAAGTGTTATATGTTAAAAATAAAATCTTATACATTTCATGGTTCAGATTCATGACTCATGGGGTGTTTTGGAGAGCAGGGTCAACCAAGGGCTTGTGTGGAAACTCAAAACCAGCTTTGCAATATCTATGGATGGCAAATCTTCTTTAAAGACAAAATTCATTGGCCTTACAGCAACTACCCTGGCTTGCACTGGCCAGTGAAGTGGCCATATGAATTTTTATATGCTTGTATAAAGTCACCAATATCACCCTAACTGTGGTCACTGGAATACCTGTTAACTACAATATCTCAATCAGCTCTGCACTGAAAATGGTTTTAACTAACATGCAAAGTTAGGCTGATCACTGAGGCAATTTCATTTTAGTTTTAAGAATAACACCAGCTGAGCCATGCTCAGAGAAGGCATTTGATTCATTCATGTCTTTAAACAAACAAATGAAAATGTCAAAAAGAAAGTAATTGACTGATGAAACAACAATGGAAACAGGTTATGTTTGCAGATATATAGCAACTTATGAACATTCACTGAAGTCGGAAAAAATACACATGGGGAAAATTTCAGTGTGTGAAAAATTTAAAAAAATGCAAAATAGGAAGCTATCAAGAACATGGGAGAGTGGCTGGTCAATTAAGTACTGTGTAAAGATTTCCAATTTTCTTGTAGTAAATTATTTATTTAGCCCTTGTATGCCATCAATATATTTTACAAGTTTAATACCCAAATTATAGCTACCCACCCATTTATGGCCCTGTAAATGAGTCCTGAGTTATCAATGTGAATTCTTGTTCTAGGCAATGTCAAATTTAGATTGGATTTGGATGTATTGCTTTTACCCTTATCAAGAAGGTTTGCTAGTGTGGTATTTTATTGCCATATTTAAAATGGAAAGTGCTTTTAAATAGACTTGCCTGGATAGCACAACTGATCACAGCTCAGATATGTCATTTCCCAACTTAAAACCCAGCTCTAATCTAGGCAGGAGACTTGGAGACCCAGCAGAACCCATTTATACTGAGTGCGTTTCTCTGCAAGCTCAATTCTTTTCTGTGAAGTGGAAGAGCTATTGTGGCAACAATGACTTTAATCTTAAGTAAGGATGGCTGGAGTTCTTAAGTAATAAAACCAAATGGTAATCTACATGTTTCCTGATATTTTGTAAGAAAAACAAGCAATAAAGAATGCAAATGAACAAGTGTAATGACTTCCTAAAGTACATTGCATTATATTTGGTTATGCTTAATGACTTTTATTCATGTTTCACTTTTTAGTAAAGGTAGGAAAATATACAGTAAAGGCATAGGAATTATCAGTGAAGGAAAATAATATGTAAGTGACCAACTAATCAAAAAGACACATGAAAATAAGAACACTGTTGTGTAAAATGATATCAAGGCAACACGAGAATCTGGAAAACAGAAGGAAATCAAGCAGAAACATTGCTTGCATTTGACTAACTAAAAGCAGGATGCGGCCCAGAGTAACAGTCATTTGGAAGGTTAATAAAAAAGACATTTGTATTCATGACATCAAAGCTAGCTGAGATTTGCATCTCTGCACCAAAGGGCGTATCTACCAAGAGGACAAAACAGAAAGGGAGCAAGTAGGGGAAAGGTTTGTAACAGATTAAAAGGGTGGCCATTTTATTATTGGTCTGCAGCCTGATACTGACTTTCCAGGGCCATAGCATTTCTTAGAGTATAATTGTCACAAGAGCAGAAGACCCTGAGGTAGAAAGTGGGTTGGTTTGAAGTCTGCCAGGCAGGCTGTGTAGTGTGGGAGGAAAGCCCAGGGGAAAAATGGGAGGGCTGAACAGAGAAACACACTCAAGGGAGATGAAGAAGTGGAAACTGGGAGAAAGGGACTGCAAGGAACTAAAATGCTCACTGTCAATCACATGTAGGGCTGTCCACCAGATTTTTGTTCTCTGAAGCCCCAGTGCTTTATTCTCAGTGTATTCCTGGGGCTCAGCAAAGAAGAACACCTCCAGCAAAGCATGCTGCATCCCTGTACAGAACAATGATGGGGAAAGAGGGTATCTGGCACCAGCACAACAGCCTTGGTAACAAACCCATCTGCTGATAGAGGAACAGAGGAAGAGTAAACGATAATTGCAACAGCACAGCACAAGTTTGGCTCAGTAGGGCAAGCATAATGGATTGCATGCAGCAGTTAAGTGGGCATGAAGACAGCACAACTGGGAAAGCAAACAAAGGTAGGAATCTAAGCAGGCAAGTACAGATCCAGCTCACTAGCTGTTCAGGCTTGAGTTACCCATTAACAACATATGGCTGCAGCAAACTAGACAAGCATGCACAGCAAGGGAGGAGGGAGATTCCAGGCAAGCATCTTGCAGCTATTGGCATTAGGTGCATCTCATGCACCACGACCAGTACAAAATCTTGGCATCTTGGCTGTCTAAAGTCCTACAGTAGTCCCAGGAAGGAGACAAGCTCTTTCAGGGAACATTACATCACACCTCTTCTCATGCTGGCCTTGCAAGGGAGTGAAAAGCCATCTCTCTCTCAATCGCTAGCTTAGAACCTAGCTAGACTAGGAACCTACTTTTTTACACAGGAGACTCTACCAGATTTGGATCTCATTCTTAGTACACACATCTGTCCTGTTGAAGAAGTCACAAAAGCTGATAGCAGCAGCCTGTGACTGACAATTCTCTCAGACCTGTGGCCACTGTTTCCATCACTTTTGCTTCACCCAACTGACTCACTTTGAAAGCCCTTTCACTTCAGTGATGAAAGAAGCACTACTGCGCTTGTTTAGCTTCATTACATACGATACTTTTTCTAATTCCACAGCTGTTTCTTCTTGTTATTCTCATGCTCACTTGCTGAGTATCTCAGTCTGATACAACTGTTTTCTATTGGAAAGTACTACTAATAATAGTCAGAATAGATGACTTGTATATTGCAGTAATTTCTGGGTAGAGCCATTCTTCTGACGCCTTTCACATGGCTGTGTTGTTTTTAGGGGTTTCATTATAGGTTAAGGCAGGTTAAATACCATTTTCTGTCCCTATTTGAAGATTCACAAACATTCAGCTTTTAAAAGAAATAATAAAATGATTTAATTTTGCTGCCTTCAATGGAAGCACAGCTGGTCCAGCATTCAGTTCTTTTAATAACTTCACCCTAATCAAGATTGTGTACTTGTCACTTAGAATATCTCCCAGCTAATTTGTTATGGGCACTCACCTATACCACATGGATCTCTCTTGCAAATTTACAAAAGCATCATAGCCCTGTGTTCCCAGTCAAATTCCATCTTAGATAATTATTTTCCGGGCTTGCTCATGCTCTCACTGAACTCAGTCATAAAACTCTCATTATTTCAAGTTCAGGTTTATCCTACTGCTCCTGTTTTGGAACTGCTAAAAGGTGTATTCCGCTTAAAAGAGGCATGTTAGTCATGAAAGCATCTTGCAAAATCCTGTCAGGATCTGGCTCTCTTAGATGAAATACATGGTGTATATATGTAGTGTATTGTTCATATGTTTTTAGTTATTTGTATATTTTAGTATACCATTGACATAGTCGTTTGTATTTCATAATCAGCTCTTTCCTTTTTTTCCTAATTACATAACATGAGTGTATAACAGTAGTCACATGTTAAGACGAAATTGTGCCATTGATGCACTATAGGGGCAGGAAGGGCTGGGGGGAAATCTTCTATTGAATTATAAATAGCCCTTACAAAGTGAAAACAACCTAATCCTTGTTAATCACAAATTAGGAAGGAGAGCGCCAAAAATAGCACAATGATGGTGTGTCAAATCAAACGCCTCTGTGCAGGTAGTTTGTACAATACCAGGTGACTATAACTGTTGTGGGAATACCGTCGCTCAGGAAAACAGTCCAACTTGGTGCCAAATAGCCATCAATGACTGGCTTTCTCAGTGGCTCTCTTTAAAAGGCATCTATGCAACAAAATGAGTGATATGCTCCATTCTACCCATGTTTCACTGGCAGTACAGTGTAGTTGTTGTAATCTAAAACCATGCAGTTGCTTGTACAGTAGTTAGTGCAACGTGAATCTCACAAAGTCTGTGCCAGATAACTCTCCTACACAAGTTTTGAGTGCACAGTGAATATGATTGTATTAACAATTCACCCTGTAGGGTCTGTTAAAATGCTTCCTCTCAGCAAGATAAAGGTCTCCTGAGTTTTCAAGCTTCATGGATTCAAGCCTTCTGGCTCACACAGTTTCATCAATTTGTAAAGTCTCAACTATGCTCAAATATTTTATAATAAAAAACTGCATTTTTTCCACTCCTAGACTCCCCTCAGAGTGTTTATTATGTTAGATACATTACATAAGCTGGCACTTTAGGTGCTTTATGAGTTTTCCATAAACCCTTATTTACTAATGGCTAGCCTGACTTTGTGAGTCTACTGTAAGATTTGACCTTTCCTAGTAATGGAAACCTGGTTCAAATAATGTTTATAGTACCTTTAAAAAGAGGCATCATAGAACTGAAAAAAAAAATCATAATTATGATAAAAATATATATCATACTTTAGCCAGCTTTCTTTCACAGAGTGACCAGTGTCTTTCCAGAAGTTTTTAGTATATACCTTTATTTTTCTCAGCTGTGAATTCTGGGTTGAGAAGTAAAATCTTTGGAGTAAGAGCAGAAATAGACAAAATCTGGCAAGCTCTGCTGAAAGGTAAAACTCGTTACCTTTGCTAACAGTTCCACACCCAGAGACTGGGCTCATTAACTCCGTCAAGCTTACTTATAGTCTGTTTTTTCTCAGTTTAAGAATTTCAAATGTTCAAAACCCCTCACTACCTTTGTAAACCAGTAGCTCTGATTTCCAAAAATGCTGGCACTAGCAGACCCAGAGAAGTTGCCAAAATGTTAGTTTGAAAGCAGCTGAATAGGAAGATCTGGAGAGGGATCTTCCCACCCCACCCTGAGCAGAAGAAGAGCCACCGTCACCCCACCAGAAATTGTGTCGGCTTTGTTCGGGTGAGTAAGGGATGGCAGGATTACACCGGTACTATATATGACATGCTGTTGTCCCTGGATTTTACGGGGTGGGGAGGCAGGGGAGGAGGAGGTTTAAAGTGGTTCTGGTGGTAGCCAATTGGAAGAACTTTTGCAGGTAGACATGCAGAACTGAAAAACTTTAAAAAATAAAAATAAATAAAAAAGCTACGAAGCTAGGGAAAAGCTTCCCACTTCACAAACAAGTGTGAATGTTTACTAGGTCGGCCAGTGCCTTAATGCACTTGCAGTTACTTTACAAAGATGCACTACAGGGAGATCTGCTCTTAATTACCTTAAAATACAGCCACAGGAAATGGCATAAGGCTGTGATAGGCTTTGCAACCTCAAATTCCTACTTTTAATCGGCATTAGTCATTTTAAATTCAGCTTTTTAAAAGTCTTAGTAAAATTGACCTTAGGGAACAATAAAATGGCAATTACATATGACAAAGGTATGGAGTAGAAACGATTAGTTATTACCTCAATAAAAGAAAAAAAGATGGGACCGTGAACCTACAAGCCAAATTCCAGGAAACAAGATAGGCTGTTTGACCTTAATGAAAAGAAAACAAACAAACAAACAAACAAATACTGGGGGTAGATATTTTTGGTGTATCTCTCTAAATAAACACATTTTTTTTAATCACCCAATTTACTACTGATATATTTTTATTTTGATACAATGGCTTTGATCAGTCACTTTGATAAATCATTATTTATTTGCTTGCATTACAAGTCTCCTAATACATCACCTGAAAAGGAAGCTGTTGTGTAGAACATGTGGAAATGTACCCTGGCTAGTTACTACATGTAGACTTAGCATGCTTGGCCAAATTCTGCGCATCCTAATATAACATACATCCACGCTAGGAAAGCTTGGTCCGTCTTCTGATGGGATGATGTGAAGTTTTATGGTGTATCCTAATGTCTGATGCAGACAAAACTTAGAGAACTCAATAGATGGTTAGAATAAGAAGAGTATCTGGCTTTCACACTTCTCTGATGAGTCCTGTAGCCACATTAATCTCCATGTTCATCTGCAAAGCCCAGTCTGTAGAAATCCATATGAAACTTGATAGGAGAGTTCAGAAAGGTATTTGTTTTCTATTAAATGCTATCAGCCTTTCCCATAAGCATAAAGAGACTGCGGTTTGCAAGTTTCTGCCTTGGTGCTTTTGATATATTTGCTGAGTGTTTCCTGCTAGTACAGGGCAAGGTTGCCCCACGCACCCACGCTGGGGAATAAGGAAGTGAAAGTCTCCCTGGGTGGCCTCCGTGCATCCCTCGTCTGTGCCTGACGGGCAGAGCAGGCTGCCAGGGAGCCAGCAGAGCCCCAGCCCACCGCTCCCCCATCCCAGCACGCAGCGGGAAGTAATTTACTGGTGATCCGGGCCAGGAGCAATCTGCTTTTCTCTCTGATTAATGGGAGAACCACAGACAAAAGTATATCGCTGCCCAGCTCCTGCGGCAGTGCAGCTGAGAGCTGCTCTTCTGCTGCCTTTGGGGAGGGAGCGCTGCCTCGTGAGCAAATTAGGAAGGATCCAGACAGAGCCATGCAACAGCTCCAAGGCATCGAAATCTCTTTGCCCCTTTTTTGAGGGTTGCAGGGGACATGGAGAACTGTGAGGCATATTTACTGGTCCTTTCTGGGTGCCCTTCCTAAGGTGTAACTGCTTTCCTGCGAAACAGGAGCAGATAGAAGGGAGCAGGAGAGACTTGGGATTAGCAAAGAAGCTACCAGATGGCCCAGATAGAGACATCAAGAGGGAGCCAGGCTTATTCCCAACTTTTCATCTGTGCAGTGCTAGAAAGATTTCTGCTTTTAAGAGTGTAGCACTACCTTAAACCTTGATTTCCCATTTATGAGTTAATAAGCTTGCCCTGAGGAAAGGGAGGTGACTAAAACAAGAGCATGTGGGCTTTATTTGGATTGTCCTGGCTACTGAGTCTGCCCTGCAGCTCACTAGGTGATCGTCACATTAATTAAAAAAAAATCCCCAGACATTTCTAAAACAAACATGCTTTGTCATTTCTTCTCATCCTTTGACAAGTTTGTTACCTCTCCAATACACTTAGCAAGAAAAGAGGAATCAAGCGAATGAACTGTAGAAATGGTAATTCTGGAAGCCTGCTTCCTTACCTTTATTGTGTACTTGTGTGTTGCCTAACACAGCAAAGCTAGAATGATGTTTTCTTGGCTGTCTGAAGCAATGCATGACACCGGGCATGGTTGAAAGGAACAGTGGGGTTTCAGTCTGTATTTTATCTCCTGCCAGCCCTTGATATCTGTAAGAATATAGCAAATGCTAGTTCACTGATTTTCTTGGTCTGCAGTTGGAGCATTGCCTGCAATGCAAATGGCATAATAGAAGAGTGAATCAAGAACAACAAACAGACCCACCTAGCTTTTGTATGTAACTGTGACCTCATGCTGGCTATGTCAAAGAGTCTTTGACAGACTCTTCTTCATATAGGATTCCTCCAGCATCTGTTTGTGGCACTGTTTCTTAGGAAAGATGAGATTTTTTTTTGTAATTTTCTAACGCAAGTATGGTTATTCGTTTACCAATACAGTGATTTTAGAAAGTTCTGATAGCCAATTTGTGATGATTCATACAATTTGAACAGATAGAAAAGAAAATACAGTACCTGAAAAACTCAATTTGAAAAACTCAAATCTGGAGTAAGCTTAGGTAATTTACTAGGAATGTGTTTGCCTACCTGGATCTTTATGAAAAGAAGAAAAAAAATAGTGGAAACTTGTGAACAAGGAGGAAAATCTTAGAAATCATCAAGAACAGGGCTAAAAGGGACTGTGAAAATTGTCTAGCTCTTTCCCTAATGTTTTAAAAAAACTCCAGAGATGTTTCCACAACTTCCCTACATGACCAACAGCAATCCCTAACAGTCTGTACTCTTAGCCATCTATACTGCCTTGTTCTGCTGTCTAGTCTAAACCATCATCATTCCTGTAATTTAAACCCAACACTCACTGTTCTATCCCCAATGGACATCGAAAATGTTATTTTCCAACTCCATGGCAGGGGGTTTGGAACTAGATGATCTTTAAGGTCCTTCCCAACCTTAGTCATTCTATAAGTCATGCTGCAATTCTGTCAGACATGCCTCCTACATCTTTGAAGACTGCTAGCGCTGGTTTAGGGCTGAAAAGAAGCAAAAAGGAATTAATCCAGTGGCACTGCAAAATCTTACTGGATCTTTAGCAGAACAAATCCTGAAATCCTTATTCAGGATGAACTTGCAGTAATTACACAGAATTTAGTCTGAGTTCTGAAAGAGGCATGACACTGCCCAGAAGCAATTGCTGGGCAATGAGATGAAGCTAGGGACTTGGCCATGGTTACTCCTGGAACATACCCAGCAAAGTAAAAGGAAGGAGGAGGGCATGGGCATTTCTGAAGATGTCCTGCTAATTTCCCTAGTATAGAAAGATCTCCCAGCTCCTGTAATATTTGAGAGCAGGTGGATGTGACCAAGCCAGGTGTCCAGCTAACACCCGCAGGATCCCAGCTAGCCTGAAAGCCCTGCACATCTGACAGTGAGGGAGAGTGCCACAAGGCAGAGTAAGGCTAGGGGGCAGGATATGTCTAAGTACTCACATTTTCAGGACTCAAAAGATGAATCAGTTCAGGATGATTTAGACAGATGTATGTGGTTCTATGTGGTATCTAAACCTTATCTAATTCCTACACTGTAGATTTGTAGGAGAAAGTTGGCACTCCTCTTACACAGAGAGAGAGAGAGAGAGAGAGGTTTGTGACTAGTAGAAATATTCCATTGTAATGATAAATGAACTTATGACATCATTTTCACTTGGTAGCTTCTAGATCATAAATGTGCCCTCACAAGGAAAAGGGTTCATTTAACCAGCTTTAAGCAAGAGCCAAATAAAATCAAAATGGTGGCCTTGTGTATTCTGGTCCACATTAAAGGGAGTTAACATAGATTTGTACTTTTTATAAAAGCTGTGTTTTTTTAGTGATACTGTAATTCTTCCTCTAAATGCAGAAATAATTACACAGCATTGTTACACCTGTTTTTGTTTATTCTGTTCATGTCCCAGACAATATTAAGTGCCATTCTAATTTTTAACATTCAGACATGCTCAAGTCTATGTGAAAAGCTCCATCACTAGGAAGGAAAGTTAGCCTGGAGTGATAGCATAAGGCTAGATTCTTGTGTGGCTGCTAGAGAGAGACGATCAGTTTCTTTTTGCCACAAATGCACTCCACCCCCCCTTTTTTTCTTCCTTTTTTAGTTCCTCAGCTCTCTTTGATTTACACTGTCTCTGGTCTACTGTTTTGAGAAGCCAATGTTGTGGAATCCTTAAGTCATCTGTGACCTAGGTCACTACAGACAGGAGCAATTTAGTAAAAGTATTAATTGAAACTCTTCTGGCAAGCCCTACTTCTACAGATGAAGTTACACATCAAACCTACACAGCCTGCAACTCCACTTCTGAGCAGATGAAGATTTTCAATATCTCATAAACAGGCTCCTCAATCACCAGAATCTAATAAGGCTATAATCATCATTGACACTATAATGATTAAAATGAATAAAACCCATTAAGAAAAGTCATGTTGAGTTATTAAAAGTTTCGCTCTGTGTGATATGTAATCTTTTATCCATTTTTTATGATGAAATCTGTAACCATCTATCCACAAAAGACCATTAATTTACTGCTCTGTGGATGTTACCATGCTCTTTAGTTTAACAGCTTATCATTGATTTCTTGAGGGAGATATTATATTTGGAGAAATACACATGGAACAAAAGCCAGTATGTTGCTGTAAATTTGCCACTGACAGGATGATCAAAGTATTTTGGTCTACTCAAAGCAGAGAGATGGTGAACAAGTTCAGAAGAGCCTATGGTCATATCCCTGCCGTTGTAAGCAGACCCTGAGGCAAGGCAGCAGATACATGTTTTCAAGAATCACAAACTCTTGTAAGAAAAGGTCATGTGCACTGCAGGGGGAAAAACAATAAAATTTCCATTAACTAGAGCCTAGTTAACCGGCTTATTGGCATCTATTAGAAACAAATTGCAAACAAAACTGATCCTATTATAAACTTCCCCTTGTTCCCTCAGTAAAATAAAGTCAATGAATGGCCCACAAAAGGAAGGAGGAATACAGTTTGTCAGACGACTTGCTTTATTTTTAAGGAAGTATAGGGTTTCACCCACTGAAGGGTCTACAGTCGTGACTGGCAGAAAATTACATAGTTATGGGAAATGCATGGATCAGTGCATCTAGAGTAACCTGGAGAAGGGAGGCAATGCACTCCTGCTCACATTCTTTTAATGGCGACTTTTTTTCTAGGCAAACAGCAATAAAAAAATGTGAATGGAAGGATGTGTACACAAACTTTCAGGCTAAGTGGTGGGAGAGCACTCTTCCTGAAGTGTACTTTTTCTCATAATAAACTCAGCTCCAATATCTTTATTGCTCATCTCCTTTTTAATCTTATTAACAATAAAGCCTAAAAATGTTTTGAAGAAGTCAAATAAAGAGTGTTGTCTTTCATTTCTGAGCATTCTTTCCATTTACCTGAGATGACTAATAAACTGGCTTTCCCAGCAGTTTTAATGCATGGGTCAAATCTTCAGCTGGTGCAAATTCACTCAAAAGCAGTGAGGATATGACAATTTTACTTGTTGAGAATCTGATCCCATCTGTATTTTCCAACTTCTTTTTTTTTCCTTTAGGCACCACTTAGCACTTCAGATGTAGCTATGACTCAAATAAAATTCCTCTTATTTTATTTGAGCCATGTGTCACAAGCCAGTACCACAGAAATATAAGTCATTTTGTGAAGAGAATAAAACAATATTTGTTTTTTTCAGAGATGTTTTGGCAAGAAAATTATAAAAACCAAATATCACCTCCCCCTTATCAAGAGAAGGTATGGGATGAAGGAGGAAGGAACATGAAATATACGATGGTGATTGTGGGTGTCACTTTGACACTGACTAGAGCAGGAGGCAAACTGCTCTGATTTAGGCATGTGGTTGAGAGACAAAGATGTGCCAAGGAGCTCATGGAGAGGTCCTTGGCTCCAGCAAGCTCTGCCCTTTCACACACTCTGCCAGCACAAGACCCTACTTACCTGAAAATCCCAGTCTCACCAACAGTACTATCAAAAGAATAATAGTAAGATTTCCAAGTAATCATTGTTAAAGGGTGAGTTTGGGAAAACATCTAAAAAGGTAGGTATCACTTTTCAAAGCAATAACCAACCCTCACTTGGTTTTAGTGACATATCTGACATGATGACCTGGTCAAGTACAACAGCTTTATGCTCTACTGAAAAAAAAAAAAAAAAAAAGAGAGAGAGAGGGAGAAAGGGGACCCCCTGCTCTGGCATCAGGAGTCCTTCTTGAAGCCAAGATCCTGTATTAACTGAGACATCCATGTTGAATTCTACTGTGGCTTTTCTTTAGTCCCTCTGATCCTATTCTTCTTCCCTTGCAAACATAAACGAGAGATTAAAATTCTATTGCACAAATCCCCCAGACTCAGAGCCTCTTGCCATGGGGGATTTTTTGCATTGTTCAGCCTGACCTTTTACAGAGCTCAAGCCAAGCAGTTTAGTACAGTTGTTGACAGATTGAGTCCAATGGCTTAGGTGAATCTGAAGCATTTCAGTTCATCAGTCACACACTGATTGTACGCCATAAGTAGAAAGCAGGTAGTCTGAGGTATTTATGGTGAACTATCCAACCATTTATCTGCTGAAGAGCATTAATTTACTGCTCTGCAGATATGACCATGCTCTTCAGTTTAACAGTTCGTCTTGCTGCAGGGCAGGGAATTTGTTAGAATCAGATTATTCTGACAGGTGACCTATATTCTTTGTTGAAAAAAATGGGGTTTCTGCCAGCCCTTCCTTCATTCCAGCTTTGGTTACTAGTTTGTCTAAGCCATAAGGCCATGTACCAGGAAACACCTGAGAAAGGAGTCTCAAAGTGCTGTGCCATCCTACCTAGTGGCCCAACTCAGTTATTGCCAAAGCAAATGCCTAAACAGGAGGGGAAAAAAAAATCCAAATCCAAATTCGAGTTGCATACCATAGTGCCAGGTATTGCTTCCTGATCCTTGCAACTAACTCACAAAAACCCTGAAGCAGGACTTGACTACAGTCCTATATTAATACAGAGCTATAGTTAATGAGGAAAAACAGAGGAAAATATCACAGAATCACAGAATCGTCTAGGTTGGAAGAGACCTCCAAGATCACCCAGTCCAACCTCTTACCTAATACTAACAAGTCCTCCTCCAATATCTCCATCCTTGAAGGAATATTTACATTGTTACATCTTAGACAAAAGGGAAGTTTACTGTTAAAACAGCTGCAATTTTTTTAGATATTAATGAATTTTAATTTATCTTCATGCTGCTAAAAGTATACATCATTCTGATCAACAAGGCAGTGAAGAGTTTGTCACATGGATGTTTCCGTGGTGTTAATCTGAACTGTAATTAATTGTAACCTTGTGAGTGAGGGTCTTATATAGGAGAGGCAATGTGCACAGGAATAATGAGAAAACAAGTCACTTCAAGACTTTTAGTGAAGCCGTTCATTGGTGAGGGGTGATTGTGGAATGATGAGTCAGATCTCCCACAATTACAGGTGGGGAGAGCAATAAAATCTTGCTGAGTTTGGCTATTGAAATTATATGGTTTCATAAACAGCATAATGTTGTCCTCAGCAGGTAGATGTTATATTTTAAGAATGGCCACTTTACACCACATAGAACTATCCAGTGGCTGAAGGTCAGCAGGCCACCTGCTAGATGATGGTATAAATCCACAGAATTACTTGAATGGAATGTAATTGTAGCAGTGTTGTTCTTGTTGTAAAATTACAGTTTACTGAATAGGCAAGTAAATATTGTAAATATTTTCCTACAAATGTATCAAAGGATTGGGGGCAGAAGAAATTTTTGCTGACATGTTCATCTCCGCAAGAAGTACCACATTTTATGATAAACTAGTCATAATGGTTGATCATTTTTTTCCTTCCAGTTGGTACAGGAAAAAAAAAAAAGAAAAAAAAAGTAGTTTTCTTGGTTTTCTTGTTCATTTCTTGCTCAAATGCTCAAATGTTACTTTTGGAAATTTAACCTCAGCACTGTCTTTAAAATGGTGATAAGAGTATGTAGCTACAGCTTCCCAGATGTGACTGCATCAGGAGGGCAGGCTTCTAAATTAAGTTTTCTTCTAAACAGGAATATATGCCGTTAACAAAACACAACATAAAATATGATGGGAAAAGGGAGGGACCCCATCATGTGTAGAGAAAGGGCTGCACTATCTTCTGTCTTCTTTCAAAGTCAGGTTAGGAGGGGAGTGTAATGACAGCACAGTTTGCTGAGGATGCCTCATAACACCTTTTCTTCCCAGCTCAGTGAGCTCTCCTCAACTTACTTAAAATCTGGTCTATAATTAATTCTTGCTCTTAAAAAAAAAAAAAAAAAAAAAAAAAAAAAAAAACATAAAAAGCCTTGGGACATCTGGGAAATCTGCAATTCACTTCTCTGTAGTGTTATATCTACTGCATACCCAGCCGTTATTTTCAGCATGATTTGAAGGGGCTTCATCATAGAGAGGCATCCTGTCTCTATCTCAAACAAGACTTGTTTGCATGGGGAAGATAGAGCCTATTTTTGGTGTGTCCTGGATCCATAATGCCCCTAATGCAAGGCAAGATTTTGCTCAGTTTAAAGAATGGCACCATTTTTCAACCTCTTCTATACTGCCTTTCCCATATCTGCAAGGGTGTGAGCTAACTGGCTCTTCTTTAGATTCCAGTCACGTCTTGCAGTTCTTCAAAACCTTCACCTGGTGGGACACTCCTTCCTCTCTGCTCTCTGACTGTATATTTAGATGAAGAAGCAATTGTGCTGGTTTCACAAACAGCCCTGTGAAGATGAAGTCACTCAGAAAGCTGGCAACACTGCACAGAGAATTGGCATGCCACACCTGCCCACAGAAATCAAAAGATGATTTCCTTACCAAAGTGCTGGTCACATCTTGGGATATCTTCTCAAGAGAAAGCCCTCAGCAGCTAATCCCCAGACTACATCCCTTCCAGTCCGAATAACACCTAATATCTTTTGAGAACTGGTCTTTAAGACTGCTGTTATTTCAGAGCAGTATGAAAAGTTGTCCATGCTTTTCACCAATTATCACAAACATGGCCTTCATTCTGCAAGCCCATTGACAAGTTAATGATCTCCTTCTTCCCTAGAATCCTCCTTTTAAGGAATATTTTTTACAAAAGGACATATAATAGATACTCTCCAGGTAGCAAGTTTATTTATACTCAACATGATGTTCAATGTTATGTTCCTCAAAGTGTGAATGTCTTGTTCTCACAGGAGATGCAAGCAAGGTCCAAGAAATTCTCAGCTGAACCCAGACATTGGAAGATCTAATGCAGATAACTGACACAAAAAAAGTGCCAGTATTTACAATTATTAAACCAAAGGGCCTGTGGAAAAGACATGTTGGAAAGACGTGTTTGAACGCTTATTTGCACAGGAGTAAAGCTCATAGACCTTCAAATGAAATATTAGGAATTTTCTAGGTATAATTAAAATGCAGTAATTTATAAATAATAAATCTCTTTTTCAATTACTCCCCTAATTATACATCAATGCTTAATTAATATTTAGCAGTGGTTTACTCTTTCAGTGCCTAAATCTTTATGTAAAAGCAGGAAAAATTTTGGGTTGGAGTCCACCTAACCAGCATCTTAATTGCATTCAGGTATCTTTCTCACACAAAATATAGACAATCTAAAATGAGAGCCTAAGCTATCTATATCACTGTCTCAGTGGTGAGAGGCAGGTATGTTTGAAGGCCCTTACGGGGAAAGTTAAGCTAAGCAGCAAGGTCTTACCCAGGACTCTAACTTCACAGTTTGATATTATGTAAGCAAAAGACCATAAAATGTATGTCTAAAGGGTATAAGGAAGAATGCCTACAGAAGTCTGTTGGTGTGGTCTAAGGTACTTTTAGCCACCAGGTTAGAATAAATGTCTGTACAGCTCCACTGGAGATTAGTGTTATTATTAAGTGGGTAAATAAGCAGGAATCATTGCTTTATGTGAAGATTCATCCTGCACAGACAACCATGCTCAGAGGCAATATTTGCCTCAGATTTCCATGAGAAAAATTATCTCCATGGATAATTTGCAAAAGCTTTTTGCTGACCTAAAGTTGTATTATTGATTTCTATCTTTTAAAATTTGTCATTAGTTTATATTTTAGCATGATAACAAGGCTATCATGCTGTGCTATGCTGGCTTACATATTGTGCTGGTGTTCTGAATGACTGTTGTAATGGCTGGGTTCCTTCTGGACTTAGACTGAAATGTAATTTTTCTCAAATTGCCATCAAGTCTTGAATTTTATGTCTGAGCTCCGCATGGGTACTCCTACAGTCAGAGGAGGAAAGTTACACTTTCAACTGCATCTTCTGTTATCACTATTGCAAGATCCTAACAATCTCTACAAAAGTAACACATAGGCAAAAAATGTACCTCTTTGGTAGCGATGCTAGAATTGTACTAATTTACAAAGCTAACACTGAATTTCTAGCACTTGGTGCTTGGAATCTATTTTGTTTTCAGTTATCTAAAATTATCTACCTCTGCTTGTGGGGATATTTAGTCTTTATATTCCCTGTATTTAACATAGAAAGTTCTCTCTCCTTAATAGCTTTTTGCCTACTATCCAGGTTTAAAAAGAGAATGGCAAATATTCAGAACGATTCTGTTTTCAACTAATTTGGTCTGTATCATTATGTAACACCTTCTTGTTCTTATTTAATATTTGAGGTCTCTCATCAATAAAACATTTTAGTGTGAATTTCTTTCCACGCTAATTCACCTATCACACGCTATCCTGTACACAGTGAAGTGTGTGCCCTCCCACTGAAACTCAAACACATGCTTATAATTTGAATGGAAACACTGTAAATGGTTTTAAAATGACTCGTTCTGCAAAGACAAGTCCTCTGCTTGCTCTGCTTGAAGAATGTAAAATGTTTTTCACTTTTTTTTTTCCATTAGTAAGGGGAAAAGCATTCACACCAATACATACAGGTTGAGCGTCTGCACCTTTGGCTCCATTTATCAACATCTTTTACTTTCATCTTTCATTAAAAAAGACATAATTTTACATAAGAAAAAGACATAAAAAGACATTTTTACATAAGAAATCCTAGATAGTATCTTTTGAATACATTTGAGACAGATCACTATTTGCAACTGTTTAAATAAAATTTAATGTGAACGAACTTCAGCTTGGCTGCCCTTCAAGAACTAGTATAAACAATGAGACAGAAAAAACGTTATTAATAAAAACAACTCAAGAAAGGTAATGATGTACTTATAAACCTTGTGGTATCATTATTGCATATAATTCAAAATCAGGAGTTAGTCTTTAAAAATGAGATATGTTTAGAAATGATGGAATTTTGAAATAAATGTTCTGGTCTCAAGCTCCACACTTCAATGTATGCCTTTCAATGTATTTTAAGTTTTCCTTTGCAAAGAAGAGGACTGGAAACTCATTTTCTGCATAGAAAAGCCAACACCCTTTTGGTCCTAGGGCTTGGAGCTTTAAATAAAACATAGAACATTACAGAAATCACAGTATAGTCAGGAAAGCTAGCAGCCATGTGGCACCATGAAACCCTTATGTGTATTAGTTTTATCTATAATACGGTGTGCTAACCTGGACTTCATGCACTCCATGGGTGTGCTCTGAGCCCTGCTGCACCTCAAGGAAGAACCTGGCTGTCAATAAGAGCTAGAAGCACTCCCAAGGCCTCGCACCGAGGCCTTCTGGTGCCCTTACTTACATATGGAAAATGTTAGAGAACCCAAATTACTAAAGCAGACAAAAGAAATAAAAAGAGAATAACAATGACTTTCACGTGTCCCATAAATATACCTTGGCAATGAATTCATTTGCAAGCACAGCAAACTAGACAATTAGGGGCAAATTTTCAAATGTGTTCTCTTAACTTTTAATGCAAAATTGCATGCCTGGTTTTCATATGAAAGTTTTTGGCCTGTGTAAAACTCATGTTTTTGTGTTGAGAGGCATGTGAAAGCTGGCATGAGACCATTCCTCGTGTAATTTCAGAGGCTGTAAAGAGGGGCCTTTGAAAACTGAATCTGCTAGTTACCATTCTAGTGCAGAGATAAAATAGTTTTCTATCCCTTGATCTCACGGGGTTTTCACAAGCTTCAAATGAAAATAAGTGTTAACTCCTCTAAGTAATTTTCGCAAGATATCTCTGGTAAATTACCCACAAGATATAAGTGGGTTCATGTGATAGCTGGAGACCCTTAAAGTGTCTATTAGAAAACTATACTGATGAAAGACTTTCTTATTGATTGCAATCATTATTAGCTCAACTGGCCTAAGACAGAGAATAAATATGCATTATATCTCTTGAGAAAACAAGTTTCACAATTACACAAATTTTATTAGACAAATAAGATAAAAAGCATGTATGGGCAGCTCCTCTTTAGAGATTCCTGTCCAGCTTGGAATTATTATGAGAGTTAACAGCAGCTTTCTGTATTGTATGATTCATCTGTCCCTATAGATAGCCCAATATATCACTGCAGAATGTGCTGATTAGAAGGGATGTTACTAGGACCCAGAGGCCTAGATTGCTGTTTGATACTGCATTAACATTTCACATTTATTAACTCAACATACAAGCTATTGATCTGAAAATAAAATTAGTGGTTGCTCTGGCATAGTAGTGAAGAATAGCTCGTTGTAATGGAAGAAATTCTCATTCTTGATTGCATAACAGTAACCATTAAATTTCCTTATTATAAAGGTGTCTAATTAGCAAAGATTTTCATTTTTTCTCTATACCACAGGGGGCCAATCACTATTCTGAGCACATATCACTTAGGTGCATAAAAATTTGCATTGTGCTGTTGGTTTTCTTTTTGAGAGAATGCCTGGGAATATAACAGAATTGATATGGTGCAAATATTTTCTACATAAAATTAAGTTCAGCCAAAAGTGTGTAGGAAGGAATTGTATTGAAGGTTCTGTTTTCTCTCCTTGTTCTTCAGCACTTCCAGTTCTGAAAACTTTGCCGTGGATATTGTTACCACAAAAAGAAAATGGCTCTGTTATTTGATATAAAATTTCCCTGCAAAACAAAGAGAGTTTTTTAATAGGGCTCTGCTTCTTTTGAACATGCTCTTGCCTCACTTAGAATACAGATCCCATTTAAAGCCAGTTCTTCCATTTCAACAATACCTTCATCAGAAGACATGATTTAGCTTACTTCAGTGGTATCTCTGTCACATCATCCAAAGCTGTGAAACAGAAATGGGTCATTGTAAATATATCGGTATACATACATACACAAACATCAGAAGGATGAATCCAACAGACTTTGACATTCCTGAATACTTGTTCTGTGTATGTGCTTACACTATGCCTATAAGGCTGGTCAGGCTAATCGTTACAGCTATCTTCTTGATCTGATTCTGAGGCCACTATCAGCATCTCACTGCCCGGTTATGCTTAGGCCAGCAGGTTCTGCTAAGTGCAGCAGATGCACTGAAACCTGAGAAAACTATTTTGAAACATAATAATGGAGTGCTCTTTCAAAGATCCTGTACCAAACTTAGAGCTATCTCAAGTGATGTTGTTGAAGTGCATGTGATACCTGGTGAGCGCTAATTTGAGCACATGCCTTATCTGTGTATGTGTAAAAGTGACAGGAAATATTAATATCCTGGGAAAGTCCTATAAATTTTTGTCTGTGTGCAAATCAGTGTCCATCCTCAGAAGGGAACTTTCATGACACACTGACAATACATATAATACAGCACCTGTAATTTAGAAGCATGGTACCCTTTGGGGTGTTGTTCTTTGGGTTGTTTTTTGCTTGTTTTAGTTTGGTTTTGTTTTGTCCTAGTAATGTATACCTTTCTACATTTATGAGTGTACTAAATGTTTATGTAGGAAGCAAGATTAACTTTGAAATGATTATATGAAGAGGGGATGTGGATTATTGTCTGAAGATAAGAATTTTAACTCTGGGCTCAAAGTAGCTCATCTATCTGTTCCATTTTTTTTGAAATGGCTGAATGGAATGAAACAGCATTATGGACATAAGAACAAATTCCAGATTATTTTGAGGTGAAAAAAAGGAAAAGAGGAGAGGGGGAAATATGACTTCACTACTATATTATTCTTTCAGCTGTGGTTTGCAAAAGCTAAAATACACACACAAAATCACAATCATACAAGTTGCTTCCTGTGACTATATTGACTTCAATTGAAAGTTCACCACAATTTGGAATTAGAAATAAATAAATAAATAAATAAAGTATGAAAGTCATCATAATTAAATCTTTCCTTTCCCAACTAGAACTGCCATTTTGGCTATGACACCCAGGTACTTGGGTCATCTCCTTACAAGCAGCCTCTGAATCACCTGTTGCAAATGTATTTTTTACCATTCCTGGACTGTTTGAAGAGTTGTACAAATGCAAGTTTTCCCTCCATCTTTTTATGTATCAAACCCATAACCAAAATGAAGAAAGGGTCAAACTGGTGGTTAGATATATTATCTTTCATTCTGGGCCTTCTTATAAAAGTGCAGCTCAGACAGCTGTGATGGAAACAGACTGACAAGAACGCCTCCTAACACAAAGATATAACCAACTGGTTTATAAAACCTTAATTCAAGCAGCACAACTAATGATAATGATATGCTACAGTATTATTATGCCAGGAATGTATGAAATCAAGAGAGAACATTTCATTTTAAACTTTGCTGATTTTTCACATTTGCTTAGCATTTTCTCTAATGATTTCTTGCACTGTTTTTATGCCACCTCAGATAAAACGCCATCATACATGATATTTGCACCATTAGGCACAAAGTAAGTGTTAGTTATGATTAGAGGCAATGCTGTGAAGCATTAGAAAATGTAAAGGAAATGGTTTTCTAGCATACTTGAAAAGACTCTGAAGCTTGAGTGTCATTTGCTTTCACTATGCCAGCTGGGTGATGTTCTGCATTTCAACAAAGCTGGCTACCATTTCCAAACAGAGCCATAGAACATTTATATCATTCCTATTTGAGTGAGAGGTCCAGCAAAAAATAAATTCACACACACACACACTGACACACATGCACAGCAGAAATCCAATGAGCCCATCTAGAGGGAATTAAGTGAAACAAACACAATAATTACAATTAATCATCACTGAACATGACCATGATGACATCTTTTTTAAGGAAAGGAAACCATTTTCTGTCATAAGCTGCATCTTGTCAAACAACACTTCTAATATTTGGTTTTTATTAAGACTCTTGTCTTTGTGGAGCATAACAGTGATTTTGACTAGCTGCATAGATAAGGGGTGAATAATGTAATTAGGCTGAATTAATAAAACACATGCTTTTGCACTATTCTCACGTCAGTACGGGATTTTTTCCCAGCTATTTCCTAATGCTAGTATCTAATGGAGTACAGTTCCACAGGATTAAGCCTCTACAATTATTCTGTTCATCCTCTGGTTTGTGGAGAAGTAAGAACAAGACAAATTTTGAGCTGTGTGAACCATTTTTTCGGCATTTGGCTAGGTCAGTTAAAGTGCAATAAGTAAAACACATGAAAGAAATACTGGAATGAGCTAAACCAGCTGAAATCAAGTCCTTTGGTGTACATGTACCCAGATATTAACATGTTCTTATCCCATGTAAATTGGTATAATTTTTCTTTGGGTATGTGTTTTCTTAATTTATTTACCCAGAAAAGCTAACCCAAGGTTCAGAATATAATTATCTGTGAGGTCAGTGTTTGCAATACTATAGTGACTTTTTTTGAGCTAATGGAGAAATAAAAGGCATTCAGATGATAAATTGGAGGGGATCATATCACCAGTACCTACCCTGGTGTGAATGATATGCATGATTCCACCACAGCTCATGAGCATTAACCCAGCAGCACTCAAAGACCAAAGACAAAACCATTGTTTGTGTAAGAAACATTACAGGCCCATATATTCACATTCTCTGTGCAAGAGATATTTGTCATAGCTTCATGTCTGTTCCTTAACAAAAAGGATTAAGCACCCAGTTTGCAAGGAAAATAATATAATTTTCAGGTTAATATGATTGGTAGTTCTCAAAATGAGGGTGATATTGTAAAGCAGGTCTAAAATCTTGAACTGGACCTGTGTAAAAAAAGTACACCTATGCAAAAATCTTCATACGGAATGGTAAAGTTTGGAAGGGACCACTGGAGTTCATATTGTCCAACCTTCCTGCTCAAGCAGGGCCACCAAGAGCTGGCTGTCTGGGGCCATGTTCAAGTGGCTTTTGGATATCTCCGAGGACAGAGACTCCACAAACTCTATGGACAAACTGTGTCAGTGATTGGTCACCCTCACAGTAAAAAAAAAAAGTGTTTCCTGAAATTCAGACAGAACCTCAGATTCCTTTCTACTGTTTCTTTGATTTCTCCGAACACAAGGAAATGTAGAGCTCACAAGTGCTTATGGGAGCTGTGTCTCTCCATGCTGCTGAGAGAAGGCATGTATTGAGACGGCTCTTCTCTGTTTCCCTGCCAGTAAGCTCAGGAATGCTTTTCTTTTCAGCATTTAGTAATATAGTTGCTTCAGGAGGCACCTGGAAAAGGATCCTACAATCTAACAACAGAATTAAGACTACACCAAAATACCAGTATGATACATACATCTCCCTCTACTTTGGGTTTCCCCTCTCAATAAAAATTTAAATTTTAATGTAAATATATTTTTTAAATTGGGTTTACTCTGATTCCCCTGAGAGTCAGGGGAATTTACCTGATGCAAAGCAGGGCCTATAAGAACGAGAGAAAATGTCATCACAGGCAAAGAGCACGTACTCTGGAGTAGCTAGTTTTGGTAGGCTGCTGCTGTATCATCCAAGAAAGAATCCAACACCCCATTCAGATATTGACCTCCCTCCGTTTGTGGTACTATGACTCTGGAAATTGGATGCTTTTGTCATAATTTTCAAGCAATTCTTTTAATCTGTTGCTAAACAACAGTGAAATAAATCAGTAAATGATGGAATACTTGTCAGGTATTTTCAGTCTCAAAGGTAGTAAAAGCAGAATAGTGTCAATATCTTAAACTCCAAATGTAATTCAATTTAACATAACTCAACAGTACAGTCTACATTTGGAGGAATCAGGTAGCTGTCAATGAATACTTTGGCTAACTGTTACCGTTTTAGAAGAGATGAGCATCAGGTTAATATCCTTCTGCTCCTTCAGAGAAGAGAAAGGTATCTCCAAAAAGCCACTGTAAATCAGTTTAATACACCTGGGACTAAAAACACAAATTTGTCCTCCTTATAACTTTCTTTATTCCATCATGTTACTGGTAGGAAAGAGCAGAGCTGCTGTTACTTAGACCTGTATTTACATATCTTTATGCGTTTGTATAGCTTTGGAGCACATTTTAACCATAAAGTTCCTGTGCTTGTAATGATTACAGCACAACTATAAGTGCTCTCATATTATCAATGCATGTTTTTAAATGTCACCAAATCCTAATGCTTTTTGGTCTCAAAGGTCTATTCAGATAGGAAGTGTTGAATAAGCAGAGGTTAAGGCCTTTGTATACGTAACGTTAGCCTGAGATTTTTGCCACTCCCATGACGTATTCAATTATTTTAATCCATATATTTTTTAATGGCATTTGATGCTGTGTCATGCTTTTGTCCTTCAGTCTAGAGTATATTGATTCCCACCAGTAAAAGTCAAAACACCCATATTGTCTATGAGTCAGATCACTGAGGGTAAAGGAGCACCCGTCTATCTTCAGATTGCTGGAAGCACTGGCCTTTATAAAACATCCCTTATGTTATTAATGTGCTAGTCCATTAGAGGTCTACTAAGAGGGAAAAGGCTCTGGAAGCACCACCCACAGTTTTACCAGGTTAAAGATGACCCATAAACCTGAAAAGGCTACTCTGGATTTCAATGTAGATTAGGGATTAGGCAGTGGAGTACTATTTTGCATTTGAATAGGTTGACAACAGCACAAAGGAAAAAACAGAAAGCTTGGTGTTAACCACTTGGGTTTGAAGCACAAATGTAACATCTAAGGGGCGAACGTGAACAGTTGCCAGCAGCATGGGTTGAGCTCAGTCACATGATGAAACTGTTTTTGTGGAAACATTCTTAAGTGTTATTTTATTTTAAACACTGATATTTGAATTACTTGTAAAGCCTTGAAATTTATTTAGTTACTCTGGGCTTATCAGAATTCATTGCAAGATATTTCTTTTTGGCCCAGGAAATGTCTTTCCTTTTTTTTAAGAGAGAAGATAAAAACATACCATCCCTCAGTATTCTAAACATGGAATTAGTGTCAGATAAGTGATGGTCAAAATCATCCCATATCTGAGACTCTGGAATGAGAGGATGTTCTTCAGGCTTAAAGAAGGCCACAGTGTCCTGTGGCAACTGAATAGCTGTGGGGTTTTGGTGTTGTTGTGTTTTATTTTTCCTTCTGAAGAGCTTACACAAAAGTTGTCCTATGCAGAAGGAACAGCTGTTCCATATATATTTCAAATCTACAAAACATTTGCATTAAAACACAAATGAACCTCTAAGAAATAACTTCAGAAAAGCCTGAATTCATCCCTTTCAGGATATGCAATCTAATCAGCACCCAGGGAAAGGAGGAATGGATTAGAAATTGCAGGCTCTGTTTATTTTTGTCTGGGAACTATGGAATGTGCATTTATGGCTTTGTTTGAGACCTCAGAAGTTAAAAATATGGTCTATAACTCAGTACTATCGCATCTTTACTCCCCAAATAACTTACACCACCAGAAGTACCATTCACAAAGAAACTGGTCAAAGCCAGAACTTCAAACCTAAATTTACCTGTGTTTCCAGGCGCTGAGACATTTCACCTGCAAACTTTCAGGTATGAAACAACTGGT
The DNA here is from genome assembly GCF_040182565.1 of Anser cygnoides. NCBI lineage: Eukaryota > Metazoa > Chordata > Aves > Anseriformes > Anatidae > Anser > Anser cygnoides. The sequence continues at coordinate 36,194,325 of NC_089874.1, read as the reverse complement.
ACAATTTCAGTTGTGAATCATATTTTCTGGTTCAGATTTAAGTGTCTCTAATATCCTTCAGTAAAAAATGGACTTTATGAGATTTCTGCTGTCTTAAGCAGAAGTCTCAGAAATATACTGTAGAACTGAAACCACACTTTAAGCTTCGAATACTCCTGATTGGTGCTTGAGTCAAACTGAACAGCCCACGTACAGCCCTTTTTCAAAGCTCTACTAATATAAAACTTTATTTAGCTCAACTTTTAGCAATGTGACTATTTGATAAGCATGGCTCAACTAACACTTCGACCTGTCCAAAGAAATCAAGTGTGCTACATAGTTTTATCTTCCCTGGCATGAAGGGAGATAGGGAATGCATTCAATTACTCAGAGATCCTGGTAATTTTGGTGGCAAAGTCATAAAGGAAGAGCCTGTGTTGATGTCACCATGCAGATATGGCCAGAGGATGAGATTGGAGGGAGTCTGCAAAGCTACCTGCAGAGCAACAGCCCTAGAGACCTCACTGGTATTTCCTAGGGGAAAATACTGAGCATACCCTGCCTGTGCTTGTGAGCATATTCAGATATACCCTGTTTGGCCATGGAGGTCTGATGCCCTGTGGATGGTCCTGTGGCTCCATATATCTCATTGACTTACATGCCTACAGTGGTGGTGGGGAGGCACAACTACCTGGAGTCTTTCCTGGATAAGTTGTGATGTTTCTAATCCAACCTAAAGCCCCACAGCACTTTCTCAAGTTCTCCCAGAAAATCTTGTCCATTTGCCCTCACTGTCACACAGTCCCATCTGCCAGTGCTCTTCCCTACTTGAGGGTGGGGTGGGGAGAAAATATCATCCTCTCCTCACCCTCTTGGCCTCTGTGTGCTCCCTGACCGTGTCCTCTGAGGGAACAAGCAAGATATTAGTACTAGTTCATGTTATCAGAGAGGAAACAGAATTTGGCTTGCCATGCTTTTGAGTGGCTTTTCATAGGTATAGATGTCTTAACCATGGCTTTTCTGAGTAGAGATGTCTTAACCAGGTTTGCCTCCAGATGACAGGAAAGGGGGCAGGACAGCAAATTGCAGAGCTTTTGCAACAGCCCCACTGCCTGCTATTTGTGCCAGAGCCCAGACTGCCTGTTGCTCCACCAGCGTGGGGAAAAGGAGTGAGACTGAAACTACCAGAAAGCTCTGTCCGAAGGGCTACAAGCGTTGCTCTATCAGGCTCTGCTTTCTCTTCTTCTTTCTCTGCCAGCAGAGGCAGAGCCCTGGCACTGTGGTTTCAAATTGGTTCAATTCCTGCCTCCACCCCTGCCCATCACACCATACATGGGCCATGTGGAAGGACAGTACCCCCAAAACACAAATGGAAAGAAGATTGCTCTCAAGTACACTTCAGGTTTGTGAAAATCAATGTACTGTACTAGTCAGACAGAGGATGAGGACAAAGAACAAGTTTTAAATTGCAAACCTTTGTAACTAGGACCAAGGTCACCTGTAAAGGGGTCACCTTAAGATGGCTGACTCCTTCCAATAGCAGTGCTCCTCTTCCCACACAACTTACCAGTGGAAACTGTATTATTTTTGCAAGGCTTGTGTGAAAAAAGTAGCTTTTATTTTGTTTTCAGAAAATTAGACAAGGCTAAAATCAGGCTTAAAATGGAAATTATCCCATAAATTGAATTAGATATACATTTTACTGGCAAACTCTTGAATGCTGCTTTTATATTTAAAAAAAAAAATCTCTGAAGATAATTTTCAGCCCAAGGGTGGCTGGAACAAATGATGGGAAAAGTCTGATCAGATGTTGCTGGCCCACCAATCGCCATGAAACATGAGTCATCTTTATCACTGGAGAGAGCATTCTGGGGAGACTAACAATTGGACATGGATGCCATTCATCCATGCACATGGAGCCAACACCAGGCCAATGCACTGTACGAATTCCACATAATCCCTCTTCTGTAAGCTTCAGGGGTATATAGGCTTTGTCCAGACTGTAGAAAGCCAAGCATTTTACCCATGGGAAGCAAAATAAAAACAATTCAAGACAAACTGTGAGGAGAATGTCACTGATAAAGGATTGCAGGAGCATGTTTGGAGAGTGCCCCTAATTCGTTAAGCACTGGGGAGTTGAAATGTCAGTACGGGAAAGAGCTGGATCACTTAACAAACACTGGTTCTGAGCCTTCAAACAAAATTACTTGTGTGAGTGATTATCAGTAACTCCATGAAATTCGTGTATAAATATTTGCAAAAAAATGCCCAGAACTGTTTTTCAGTCAGCAAAGGAAAGCATGTTCCCGGTAACATCTGAGGACAGCCCACAATGTACAGGCAGTCTGGGTAGGTATTTTTCAGTTTGTTTTGTTTAAAAGGTATTTTAAGATGTGATGCTTCAGCAACAGTAGAAGCAATAATAGAAGAGAAGGCAGAGTGTAGGAGAGGGTTCACGTTCAGAGAAATCTTTCATATAAATTTGCTGCTAATTGCTTCCTTCTTAAGACACCAAATGATGCCATTGATCATTTGCAAGTGCTGAGGACAGCACAAGGATGGTTAAATGTATCAGTAAAGAAACATTCTTAATGAGACAGAAAGCAGGGTAAATCTTGACCAGCAAATTTCCATACTTTGCATTTTAAAGGAATATTGACCTTAGCATTAATTTTACTTTATTTTTACTTTAAAATCTGAAGAAAGAGTTAAAATCATATAATCATATTGAGTTGAGAGCTGCTGTCATTTGCGTATTTCAGTGGTCCTTAATATAACTGTTAAAATCCCAAACAGGAAAAGCATGATTTAACTTCTCTTGCTGTTTCACAATATCATGCTGTGAAAGTTTAGTGAGATTATCACACATTCACAATTTTAAAAGTGTTCATAACAACAAAGACAGATTTAGTCCAAAAGTGTTCATGCAAATATTTTAATTCATGTTTTGTCAAGCTGCTTTAAACAGCCAACCCTCGTTGTAAGAATATGCTAATACGTAATTAAACTGCACTCACGTCATGCCATATGGTACATTTGAAACATAAAGCACTGTGTTCTATTATTTGGGGAGGGTCATTTGAAAAGGAAAGGGAAAGAAAAAGAAAGAGCCCAGGGGAAAAGACTGTTTGTCTGTCCTCCCACACTTTATAAGCCAGCTTTAGCATTAGGCACTGTTATTCTGGATAAGATTTGACAGTTCTTGGGTTAATGGATCTTAATCTTTTATTAAAAAGAATAGCATTTGCTGAGATGCAACAGAGACTGCTGTATGGTTGTTTGTGTCTTCCCTTTAAATTAGACATAACTAAGTCTTTTAGAGAAATACTTACCTCCACTATGAAGCCATGAGCTGGTAAGCATGTACACATAGGGGGAAGTAAGCTTTGGACCTAGTGGGAGTTTTGCCATTGGCTTCTATGAGGGCAGATCCTGGTTCTCTGCCGGTTTCCAATCTGATGTTAATATGCAAGTCAGGAGGGTGAGAGGGAGAGATAAAGAGAGAAATGCTGGATTCAAAAAGAGTTTGGCAGTTAGGTGCTTAATTACATAGCAGCATGTGGACAGTGTTTAAGCAGGAGTGCAGATGCAGGCAAAAATAATGAATCTCTTGTTTTAATTACACTTGATCATTTGATTGTGTGGCCATTATTGGAAATGACCTGGTATTTCATTTGGGAACTTCAGAGTATGCTGTGAGGAGCTGCCGTAGTCTAAGGCATTAGCTTTTTACTAGTAGATGTTTGTATTTTAATGTGCCTGACAGGCTACAAGTGAAATGAGTGATGGGCTCAAACTAACCTTTGCCAGATGATCACCTACATTAAAAAAAAAAAAACTGCATAATTTATTAAAATCATTCAAATACATTTCTCAGTAGAGCATTCGTTTTCTATTTCTCTTTTTAACAATAACAGTCAATGATGTTACCATCTGATGGCTATTCAAAGGGACGTACATTAAATTTGTCAGCCAGTGTTTTCGGCATGGCTCCCAGAACTGAAGGCCCCAGGTCCTCAGAATATTTTAGTGCCTAGCCTTCCACCTCAATGCTCCTCGGGATTTAAATGTAGGTGCCCCCAAAATCCAACCCATTTTGAATTTTGTAGGTACCTGCAGAGAGGCAAAAAATTTGGCAGCTTTCTGCTCAGTGATGTGGTGAAAAACAAGCACTTCTTGAAGTGAACACTTCAAGGCGAGATTGTGGCAAGAAGCCTGAACTGCTATGTAGAGAATTTTAGTTTTCAGAGCTGGCAGGCAGTAGCCTTTCAATGCAAGGTTATTGCACTCAGAAATATGTTTCTGGCCTCATGGGAAGAAACACACTGAGTTAAATTCTGCTGCAGCATGAAAAGGTTGAAAGGTTTCTTTCACATGATGTAACCTCTCAGGAAATCCAACCTGACAAACAAAATAAAAATACCGTCTCCCCTCCTTCATCGACAAGAAAATAACCATCTTGTTAACCAGCCCAGAGTGTCATATGTTTTACCTCAGCTTTGCAAAGCACTTATCTTAAAGCATGTATCAAAACCTATTCCTGTTCTGTAAAGCAAGAAAATAGGGTGTGCTGCTTAAAATATTTAAAGCCATCATGTCACTTGGTAAACCAGTGCTAGGGAGAGCCATGTGAAATTGTTGCTGGCATGAGGCTGCCTTAGGACATTTTGGAATGTGGGATCACGTTTTCCATTGATTTCACCATCGGCCAGTGAGGACCAACAAGCAGAGGGAGGTTTGGCTGTTTGTTCATGGCTAGCTCCAACTTTCGTACACACCCAGGTTAAACTCTTGACCCCACCAAATTCAGGACTATTTTTCATTTATTTAAACTTGGCCAGGCCTTCACCCATAGACTTTATGGATAACAGTCAACTTGCTTGACAGTCAGTTGCAGAAACTCATCCAGAAATCCCTGTGTTAAACTCAGAATTTCTGTCTGAACTAGACTATATATACTTTAGGAAGATATCCAATCTTGATTTAAAGGTTTAAAATGAAGAATTCACTGCATAGCTATAAAGTTATTCCAATGGCTAATTATTCTCACTCTTAAAAGACCGAATCTTACTTCCCATCTTAATTTGTATGTATTCAGCTTCCAGATATTAAATATTGCCATGTCTGACAGTCTGAAGAACTCACTTCTATTAAAATACATCTGCCCATTTATGGATCACATTAAAACCTGGTTTTAATATTTTCTTTAATAAACTAAGGAGTATTAAGCTTACAAAACTTTCAACTTTTTTTACTTTTTTGGGGGATCAGATTTGTATACAATCGTGCCAAAATACTTTTAACATGTGCATTAATATAATTGCATTATCATAGAATCATAGAATCATACCACTGCATTGTCCTGATAACAATATGTCATCTATACTTCAATATCGTTGAAAGAATTACAGCACAGTTTTGAAATTATAATAAAATAAAGATAGACAAGGAAGTCATGATAAATCATAAGACAGTTGCCCATGGAAGACAGAATTTGTAGACTGCTAGGCTGAAGAAATAAATGATCCTTCCAAAAAATATATTTTATTTTATTTTGTTTTATTTTATTTTATCTTAAAGAGGTTTTGAACAAGAAGAGAGCATGAAGAGTCTGGCAGAAGGAAGAAGAGAGCATTCACTGTACTGGAAAATGTGCCAGAATGCTTGTCCCAAAATGAGAAAGATAAAAGAAGTCTTGGTAAGGTCCTTTTCTGCTAGGAATGAGAGAAGTCAATGAAAGAAGAGTGTGAGATAAAACATGACTAAAGATATACATAGGGGCTGTCTAAATGAGAGTGAGGAGTTTGGAGTGGTCTTGGAAAATTGAAGGAAGGCAATGGACAACAGAAGGAAAGAAGGATTTGTCTGGCGCGGGTTCCCAGAAGAAGATGGTGGCTTTCATTTTTATATTTTAAAAAAGAATAGAGAAAAGCAATAATGAAAAGACTAATGTGGGGCTAGTAAGGCTGCACACAGAATTAGCAAAGACCGGAGAGTGGTAACTGAGAAGTTTTGGGAGCTACTAATAAGAAAAGAAGAAGTTAGAATAATCAATACTTTTTAAGACATGGAATGTTCATAAGAGAGAGGTGAGCTTGGTTAAGCTTGGTTAAATGAGCTTGGTTAAGAAGGAACATCTAGAGTCAGTTCATCCACAGAGACAGTTATAGCTCAAGCTTCATAATGGAACCAGACCTAAAAAATAAAGGAAAATAAGTTATCCACTGATCAGTGGAAATAACAAAATCACAATAAGAGAAAATGAAGGAAATATTGCTATTGAGAAATGAAGAAAATGAGAAATGAGAAATGAAAAATGAGAAAATGAAGGAAAGGTGCTATAGAAGTTAGCAAGTGGAAAGGGGAAGACTGACAAGAAAAAAATGAGGAAGTCTAAAAAATCCCCATGATATGGAGAATAAATATCTTGGATAAGATGCTTTCCTTCGAGAAGAGTGGATTATGATGTTGTTTAGAGGGGTTTTGGAGGATAGAAAATGTATGTCATTGGGATCCTAAGTGTAAAAATATTTTTGTTGACTTCCCTAATGCCAACATTTTAGCCAGAAGAACTTTTGCACAGATAAAGGAAGTTTAGCTATCACTTTTCTCCACAACACTCTTTACTGTTTCACTGGCCAAAATAGCAGTCTATTATGAAACAGGTTCTCAGTGAAAGGACATAGCTACAAGATATTTTTCCTCATTCTGACAATATTTTCTTTCAAAGTGGTATAAGTCTTTGAAAGTTTCCAACAACTCAGTGAAAAACCATAAGTAGGAGAAAATGAATCTAGGGATAAATTGGCTTAATTATCCTATGGATTATGTCACCAAACAATATAATCTGTGTGTATGGTATGACCTACCATTATGGACTAAATGAATAAAAGAAGGTAAAGAAGTTTGTGATGTTCTCTACGAATGCATGATATTTACAAATTATTAGATAGATCCATAGACAAGCTACTTAATAAGAATGATAAAAATATTTGATATGGATGTGACTTGAAGTAATAAAACTTAGAAATTTGTTGGGAAGGCTGGAAGTGTGTGCTCTCTTGGTTCACCTTTAACAGATTCCCAGCCCATTGTCCTGATTTACCTTTTAAGAAAGCAATAGACACTTATCAAGTATGGCAAATGAGTTGTCAAAGGGAAGTAATTTCAGTGAATTTTTGCTGTGCTAATATAGATCCCTTCCCTGCCTAACTGTGAAGTTTTATTAATGCTTTAAATTTAAAATTTAAATTAATTTATAAATTTAATTAACAGTCTTCAGTGCAGGTCACAGTAGCTATATTTTATTGTTATCCAAAACAGATTTGGAAGGAGCAAATTAAGTCATCTTGAAAGAAGTCTGATTGAAATGTGACAGAAGTGCAAAATTTTGAAGTATATTTCTCTGCAAATAGTTTTCTGGATTTGAAGGATATATTTCTATCACAGTATTGTTTGGAAAGATGGATCACAGTTAGGGATTTGGGTAAATATTTATGAATAATTTAGTTTTATTTTGGTCATCCATTGCATCTGCATATGTCACCTTGATTTCAGCTTTGTACAGAAACACAGATAGATAAGAACATGTTGCTATTAGCAGTCTGTGAAAGTCTAAGGCTGGATCTCACCGAGCATGGCTGGTGAAACATTGCCATTTTCTTCTCCCAGTGTGGTGCCTGTTCTCTAGACTTCAAAGAGAGAAGCAACTTCAGCTCTAGAGATCCCTTACATCAGATTTTGTAATTTCAGGGGAGGGGTACATTTTCCAGTTACCCAAGCACTTTTGAAAAATGTGAACTGTAAATCTGTTCTTAAGCACTATCAAATTCTTTTTGTAAGACACTAAAAAAAGTCATCTATTCATACTGTGTAGTTAAACCCAATCAAAAAATTCTGTGTATCTGTCCAGGTGCTTTTAGTGAAATATAATGATGTAAACTATTCTTTGGAGTAAATTGTTTGGTCTTGAGAGCCTTTAGGCCATCGTAAAAGTCCCAACCAATGCAGGAATGTCCTCTGCAAAGGGTTAAAAATGCTTTGTCTAGTCTAGTTTTCAGCTGATGGGGCAATGACAGTCCTACGGCTTCCCCTGAGAGATCTTTTCATGTAACATCAATTCCACTGTAAGTCATTTCTGTTTCTCATTCTGTTGCCCTATAAAACTTTCTGGGGGGCAAGGGAAAAATAATCAAAATGAATGAGTAAGGCTTGTGTCACATGTAATTAGAAATACTTTTGCCCTTGGAATGAAAAGGTATGGTGATAACTGGAGACACTGGGGAGTCCTGTCTGAAAGTGGTGGCATCATATCACCTTACTTCAGTACAGATACAAAATTGAACAAAATGTGCAATTATGTCTTAAACATAAATGTGGTGCTAGACATCAAATGCATGTAGCTGAAGCAACATATGAACACATGGCATCTTTGCTAAGTAATTTGCTCTTAATTGTCAGCACATTTAGTACTGGCATTTTTAGATACATTTTTGGTTCATTCTCTAACAAATGACTTTACACTAATTGTTTCTCCCAGCAATTTATTGCACAGCTGGGAGACCAAGTTGCAGAATTGCACACACACTATCTTGTATTGAATTCATTTCTTGAAAATGTTTAAAATTCCGTGAGGTAGTCAAGAATTATTTTAATTGCAGTGTCTACAATAAAAGTACGGAATTAATTAAACGTCTTGCAGGGCAGGTAAAGTACTGCTTTCAGAACCTATTGCTTAGGAATGTTTCAACAATTGTAATAATATAAATCAAGATATCTTTTAATAATGGGGATAACTGTGACATTTCAGAGGGTCTCTTAAAAGCATATTTTTACTTAAAAGGTGAACATCTGCTAAGGTAGCAAACTCATCTGTATGCTAAAGAATTATCTTTCTGAGAATCTTCCCATTATGAAATACCTGTCATGATTCTCTTGTACAAATCTGTTAGATCTCACAAATCTTCTTCTCATGTCTCTCCTAAGGGACACTTATCTTCCCTGATGAGAGATGAATGTTCATAATTCAACAAAAAAATGTTTTAATATTAAGCGGACCATAATCTGAAGGCTTACTAAGGAATATTATCTGAAACAGTAAAAATGGAGGTAGATCTTTAGAAAATGGGATGCCTCCTGTGTGTTGGATTAGGTTTCAGGAAGCATTGGTGTCACATTATAAGCTGGGAACAAATTGCTAAAAAGTTCTTCTTTCTTAGCTCATGCATCCCACTGCTCTGATGTGTCAAATCACATCAAGTGTGATCAGTCAAATCTCCTGACATCATGAAATATTTAGTGATTTTTTATTTTATTTTTTTCCCCAGGGGACAATGATCTCATAGCTTTTCAACTTTACCATGGAAGTAATATCTTCAAATGTCCAGGAAAAAGTAGCTGCATGAAGTTGGAATATATTTTAAGTCTGAAGTGGGTGAATTCCTGCCAAATTCTTCAAGGCTTTGTTTTCTAAATAATTATTTCAAGAACCTTTTGTCATTGTAAAATTGTTTTTTTATAATTGAAAGTACTACATTCTTTCAGTAGTCCATAAAATGCAAATACCATGAATTAGAGCAGAAGCTTAACATCATCTGTGTATCTTTGAATGCAGTACTCCAGTGAGCCCTTTGAAATATTGGCCTCATTTAGAAGACCTATCTTGCAAGCTGTAATTTTTCTGTAAGGGTTAAGGTAAGCACAGGCATTTGGCCATAATAGGATGAGTTCACCTGGTGATGTTTGACCTTGGCTTCTAAAAAGACCTGGACCTACGAAATGCTTAGATTGGAAACCCCAGATACTGCTAGCATAAGCCAACACCCTTTGTCAGGCAGCAAACACAAGGTCACAGAAGTTAAGAGTTGGAAAGCTCTGTATGGCTTCACAGCAGGACTGAGATGATGGGTGGGGAAGAGAAGGGTGCCTGAGGGAGGCAGCTGTGATTGCACAGTCTGGTTGAAGGCAACATCATAAAACAAATCTGTGAGAAGATTAAGTCCTATTAGTACATAGTCCCCTAAAAAGATGGTGTTTTTTTGTTTGTTTGTTTGTTTGTTTTTGTTTGGTTTTGTTTTGGTGTTTTTTTTTGTTGTTTTGTTTTGTTTTGTTTTGTTTCAGAAAGTGCCATAAATACACATGCACCTAAATTCTGTGTGCAGTTTCCAAGATGGTGCATCATGTAAAGTGTGGATAAGCAAAAACAGTAACAAATCCATTATCTTCACATGCAACCCCTGATGGTCTGCACATTCAGAGTAAAAATGTGTCAAAATTCTACTCTTTTATTTATTTATTTATTTTAATTTGGTACCATATTCACTTACATGAAACTTCAAATCTTGCTGTAATCAGTTAATTGTACTTTTAAAAGCTATTTACAAGTTTCTGGATATACTGTTTCTTCACTTTTTAGCCTATTAACATAGCAGTAATTAGTATGCTTTTTACATTTAGTATCAATTTGACTCATCTCTGTTTATTGTCCTTTTTTTTTACATAGGACAAAAACAACCCTTTTGATTTTAGCTATGAAGGGGCCGAGAACATTCTAATTTAGTAGTATAAATGCAGCCCAAGCTAAATTGGAATGGCTCTGTCAGTATTACTCAGTGGTATCTGCTTAACCTAGAGTTGAATTTCCATTGATTTCAATTGAAGAAGGGCCAAGGTCCTTAATGAAAAAGGAGTTAAACCAAATTGTTCTTAGCCAAACAGTAGGTTTTTTTTAGTTTGTTTTTGTTTTCTTTGTTTTCATAACTTTACCAGCTGAAATCCTAAATCATGTAGATTGGTTATCAGATTGTATTATCTCCTGATGTCCAGTCTCTGCTAGCTACATCAACACTTCTGAAGAGCAAGACTGCAACTCTCTATAAAACACAGTTTAGTTAAAAACTGCCTGTTACTGACCTGTGTGCTCCAGGGACAGAGGCAGCACCTGACCAAGCTGTAGAGGAGATGGAGATGTCTGTGATGGTGATTGCATTGTATGACAGAGAGCCCACTACTGAGGAAGGATTAAATACCTTCCCCTCCCCAACACTGTTCTTCTGTGCCCACTGAGAGGCTAAAATACCTGATACTATTTTTAATTTAAGAGATTTTTAGAAATAACTTCATCTGACAGAATGAAGGATTTGCTGCCCTGATAAAAATTCAATATTTTTTCTAGCCATATCAGCTAGTCCAGTAAAAGACATAATCTGTTCCTACAAAACTTACCTCTCTTATCCTCAATCCAGTACAGCTACCTTAATTAACAAAGGCATAGATGTAGCTGGCAAGCAGATTTAAGTGGCAAGTATATTATTAGCTCAGTTTTTTTCAGCAGGCTACAGGTGACACCCAAAAAGTTAGTGAAGACTTTCATTCTTCTAGCATCCTGTCAGGGAAAATCTCCCAATTTACACAATTGCCAGATTTGAAAGGGGAATATGAGTAAGAAAGGGCTTTTGCCTGCAACAGGGAGCTGAGGGGAGGCAAAACATAGCTGATTTGTTCTGGCTTGCCCATTGGAAAAAAAAAAGCTACCTCCGAGCAGTTGCGTGTGACTGCTCATATTAGTGCTGCGATGGGAGAGAAGCAGCTTTTGTGTTACCCCCCCTATAGCCAAAGCAAAGGTGGTGGAGCTCGAGACGGCTCCTGCTCAGCTGGCAGGTCCACACAGACTTTCCTCTCCTCCCCACCAAAGCTCAGTCAGCTCCAGCCCAGCTAAGGAAACTGCAGTTACAGTAGAGCCAGGACTTAACCCAGAGACCCTTAATAAATGCATTTTCTTCTGGAAATTAGAGTACAGTAGCTGGTATTTTAGTTAACCTTTGCAATGACATATTTATTCTGGTGTACCCAATAATTTCTTATCACAAAGTTTTTTTTTCCACACGGAAACTTTAGACATTTCTATTTCCAGAAACAGGCTTGAAAGGATTCTGTTCCCACTTCTCTGTAGAAGTGTGATTATATTTGTAACAATTAAAAATGCAGTTCTCCTTGGGGAAATGTCAGTGGTAATTATCACACTGATGACTCAGAGAACACTTCCTTCTACAACTGGCTCTTGATAAATTGCTGGTACTCATTTGACACTCTCAGTTCTCCTGTTTGATTAAATAATCATCAGGAAAATATCTATATCATCATTTCATAGTCAGGTGTCAGTCTCTTTTCATGCTGATGTGCATTGCTCTTGTTTTTAAAAACCACAACCACAACACGATGTGAAAGCCAAAGGATATCCAAGAATTCACACGTGTGGCTTGCAGTCAGTGTGTGCCAGTGGTAACTAGAAGAGCTATATGCTCACACCCACACCTAAATGAACACCACTTGTGTGGAAAGTACAAAGAAAAAATGCTTGTCTTATGCTGGCAGCAGTACATACTAATAATGAAACTTTCATGGAGCTGCTGGACTTCTCTTGACTTTTGCTCATCTCTGTCCATTTTGCTGTGCATTTGGTTTGCAGTTCACTCTAACCATGTTCCATATACCCTACATCACGGGGCTAGGAACCAGTCAATGGAAATATTTCCACTGACGTCAGGGGGTGTTGGATCAAAGTTTTCATTCCTTAATGAAACTGAATCTCACTTCTCCCTATGGTACCAAACTTCATGCCTCTCACATCTTCTCTCCTTGAAATCCTGTCAAGTCATTCCTCGCTTGATGTTCTCTGCCTTGCCCTTTGTTGCACAAATGTTAATACATACCAGTAAATACTAGCAGATATTAGCATATTTGCAGTGGTGAATAACTTTAAAACTTATTGTGTCTTTCTCCTTCCCTTCATTCTCAACATGATTTCCAGTGTTGTCTCACTGAGACCAAAAGAGTCTCAGATTTTGTTGTTAAAATAGTGGATGTTGGAAAATAGCACTGCTTTATACTAAATTTCATTATTTTTGTAACTGAACACAGGTCTGGTTTTATTTTTCTTTCTCCCTTTTATTTCTGATTTCCCCTGTTGCAGCTCTCTCATATCATGTTAGAAATCCTCACATCCCAGACTAAAGTCTTCACAGTTGTGATTCATGCATGTTTTTTTTTGTTGGGTGGTTGGTTTTGATTTTTGTTGTTGTTGTTGTTTTTCCTCAGTCATAGGCCTATTTGTATACTTTATTCACTATAATGTACAGTGAAGTATGCTGATAGTTTCTACATACTGTGATTTATTTTCACTAAGTAAAGCCCCTTCAGCCAAGGTTGGAGCATTGTACTCTGGTTTCCTTTTTTTTTCTATTCTCTTTCTCCTGATCCCTTCCAATAAACAAATGTACTATTCCTTTAACCTCCATCAAACACCAGTTTTTCATGGGGCAATGAAGGGAATATCTTTGCAAAAGTGGTCCAGCAGCCACTGGTCCAGTGGCAAAAGTGGTCCAGCAGCATAACCCATAATTTTGGGTTGTGGACTTCTTTGAACTCTTAATCCATTATATCTGATGTGCTGTCTAGTTCCACACTTTTATACCAATCTGTAATTGAACAGAAGTTATCTATGAATTTGGCCAGACAAGCCACATGAGCAGATGTGAGGTGACCCAAACAAAGTACATAAATTATGTATTTGGGATCAGATTCAGTTGCCCACTGTGTTAGATGCCACATAGACACTGATTAAAAAGACAGTTCTCCTCCAAGAAGCTTCAGCATTGCAATGGAGGAAGGAAACCAACCCATAGGAAATGGGAACAACGGATAGCAAAGGAAACATAAAGCAGTGTGTGGATGCTAAGAGAATTAAAGAATATTAGAGAAACAGCTTTGAAGTTGCAAGGTAAAATAACCAAAGTTAAGGGAAAAAAAAAAAAAAAAAAGGATGACTTCACTCTGTATTTCCTTATGTGTTTATGTGCTGGGGTCTTTTTTTTTACCCCAGCAAAAATACTGTGTCATTCAGGTAAGAGGTTATTGACCTAAAAAGCAGGTACTTACTATTTTGTTTTCTCTGCATTGGCTACTGGGTGCTCTGTGGGTCCAGTTACTGTACACCATTCAAACCTTTGCCATGAAGACAGAATTATTCATGAACTTTGTCATCATGTTTCTCACTGCAGGACCAGACGTGTCCATTTTACAACACCTGTAGATCCCCTCTGTGGTAACCCAGCAAAGGTGTCTCACCAAGCCAACTTCTTTCTAGCACTCCCCACAGCACCTTTCAGCAAGTCTCCGGCACTTGCCAAGCTGATGGTATGGATCTATCACACATTTTAGGAAGACCCTGGCATGGATCCTGCTAACATGGACTAAATCACTAGACATGGAGGTGATCTTGGTTTAGCCTACTGCTGAAGGAGGGGAACATTCATGACCTTTGGAAAATGATCCTGGCACTGACGTTATAGAAGGCTATAGCAGATAGTGCCAGATGGCTTTGGTGGAAGAGTGGAGTCAGCGTCTATGTCACAGAGGCCTGAGCAGTAGAAAGACCTACAAAATAAAGAAGACATCTGGGGTCAGCTCCATGCAAGAAGAATCTTTGTGAAATTTATAGCTAAATCCAAAGAAGGACTCTGGCTGTTGAGAAAAAAAAAAAAAAAGTTAAGCAGTACCTAAGCAATAATTTCCAGAACTGCAATTGTAAAAAACTCTTTGAAAAATTGTCAACTTCTGAACTCCATTTGTGCTTTTGTTTATTGTAAAGCTTCTCAGTCACCAAAGTTGCATCCTCTGTCCTAGAACTGTCACTTTGTCTGCAGCTCTGAGCTGTCTGTTGACTATCTGACTCCAAATCTAGAACAGGAACTAGAAATTTTCTGTCCCCAGATTCTCCATGAGGCTCAGGAAAGTGTTGTAGCTGCATTCTGCCATCACCTACAGGATATGACACCACTTCAAATACAGTAGTTCATTGCAAAATCTAGCTGAAAAAGAACTGTCTACTATTGTGCATATACTAATGTATATGTGTATAGAGGTGTCTGTGCTCTACTACCCTCCTAATAGGATTTATACTAACCATCTCACACTTCTCATACAAGTAACCTCATTCCAAAGCCATGGAATATTCTGGGGTACATGTACTTGTGTCACTGTCCAGGGAATAAGTCACAATTCAGTGGGTCAAAGACTGAGAACACAAGAGAGATGATGACTTTGTAGTCCAGTCAGTCTTAAAATACTCCTACTGAGCTCTTGAGAGCCATAATTTTTCAGAGGCTTGTATGATGGCAAGCTGGAGGAGCGTCTCAAAGGGATGGTAAAAGGCTCATCCACGAGTAAAGACCACAAATGAATAAAGGCTGCCAGATTTCAAGATAGGGGAGAGATGACCTATGTTTTTCCAAAAAAAAAGGTCAAGAGAAATTTTTAGCATGGGAAGAACACCATGTTTTGCTCCATGCTCCTTCTTAGAAGTGATAGTTTATTTTCTGCTTAAATATATGTGTGTGTACATTTACCATGAACTGTACGCCCAGCATAGAAAGTTTCTATGGTGTTTGGCAAAATTGGAAGTTACTCAGAGAATTATATCATGGGAAACATCAGGCAACCACAATAATAAGGAAGGTTGTCATCCTTGCCTGTAACAAAACGTGGGTGGAGAGCATCATGCTCTGGCTGATTTTCTGATTCACATCTGCTACCACATGCTTTAACCAGGAGCTAGTGAGAAGGAGTAAATTGGGGAAAGAAGAATATGTAGCAGACCTTTACTCCTTAGAAAACATATATTACTCTAAGAAACAGGTACGGGCCAGCAACTTGTCTTCCAAGAAGAAACATTTTTCCTGTGCCAGAACAGTGACCTGAGACAAGGATATCTGAAGTGGGAGCAAATCAGGTGAAATGTTTGGTTTTGTCCATTTGGTGTTCCTTATGCCTTTCCCAGCTAGTCCTGTGGCACGGGACTGGCTAAAGAGCCCTTGTACTAACTGAGAGGACACAGAGGCTTTAGCTCAGCTGCCTGCATGATGGCAGAAGATGTTATAGTTGATGGCTATTTGTAAAGTCTGAAGTCTGTTAGCTGCTTACTGTTTAGACAAAAGCGTGTTTAGGCTTTTATTGACATACACAGAAATGGCGAGACACTGAGTCATGTGCAACAGAACGCACCTCACTCCAATAACACAGGCAAGTGTTACATTGTTCAAGGGTCTCCAGGCTGGACTGCATCATTTCTAGACACTACCCTACTGAATCTCCCCAGGTGGGAGTGCCACAAGGTGAACCTAGTTACAGCAATCCTTTCTGGTTTGATTGGTCTTTTGGGGGAGATTTTGGGAACTTCAAGCGTTCTTCCTCAACACATGAAGCATGAAAGCTGTGTTTTATTGTATATACCAAAGTTATATATTAGCTTAAAAGCAGCTTTTCTGAACATTTAAGTTCTTATGAGTTCTGCTATTAAAAAAAAAAAAAAAAAAAAAGTCTCTTCCACACATAGAAGATAATGGAAAAGCTACTTATACTCACTCCTTTTGGCAGCTGCTCTCAGAGACATGCTATATAGAATCAGATGCACACACAACAGTCTTTGAATAAGTAACATCTGCAATGTCATATTCAGTCTGATTAAGGAATAGAAAGGCATTAGATCTCATGAGCCCTTGAATACTGTTCTGCAATTATGTCGCAACTGATCTTTATTGTTTCTGCTGATTATTTATCTCATTTCCTCATGATTGTCTTAAGTTGGCTCCTTTATAAATTGTCTTGGTATTAACAAGTCATTAATTACCCTTACAGCAGGCTTGTATCTGCAGAGTGAGATGTTGCACTTGCAAGTTCTGCTTTATCCAACTTGTTTTAAATGATTTGCTGCTGCCATTTCTGTGCAAGCTCCAGGGGTGATCCAGAAGCTAGTGCTTTTATCAATAATACTTCAGAATTTGTTATGTGCAATGCTGAGGTTTGCAGACAGGCTATTAAAACCAAACCATTTAAAATGCAAATGTTGTCAGAAACAAGAAGAAACTTATTCTAGGCCCAACAGTCTGAAGTACAAACTCAATGCCGCTTCAAAAGAAATGAATGAATATTGCGCAGAACTGAATCTAGTTAAGATGAAAAGATCATCACTAAATTCCGAACTATGAATCTATTGGGAACAGTGTAAGAGTGGTTGCAATGCACATACTTCCTCACTACCATTTTAAAAATCCTGCCTCAAGCAGAATCTGACAGAACAGGTAGGTTTAGTATTATGTGCCTTGCACAAATGCCCTTTGCATACTAAAGCCAGTCTTAAAAAGGTAACAGGAACTCCAGAAGTACCCCAAGCCCTAGCAGTTAATGAAGAAGCTGGTATTAAGCACCAGGGCTTTCTCCAAGAGCAAGGAGGAGCAGACACACATGGAGATCCATCCCTTCCTGCAGAGTAGTCTGCATCCTGGGACAGGGCTGCTATGCAGCTGTCTGTGCAGGGGCCAAGTGGATCACACCGTACCTCTACCCGTGTGTAAGGGTTTCCTTTAGAAAAAATAAATAAATAAATAAATAAATAAACAGATAATACAATTAAACAGTCAATTGTGTACAGACTAGCCTCTGAAGCCATTTGGGATACATACTTGCTAATCCTTGCTCCCTAGATCCTCTTTGAATGATTGGAGTGATTGGAGCCTGGCAGCAGCTGAATAAAATATTTCTGGGCTTAGGCAATTGCAGAACAGAGCTTTGCTCAGGGAGCAGTACCTTGGCTCTGCTAGAGTTAAGCCTGAGCTACTTCTATTGGCATACATAGAAGCCTAGAGTAAGGGGCAGAAGAGATTATGAAAATCATAACACTGGAAATTTTACAACATTAGAAAGAAGCAGTAGTATGTTCTTACCTGCAATGTTGCAACAGAATGCAAAACTAATGAATGATTAGAAGTACAGAAAGGTTTTCTTAGATATAGATTTTTAAAGTAAAGATTAATACAAGGAGAATTTGACGTGTTGTGCAAAGCACAGGAAGAAGAGCCATGCAAAAGGCATATCTTTTAAAGAAAGAAATTCTGTTTAGCAGAGAATACCTCTTTGTTGAAATGATTGACCCATTAAGTCATCAGACTGTGTAGCAAAGCCAAATCACATGAATGTTAACAGACTAACAGACTAAACAAAACTATCTGTGACAAAATAAAGGATAACTAGGCCACCACAACTTTAATGTGAGAGACAAATTCGAAGTTGCAAAGGTATTTGAAACACAGCAGAAACCATGTTTTCCTAATCCAAGTATCTAATAAGTGCTGAAAGAAAGAAGCGTACAATTGAAAACACATGCCCAAACTGAATGTGAGGCTGCAAGGAGAAGCACGTTGTAGGGACCAGGGTTGTTTGCAGTAACCCTGGAGAGATTTGACACAGTGCAATGGTGTTGGCACTGCTCTCCAATAGCAAAATGCATATGTGAAAATGCAGCTGGAAGATGAAGCTCTGCTAATGAAACAAAGGTTTTACTAAGTCTCTTAATTAAATCTACACTGTTAGATTCTATAGCAGATTGGCTTCTGACACTGGAAAGAAATGGATAAAAAGTGAATTCCAAATAGATACTGGAGCTGAGTACAACATAATCACAGCAAGTACTGTGCCCAAGGTTAAAATTCAAAGCTCTGCACATTTCAAATAGTAACATCAAAATGAGTCCATTTGGCAAAGCCGTTCTGGCCTGTCTGCTAACAGATAGAAGAGTTTGAAATCATGGAATAAAAAGTCCCAAGAGTGTTTGATTGAAGAGCAGTCTGCAAATGCAGATGACCAAATTGAGTAGATAACCTATCTATGCAATTGAATTCTAGACTTCCTTTCAAAGAATACCACAAGACATTGAAGACAACAGGGTGTATTAAAGGCATGTAGAAAGTCTTATAATACTGAGGCAGTTTTAAAGAGCATGGAAAAAAAATCAGCATACTAAAGTTAAAACGAATAGTTGCTCCCAGGCAGAACCATTGAAAAAATAATGTAAGATGCAACCAACAAATAATGAGAAGATGGCCACACAAATAATTGTCATCAAAAGCATTTTTGTTTCTGCTTTATTAAGGAAGAATAAGTCCTGTTAAAAGGATCTGCTTTTTTTTTTTTAATGATAGTATATTTGGTTGGCAAAGATATCTGCATTTCTTTAGCAGACTCAGAATAATGTCTTTTGATTTAATCCAGATTCTGATGTAAAAATGTAATACTATTTAAATATAATATATATTCGGTAGAAAACCAGATAACTAATAGATCAGCAAGGGAGACAGTCCTGACCTAAAGGGAAAACTATCACAGACCTTCCAGCAGTTTTCCTATGGATCACCGCTGCTCATTAATTCTATCAATATTTTAGGGGGGGGGGGGAGAAATGCTGGAAAAGAATGCAAATATCTTTGAACATAAATAAATTTTAAGGACATATCACTTTGACTAAATTTCCTGGATCAAGTGGTAAATGGCCCCACGTGTTGTATCGCATTTGATTTTGTCACTGAATGTGGATGTGGGACAGCCTGTTTTTGAAAAGGTTTAAACCTCTGAAGGAGTAAGAGAAAATCGCCAACCATGAATTCCCAAAGTGATGTGGTAGCTCATATGAGTAATTCAAATTGCAGTAGCAAGTATAGAGATATTTTTAACTGTATTTAGCATAAGTCTGTTAATAGAATACAATCTTCACTTTGTAAAGGATATAGACAAACCGGGAAAAGATTCAGAAAAGTGCTAGAAAGACTATTCAGATTCAAAAATTCAATTTAAGATTTGCTTTAATGCATCCATATACCATCACTTCTATTTTGTCATTGATAAGCATTGCACTAAAGGTCTCCATGATGGCACAGAATAACATGACATTACTGAAAGCTATGGGGAATGTAAAAGCTGCCAGAAATTGACTGAACTGAAATAAACTGAGATCAACAAGTCCCTTAGCTGTTGGCTCAGGATCACACAGAGATGTAGCAATCCTTTGCTAAACCAAATGCCTAGTGCCATAAGCTTTCCAAAGCATGGGCTTAAATGGCATGCAGAGCTTTTTTTAAAAAATAAAAATTAAAAAAAAAAATCACATGTAGGTATCTTTGTCAGGTTGCAAACAGCCAATATGACAAGGAAGTCACCAAAATGGTTAAGTTAAAAAACAAGAGGTAATGCAGTGTGTAAGCAGAAATGATTGTGAAATCATCCTGGAAGTGTCCACTCTGACACTCACTGCAACTAGTGGCAGAGGGTTAAAGGAAGACTTTGGGGATTTGAGAAAAGAAACTAGAGGAAAGTCTAGATGGCTGCCCATACAAATCTGTTAGAGAGCCTTCCTCGCTTACATGTTGTAAAAAGCAGAAAACATGCAGTGAACTCAGGACTTTGCTTCTGGTATGAAACTGAACATTTGCTTTGGTGGAAGAGTAGGACATGCACTAGTAGGAGAGAGGCTGTATGAACAGTGTATCTCGTTCATGGGTAAGGGAGTGGCTAGAAATCAGCTAGAACAGCAGGAGGACATTAGTACAGTGACCCCAGGGAAGACAGATGAAGATACAGACGTGTTTCCAGCTGCAAATATGGTATAATAAACAACAAACTGTGAGCCAATGTAACAAAGAATGGAAGAAAATGAATGTTTTGGATTCCTCTACATCAGTGGAAGGGTGTGTGGGTAACACAGACACAGAGCAGGAAATTCTTACTGGGGAAAAGATACAGTCAGCATCACTAGAACCTGATGGGATGAGTCATGTGAATGGAGCACCACATTCAGATTATAATCTGGATAAGCAGATAGAGTAGGTAAAAGCAGTGAGTGGAAGGAGGGAGGACCTGTTGGTAAATATAACTCACAACTAAATGCTTATGGATCGATGTACTAACTGACAAAGACCAGGAATGCTGACAGAGGTGTGTCGCAAACTGACGAATTAAACCCAAGAATGGGGTGAATTACCTCTCAAACATTTGTCTGCAATATCTAGGAATAAAAATAGTAGCATCTGGACAAACTCAGTACAGCACATGTGCTACTTTTTCTTATGCAGCTAGCAGTAAACCATCACTGGTAGTTTCTAAAAATCATAGATAATTCCCCAACTTGAAAGGCATGTTGTCCAGCATGGAAAAAGCTATTTTTTGGACCTTGTTTTGATGAATTAATTTTTAGACTGGAAACTAGTGGGTGGCTAGAGACCGGAAATTACATTGAATATGAGCAATTCTGAGCAATATCGACATGGAGGGCAGATTTTTAACTACAGAACAGTCCTGGAAGAGAAGGAAATGATGGCAAATAAGTGCAGTGCAAAGATCAAAGTACAGCATGCAGAGAAACCTACAATAGATTGCAATTAACATACATTAAAAATTCTAAAATGTAGAAAGTTGATAAGGGAAGCTAAAGACAAGGGGAAAAATGCAAAGGTAGTATGCATAAGAACAGTAAGAAAAAGTTCTAAAGTATGCTAAAAACAGAAGAAATCCTTTCAACTGACACTAGCTAGAAGTTTTAACCTGGATTTGGAAAGCACGGCAAGGTAATTGGAACAAAAGAGGAAGATTAAGTACTTTTGATAAGGTCATTAACTGAAGAGGATATCAAACAATGCCTAACGGGATAGAGATACAGGAGGTTTTAAAGCAGTGACTGAGAACTCAGAGGTTTATTTGCAAGAAATCTTGGAATACTGGTGAAATTCCAAAAGAGATAAACTTGTTCTTCTATTACAAAGGAAAGAATGAGGTGACCCAGTAACTGTCGGCTGATTAGCATGACACCAATATAAAAGACAGTAAAAGCAAAACTGACATGGGATTAATTTCATAAAGAATTTAGGACAGGAATACAAATGATGTCAATCAATATAGTTTTATGAAAAATAGGTCTTGGCATTGCACGTTTGATTTATTTTGATGAGATTATGGGTTTAGTTTATAAATGCCTCAGCCTAGGCTTTTGTAAGGAAATTACCACACAACATTTTAATCTTAGTTTATTATGCATTATCACTATATTGTACAGTGTCCCAAATCAGTAGATTTGTCAAGCAACCTAAGCATTGTCTGATTTAAAAATCACCAAGAAGAGTTGCCAATAGAGAAATCATCAGGAAATTTGACTACTGCTAGCAAGATTCTACAGCGGTGGGATCAGCACTACTGGCTGGTTTAATCAGGTAGTCAGAAGTATGTACATGCCCGATGTTGATCAAATTTGTGTCAAGGATTTGTGTATGTGGCACCTGCACACCTATGTAGCCTTTATTTTGTCTACGAAGAGATGACAGTGCACAGAGCAGGGCTATCAGGGGGTTATGATCCTTTTTTTTTTTTTTCCTTTAGTAAATCTGTCCTAGGTAGCAGGACAGCCCTACAGCTAAGGTGCATGAATGTCACAGAGAAATTTGGCCTGGCAAACAAATAGACTCTAAATATTGTAAAACATAAAATAAGACATTTAGGAACAAAGGATGAAAGCTATCCTTACAGACTGGGGAACAAGTCCTAGAAGAGAGAGACAGAGAAAAGCAAGATCATAATGGAGAAATGTGTGAACATGAGGCCCCACTGCAGTGCTGCAGAACTGCTTCCAGGCCAGTGCAATTCTTGGCTGCCTGTACAGGAAATGTTAAATAGAAGATGAAACATGAATGACAGACCACTTCTGGAACAAATGCTAAATACCCTCATACATGCTTTTAAAAAGAAGGCTGTAAAATTGGAGATGGTGTAGGAGAAAGGCTCACTCAGAGCTCAATAACTGAAGAAAGTGCTTCGCACTGACAGATCACTCAAATTTAGTTTGCTTAGGTTGTCAGAGTGAAGACAGAGAGGTACTTTAGTACAGTATGCAAAGTCCTTTCATGGAAAATCCTGGGAAATAAAAGTTCAGTAATTTAGCTGAGTAGAACAGAAGGATAAATTGCTGAACATCTTTTATTAGAAATAAGCAAACTGGAGACTTTTTTTCTTTTCTGGACTTTTCTGTTTGTTTTTACCGTTGAGAGTGAATCCTGGTTGGCATGTGCTACTAAGATTCTCCATGTGCTGGTATGTCAGGTCACATCAGGCACCCGTTTTGAAAGTCTTTTGCTGTCAAATGCATCACAATAAATAACTGAGAGGAAATATAACAGTCTGGGATGTACAGATAAAGCTGTAGGTTTTTCTAGAGTTAAACTAGCAATTTATAAAACAAAATTTTAATGAGTCTGGGAAATAACATCTTGGAGACTTATTTAAAAAACATCAGTATGAGAAGGGTAACAGCAACTCTTGAATTTCTACTGGTATGGAAGATTACAGTAAACATGACTCAAGTAGCATCCCTTACTGGAGGGATGGTTATGCCAAACTGAAATGACATGCTTACAGATGCTCAACTTTAGAACTGCTTTTCAAGAAGAGGCTGTTGTGAGAATTATGCTCATGCATAAAAAGTGATTGAAGCTATTAGGGTAGATGCTTTTGCCCTTTGTGGACTTATGTAGCAGTATGTGCCTTATGTATGGTGTTGCCATGTCACCATGAAACCACGTGTGTAGAAAATGTCACCCTAACTGCCGACCTGGGTATCAAGAATTATAAAGCAGATCTAAGAGTATCTTTTGTTTGGCTAAGGAGGGAGGTTGGTGCTGAAGACAAAGTGTCTGGGTAAAAACTTTGCATAAGATATAGGAATTGTACAAGCATCTGAATGTGCTAAAATTGCATGATGTTGCTGATCATCACTTGCTCCAAATCTCAGGTAACTGTCCCGATGTGGGGTAAAACTGATTTCGGTTTGGTGGAGGAATACTGGGCTGGGGAATGCCATTCAGGACAAATGTCAGGGAGATCAGCACTGGGAACCAAGCACAGCATCAATGTCTCTGATTCCCATATATGGACCTGCAGATTCCACACCACACTCCCACTGTGAATGTGAATGTGAAGCATCATTAGAAAATGGAAGTCATGTTGCCTGTATTCCAATCCATCTTGCACTATTAGCTTAGAAATGCTTGGCCACAGTCCTTGGGTTACAAGTTGCCAACTGGAAGATTATATTACAAAAATCAGTAGGTGTGTCAGAGACATGGTTGTAGACTGTTGTACTGACATCAAGAGTAGGGAACTGTAATTGGTAATGCTACTGCCTTTTTTCGTGGAGGATCTCATGTCATAATCTGAAGTTAGATTAGATAAATGGGCTAAAAAGATGCAAGAGTAACTGCCTTGTTATCAGCAATGATTTGGTTGCTCATTACTGCAGTACAGTTCTGTTGTAAAAACCTGCCTTTGTGACCCAAATGACATGCAGGCTTTCCAGTGGAAAGCTTTGAGAGCCAAAATGGAGGGAGAGGGGTGTTCTTGTATCTTGTGAGCAAGCATTAATGGGCAATAATGCACTGCTCAGGACTGAGAACAGCTGAGACACTTGGGCTTGTCCACTCATCCAAATCCACATAGCCACTGAAACAGGAATGTGTTAGGACTATAATTTGGAGCCAAACCAACCCCCGTCATCTGGCTGAGCACTCTTCTGACTCTGGAATGGATCCCAGTCCACATTTCATCCGGCTACAAAGGGAGTATAAACATTGACAAAGCTAGGTTTTTCCTCTCCTCTTTTTTTTTTCTTTTTCTTTCCTTTTCTTTATGATCTTCAACTTATTTTGTAGTTGTCAGAGGAGGCGAGTCTGCGCTTGTTTCTAGATGAAGGTTTAGTAAACCAGACCTTTCGGTTTTGGATTAAATTTTACTTCAGGTCAGGTCATTTGTGGAAAGTGGTTTTGGAACCTATGACTCAATGTCTCCACATTAGAGAAAAACCCTCGCTAAAGTACACAGGCTTGAGTAAATGTTAGAATAATTGTAATTCATTCCCAGGAGTGATTCACAGTCTATGGGAGTACAAGGCCACACATTAATTGTGCGGATCTCATAATAGTAGTTACTTTATTTGCTCTGCAGTTCATCTTGGATCCTGCAGTGAAATAGCAGTAAGCAAACCTCTCCTAAGGAAGCAAAAATGCATTTTGTAGATCTTCAGGATTTGATTGCAGGTAACCAAATTGGAAAGTGAAAAAAAGTTTTTAAATAAAAATTTAGCAGGGTGAAATCAAGCCATTGGCAGAACTGGCTGAACAGACAGAGTCTTTTCTCCTGGATAAGAAACTGAGTGCACACACCTCAGTGCAAACTGGGGTCTCTCCATGAGGTAGGCAAGTGCCATTTTCAGGATGTGACTTTTGGTAGCAATGTATGACACATGTCTGGGTCTTAGTTTCTGGGGACCAGCTGTAAAAGATACCCCTAATGTAACATTGTACTGCTGTTTGAAAGGAGTGTGGCAAAAAAAAGTGTTGAAAAAGTGAATGCAGAAGAGCAAATAAAGCAGTTCGGTTTACAAATATCAATCAGAAATGTTTTCCCACAGAAGGTCAGTTGGCTGAGTGTCGAGGTTTACACAGGTACTAGGTACTACTAGGTACTACTCTGCTCTAGAGGCAGCCTCGGGCTGAATACCTTCCCCAGAGATGCCTCCATTAACTTTGGTTTAGACAAGTCAGCATCACTTTCCGTTTTGCCAAATTTATTTCCTTATTAATCAAAAGTTTCATCTTCCTCTGCCTTCAGGTGATTTTTTTCTTAAAGGGTTTTGTGGCTATAGGGAAAAAAAAAAAAGAGAGATAGAGAGAAAGAAAAGAAAATCAGAGTTGCATCAAGGTGAGCTTACAGTGACAGCCGTCATTTATTCCTCTTTTTTTTCCCTAGCACGCCCCTTTTGAGGGTTCTTGTCAAGAACGAACTCCTCCCCTCCCCCCGTTTCTCTCTCTTTCAGAGTGACTTCTGATCTCAGAAATGTATTTTATATGTTTGATGGATGAAGCGATCAATTTCTTTTTCGACCGAGCGTTTTTGGTTTGGAATAAATTGGCGTTGCTTTTTCCTCCCTGCCTGTTTGTGTATTTGTTTTGTTTCCTCCTCCCCCAAGGTAAATCTAGAGCGCTCTAATAGGATCTACACATACAGTACGTGGCATTTAACTAAAACGTTTTATCAAGCATCTTTAAATCTGCAGTCAGCCTCATTTAACCTCTAAAATTACGCTCAACAGACGACCTTCATTAGCCAAATTGGAAGGAACGTGCGGTATGTTTTAAACAGCGCTGATCAACGCCCCCTCCCCTGCTCCGGAGCTAAAGAGGAGGCAGCTACAGCCGCTCCCCTCCGCTGCTTGGCCACCCCGTGTCCGTGGGCACACCGTGTCCGTGGGCACCCAGCCCCGTGGGAAGGTTTGCAAGCGGCTGATGGGCTGCTCGGGAGGGTGCAGGATGCGTGCTCCCCAGCCGGGTTATCTATTTGTTGCCTTGCAGGCGGGCAGGGCTTGCTGAGAGAGCGCTCGCCGTCCCCGCTCCCGGGTTGCCAGTCCCAGAGGACACCAATTAAAGGCACTAATTGGACAGCAATACATCAAAGTCCGCTGCTGAGATTGGCTCCTCGGAGCTTCGGGGGTCCTGCAGGCAGGCTTTTGTTTTAGACACCAGCGCTGCTCCGGGCTCCCGTGTCGGGAGCAGGGACACGGACACAGGTGCCCATCCCCGTGCCCAAAATCCCGACGGTGCCCACGGGTGGGTGCGCCCCAAATCCCGCAGCCCTGCCCCAGCCCCCAGCTTTGAGACGAGGTGCGGGAAAACCGCACCCCCGGGGCTCCCGGCTCCCCGGCAGGACGTGTCACCCCCCCCCCTTGTACCCTCCCACCCGGGACCCCCACCTCTCCGTGGGCAGCGCGACCACCCCTCTCTGCGACCAAATTTAGGAGGCTCTTGCAGCAATCAAACGGGGCCGAGGGACCCACGGTGGCCACGCGTGGCGGCGGTTCCCACGCACAGGTTCCCGGGGAAAAGAGGCGTGGGGTCGGGAGCTACCCCTTCTTAGGCACCCCTTCGTACTGCCTTCTCTTTGGCTGAGCTTTTAGGGGCAGCAGGTGTTTTTCCGAGCCTGGGCAGGAGCCCGAAGCGGCCCTTCCAGGCAGCGCCTGGGGGGGCGAAGGGTTTTAGGGCTGCAGGTAAAAAGGGCTGTGCTCAGAGAAGGGGCACCGACGAATAAAGCTGTCCTCCTTCCTGCTCCCCAGGTCCCCTTCTAGAAACGCAGCATCCCTCCCGACTTCCCAAAACGGCCTGCTTCAACTTCAAGGCAAAAAAAAACCGCCGGTCCACGCCACCACACGGGCTGGCATCCCGGGGCTGGCTGAAAGCTGCTCCCCACCACGGGCTGCGGGCACCTACTGCACGCATCGCCCCCGGGGGGATCCGGGAGGGCCCTGTGGGATGGGTTCACCTCGGAGCTGCCGGCCAACGCGGCTGTGGGGGGACCGGGGCAATTGTTCCCTTGTCGCCCTACCTGCAGTGCCCTCCCTCCCCCCGAGCGTGGAAGGATGTGTCGGGAGCGCGAGGAGGCGTTTGATCATTTACTGCCCACGGAGGCATTTGTTTTTCATTTTGCAAACGCTTCCCTTTAAGTAATTGTTCCTATTAAGAGCGTATACCTTTCACTGGGCTTCGCCGCGCTATAAATAATCCCGATGAAGATGCAAGGATATGACTTTCACAAGATTGGACAATTGATTAAAACTGTGACCTGCAATTGCGAATAATCTTGGAAGGCTATTTAAACAGATGAAGGCCTAAATTGTCTTGCTTGTATCTGAATTAATTTCTCATTCATCATCATTATGGAGTGATTGGTTCTATTCAGGCTCTGCAGCCTGCTGGAACGAAACTGGATTTAAATGAGACTGTAGCACAATTTAAATGCTCTCCAGCTTTAACGAGGCCAATCGAGCAGCTGCAATAAATACAAATATTTTTCTAAACAGCCTTGTTTTAAATAATTACTTAATACTTTCATGTGATGTTCTTAAGTGGCAATTTCTGTCTCTCAAGAAGTCCCAGTCACTGCTTCGCGGAGAGGGCAGCGGGGAAAATCGCTTTGCTCGTTTGCTTTGTGTGTACATACGTGCATGCAGTACACCGACGGTGATTCTTTAAAATGTTGTGTTTGTTTATTTGTTTGTCTTTTTAATATTAGTGTAAAGCTGTGCTATGTGCCTGGTTGTAGGCATACTCAGTTTAACTGATTTTAAAAAAAGGGGGGGGGGGAGATTGTGGTGATTTATTTGTTTTCTTGTTTGAAGAGAAAGAAAGAGAAGAAAAAATTTGGCAAAGACGGGGACCTGCCCTAACCATGGTCTGCCCGAACCGCAGCCGTTCGCGGGACCCACCCCGCACTCGGGTGTGGAGCGGGACGCGACCCTTGCAAAAGGCACAGCAAGGCGAGCTGCAGGGAGCGGGCAACAAATGAGGGGCTCGGGGGTGAAGGACTTGGGAGCCGCTTCCCTCCCCCTGTACACGCGTGCAGGAACCTGATGCGCCTGGATGAAGCCATTCGTGCTATAGAGAGTCCGAGTCGTCCTGGCGGTGGCTTTACCCCCGGGTGACACTATTGTAAGGGGCAGGACAGCGGGCCTTGGGGTGACATATGGCGGAGAGTGTTTTCAGGGGCTAAACTCGGTAGTAAAATTAAGTAGGCAGGCGAGCGGGAGAATAACAGGAAACAAAAGGATCCTGGAGATATACAAGCCAAAAGCTAAAGGAGCCGCACGCCTTGCTGCAGGTGCTGGAAAACGACCTAACAACCGAGCAGAAAATGTGAAATATGGAGAGCCGATTTTCTAATGATTTGGTGGCTGGAGTAAAGAATCGTGCTGGGAAAGTAGATCCGATCCAGTTTAATCATACAGCCTTAATAAAAACGTATAGCCTGAGACGGGGAAGTAAGCGGTAGTCTCGGCGCTATCTCACTTAATGGCACAGAAGGTGACATAAAGCACAACAAAGATGGTCTGAGTAGAGCCGAAAAGGGCTGAGTGATTTGATGGTAACGGAGCAATTTAATGCGCGAGTTACAACACCGCTCCCCGGGATCGTTTAGGCTTAACCCGTTCTCTAGAGCTCATCTTCTTCCTCTTCTGGTCCTTTTTTTATTAGTATTATTATTATTCAGTTGTTTAAAATGAGCATTATCCCAAACATATGCAGTGCAATCAGCTCGGTCACACTTACAAGAACACGCTTTAATAAGGCAATCAATCAAACGCTAACAAGGCGGGGAAGGCCCTTCGGAGCTCAATCGGGCTGGCTGCGAAGAGGAGCCCAGGCGGCACACGGGGCACCCCGAGCCCCCCGGGGTGGGAGCGTCCCGGGGGGCTGCGCCCGGCCGCCGCCGCCCAGCGCCCTCCGAGGGGCTCGGCCCCGGCCGGGAACAGGCGAAGAGGACCCGAAGGGACCCAGGCAGAGCCCCTGTATATCGGGTGCCCCGTGTCCCCCCCGGCCATGGCCCACGCGTGCCCGGAGCTGGCGCCCTGCGTGGGACCGCGGACGTCCCCGCCGGCGGCGAAGGCGTTAACGGCAGCGGCCCCACGCAGCAAAAGGAAAATTTCATTATGAAGTAATGAGTAATTCCTCCCGGCGAGATGTATTGTTACATCTTCCACTTCAATTTAGGAGCACAGCGGCTCAATTACCTAGAAAATACAGTCAATTAAAGGCTGCTGATTGGACACGAGGACGGATCATCGATCTTGTACTTTCCAATATCGCTCCAGACACCTCATTTTCCCTCCCCTATTAACTGAAAATACTCTCGGCATTACTGCGACCCGGAGCCCATTTACCTGTCGCAGACAATCTCTGCCATGCGCCCGAAAGCACCGCCAGCCCGGGCTGCGGGCAGGAGGGCGGCAGCCGCCGCTTCGCACACCCATCTCACATATATATATATGGATAAACGTATATCTGCGTGGATTTCTCCCTATAGAGCCCTGAGCCCTAGCCCATAGTGTTTTGCAGCCCGGGGCATTTGGCGAAGCGATGCCGCGGTCCTCAAAACGCCGGGTGGGATCCCGCCGCCCCGCTGCCCTGGGCAGCAGCCCTGGCCGGATCCTGCCCTGCGACCCCAGCAGGTGCCTTTGGGGATGGGAGCAGTGCCACCTTGGAGCCCCCGCTTTTATCCCGCAGCACCCAGCTGCTCCCCACCTCTCCAACGCCGCCTTTCCCCGGCGACGCCAGGGGGGCTGTATCGGGCAGTCGCTGCTTAGCTCCTGTTTTACCGGGCTGGTTCTTCTCGTGTCTGCTAAAAGATAAAGTAAAGGGGGAAAGGCGCTTGCAAAGCCAGGATTTTGTTTAGCTCTGCCCTTGGACGCTGTTTACAATTGTTATTTCCGGGGGTGGGGGGAGGAGAGTCTGTTTGTGAGTGTCCAAAAAGGGCCATCAGTTTCCATGTCCATGAGGACATCTCCTTCAGAGAGGGAGGAACAATCTGCCCTTAATGATTTAAAGATGGTGACTTTGGATCCGTTTTTAAAAAAAGCTCTAATAAACAATTTTGGTTGGAAAAATGTATCCTGGCACGCCCGCGTCTCTTCCCCGCTTTCCATCCACTGCAGAGAAACGCTGCTATTTGCTCCCTGTCCTAAGGACAAAAAGTCTCCAGTGTGGCAATAAACCAGAGGGTCCTCAGCAATTTAACACAAAGTAGATAGCGGAGGTGTCAACACGTCTTTGTTCTGTCCAGCATTTATTTTGCTGCTTGTTGAACTGTAACTATTAGAAACCGCACGAAGGTGAAATTCGGCTTAAGCAACACTTTTACTCTTTTTTTTTTTTCTTAAACAAGCACAATAAAAATGTGGGTGATGTGTTGTTAAAATGTGTCTGTTATTATAGTTGGTGGTGGTGTTATTGTTGCTGTTATTATATTTTATTCCGACACGGTTACAAATTATGGGAGTGCAGTCTTTGGGCTATTTAAAAATAGAATCAAACAATTTCGGGTTTGGAAGAAACTGCTACTCAGTCCGGTGTCTGTGTTTGTTTTTTAAATTTTAGGCTGACAGAAATCCAAGCAAAAGCAGTGATGCTACCTCCTTCCGAAATACCTGAAGGGGAAGGCAGGGGGCGGGGGGCTTTGTGAAAGAAATCCTCCTCGAGAAGGAAGAGAGACCAGTGTGAAGGACACATACAAATGCAAAGAGTAGGGGTGGGGAAGGGCATACAAAACCCAACACTCGAATTAAATAAAAATAATAAAAAAGAAGAAAAAAGAAAGCGCAGCAAAGAAAAGCCAATGAGAGAACTGAAGGCTGAAGTACAAAGGAAGGGAAATCGCCTTTGCTCCAATTTACAGACTAGTGATTGTCTGAAGGAGTTCTGCTCCCTGTCACCTAATCTCTTCCCTTGGCGGCTTGTTAGCGTTTGGCACGGGGTCTCTGCTCACACAGCATTATACATTCGATATTCAAAAACGCTCCTTACATATACATCACTTGCTAATTTCATCGGTGTGTGCACATTTCAGCGACTGATAATAGGACATTGTTATTTAAAGGACAAATAGCTCTGACCCATGAAGAAGCAGGAGCTCGAATTTTTCCCTGCCAATTCCAGTCTGCCTCTTAAAAACAAAAGTTGGGATGAAAGAGGAGAAGTACTGCTGGATTTCTGCTCAAAACGAAGGAGGAGACAAGAGAGAGTAAAGAATGCAATTAAACCACGATAGCAATGTACAGAATGTCAGTTTTTTTTTTTATGGTAAAGCATTGTTTTTTCGCTATAGAAATAACTGGATAATACTGTTGAGTTGCAATCCTGAAACCTTTTGGTTTTGCTTTTTGCTCGTTGTTTTTATTTTCTGAACACTCTGAGAGATTACATCTTTGCTTTCTTCATGCGCACAAGCCATTTCGTTATCAAGACAATGTTTCTTTCAAGTATTTCAGATTTTCCTTCTCAATCTCGTAGGTTTGTGCATAAGGTTTGTTGCCGTGACCTGCATAAGTCCCAGCCCCCGATAGGAAGTCCGTCAACTGAAAAGAAAGTCCAAGCTCATTTCTTAGTGTTACTGAAATGTGTTTCGTTCAGCTTGGTGTTGTTTCTCTTCCGTGCCTAAAATCCTTCTTCGAGATAAATCACTAGCCGTTTCTTTTCTTCTTCCCCACCCCACCCCTTGGAATGTAAATCCTTTCAATACCGAGCTATTTTTTAGTCTTTTTTTTTTTTTTTCCGTAGGTGTCCATTTCTGGGGAGAGAACACGATTAAATAAGCATCGGATGTAGGTACATTAACTCGCAGCGCGCCCAGGAAAGGGGCGAATTTTTAACAACCCTGAGACGAAGGCTTATCTTGTTAAAGGTACTTCTTCCCGCTGGTCCATGGAAACCGAGGTCGCTTTGCTCAGCACAGAGGGCGTGAAAGTGATGAAAGAGTCAGTCCTGGTCGTGGCTGAACAGGTAAAGTCTGAGCCGGAGGGTCTCTGTGCTAGCCCGTTGGACTGGCTGCCGTGGCAAGCCAGGCAGGAGCAGGGGTTGCCCCCGGCGCTGCTGAGTCCATGGCTCGGGGCAGGGTAGAGAGAGGGGTGCCTGAAAGCGCAGAGCAGTTCTGGTCTCGGGTAGGGGTGCGAGAGCACCCGAAAGGTGTCCAGCGGCCTCAAGGGGGTGTTGAACGGCGTGGCGGCGGAGGCCGACGTGGCCCCGATGCCCATGTGGGAGTAGTAGGGCAGGGGCAGGTGGGACGGGAACGGGTAGGGCAGGTTGCCCGTGGCCGCCGCGTGGCTCATCATGTAGGTGTAAAACGCCGGGTCCGCCGGGTGCGGCCAGGTCATGGCCAGGCGCTGCCGCTTGTCCTTCATCCTGCGGTTCTGGAACCACACCTGCCGAGAGAGGGGAGGCCACAGCCGTCACCCGCAGCCCCCGCACCCGCCGAGCCCCCGCCGAGAGGCACCATCCCCGGGCGGAGGGACCCTTCGTGCACATGTACATCTGGGGACAGAGCCACCCTTCGGGGTGCCGCTCTTCCTTTCCCCCCACTGCGGCTCTGCCGAGTGAACTCAGGGCAATCCCGACCCCTCTGCCTGCTCGCTACCGTCCTGCAGATGGGATTACCTGGGATTACTGGCGTTATTTTTTTTATTGTGATGGGATTTTATTTATGGACGAGGCAAAGCAGAGCGGGGAGGAACGAGAAACGGAGCCGCTGCTGGCTCCCTCTTCCCTCCCACAAGAGCAGAGGGAGTTTTGGACTGGCCTGAAGGGAAGATTAAAAATAATCTGGCAGGGAGAGGCCGGATTAGCGGTGCTGGCTGGGATGGCTCCGGGAGCCGTGTCCCCTCTCCCGCATTGCTGCAGGGTGCGGGCAGGGCCAGGAAAGGGGCGGGAGCGGAGGTGGGGGGGGGGGGGGGGGAGAGATGAGGGAGGGTTGTGCTGGCGAAGTGCTTCCCCGAGTTTTGCAAGGAAGTTTGGCCGTATAGATTTATATCGTGCTAATTGGAAACATGTCCGAGCTGCGTGTACCTTGATGGTGGTTTCTGGCAGATTTAGAGCAGCCGCCAGCTCGCATCTCCGGGGCCTGGACACGTAGTTCTCCCGGTAAAACTCCTTCTCCAGCCGGGCGATCTGCTCGCGGGTGAAGGCGGTGCGGTAGCGGCGCATCTGGTCGCTGGCGCTGCAGGCCAGCGAGCCCTGGGAGCCGCCGCTGCCTCCGCTGCCCTTGGGGTGATCCCCCCCGCCGCTGGGGCTGCCGGCCAGCGCCTCGGAGCACGGCCCTGCATGGGGAGCCCGGAGCGGGGACACACGCTCGGAGGCGGGCGGACGGGGAGGGATGCTCCCCGCCCGCCTCCGCGTCGAGCTCCCTTCTCCCCCCGCACGCCTCCCCATTTATTTTGCCTCTTTTCTATCGCCCGCCCCGGTGTGGTGAGGATGCTAGGGAGACAGCCGAGGGGGCAGGGGAAAAGGGATGAAGCACTAGTGTAGGACTGAGCTGGTGTTTATTCACCGTGGCTGGAAAGCTACCCTCACCCACCCCCCCAAAAATAATAATAATAATAATAATAATAATACCCCACCACCAACACACACACCGCCCTGGCAGTGCCCGCTAGGATGCCCCGCTTGCTCTCCGCACCGCCGCAGCATCCCCCGACCCCGAGCGGCCGCGAAAGGCAGGTGTGCCCATCGTGGGGCTCCGCCGCCTCTTCCTGCAGCCCAGCAAGGGGCCAGGAGCGGAGCAGCCGGCAGGCAGCGACCCTGCTCCCTCCCGGGGCAGGGGGGGTCAGGCCTTGGGGACTCCTCTCTCAGCCTCCGAAGCCTGGGATATTTTCAACAAGCCTCTAAGGGACAGGAGAGGGCAAACAGCGCTCTCCGTGCTTCCCGGCTTCTTCTTGAAGTGATGGAGGAATGGGGAGGGGGAAGAAGCGGATTGCTGTAGGGCCGGGGGGGGGGGGGGGTGTCTGTAGGGATGGGAAGGTGGGAATAAGGAGTGGGGGCAGGGGGAAAAGGGGCCTGGCCGCTGCGTTTGCTTTCAAATGCAACTCTCCCTCATTGTGCCCGAGACCAAAGGCAATTAATTCATTGGGACCATTTCCGAGCTGGCGCCACCGAGACATAGAAGTGACAAGGTAATTTGGACCTCTCCTTTTTTTTTTTTTTTTTTTTTTTTTTTTAACCCAACATGCAAACAAGGACCTCGCTGCCGCTCTTTGGGCAGGCAGGAGTCGGCGAGCGATTTTACGGTCTTTATGGGCGCTTCCGCACTCGCCCGGGCACATTTCACCCTGCAAAACCACAAACAGCTCTTGGCCAGAAAACCCGTTTGATCTTGCTCCCCCTCGCCCCCCCCCCGTACCCCCTTCACACTGAAAACCCCGCCGGTGGGGAGGATCGGAAGGGATTTCCTGGAGCATGCACTGTCCAGGCAGTGGGGAAGAATAAAATAAATAAATAAAAAAGGATCGGGAGTGGGGGGTCCTTGGCCAAAGGGGGTCCTGAGGGACAAGCTGCAGACCTGATGCATGAGCGCCGGGAAGCCTGGCTCCCCTCCAGGGACGCGGGGGCTGCCTGGTGTCGTGTCCTCTGCCTCCCCAGCCTGCCTCCCCGCGTCAGGGAGCAGAGGGGGCCGAGGAACCGAGCAGCCAAGGGCATCCCCCCCGCTCCCCCGACCCGACTTCGCTTGCCGCTTGCTCAGCTGGCCGGGGGCAGCCCCCCTCCGGCAGCCCCCCCGCCCCCCGAGCGCTGCCCCCCGGCCGGGAGCGGGAGGGGGCTGGAGGCATGGGAAGGAGTTGGGTACCTTTGCTGTGCTGGTACTCGGCGCTCCCCGTGGCGCAGTCCGGGGTGCAGCTCACCTCGATTTCCTCATAGAAATCCGACTCGGTGTCCGAGCTGCTCTGCTGCCCTTTGCTGGAGGGTTGCTCCGGGGCGGGGGGCTGCTGTCCGGCCGAAAGCAGTGCTGCCGCCGCCGAGCGGCTCTCCGGCACCGTCCCTGTCCCCGGCAGCATCTCCACCTCCTC
Organism: Anser cygnoides; assembly: GCF_040182565.1. Classification (NCBI taxonomy): domain Eukaryota; kingdom Metazoa; phylum Chordata; class Aves; order Anseriformes; family Anatidae; genus Anser; species Anser cygnoides. The sequence continues at coordinate 36,159,053 of NC_089874.1, read as the reverse complement.
TTCGTCTTCTCCTCCGCCACCTCCTCCTCCTCCTCCTCTCTCCCGGGACGACAAGGGGCCAGGTCGGGGGCTGAGGCAGTTCCGATGGATCATCTTCTCCTGCGGCTCTTGAGCGGGGCTCCCCACTGTTTCGGACAAATTAGGCACCCTCTTGCCAACTAGAGCGCCAAGTTGTGTCCCTTCCAGAAACATCACCATCTCCTTCCTGGTTTCCATTGTGGCTTCGCTTAAGGGAGGGGGGAAACAAGTCCAGATCTCGTCCCCCCCCTCCCTCCCGCTCCCGCCCCAGCCTTGTGCAAACCCGTCAACCCTCTCCTGCCAATGCAGAGGAGCCAGCGGTGAGATAGGGTGACCTTGTGATGCGAGCGCTCCACTGTGCTGTGCTGCTCTGGGAGGGATCACCATTGCCCTCTTCTTTCTAAGCTGTCATCCTCAATGGTGCAGTCGTCATTACAGTACCACTGGTGACGCCACACATTGATTGCCAGTGGATAAATAGAAACGTCTGCCATGGGGAAGATGAAAGGAAGAGCCGGAGCTAATGGGCTAAATGCGTGATGCACCAGGTGTAGGAGCCCGAGATGGAGAGGGAAGTGTGAAAAAGAGATGCATATGGAGCTGAGCTGCAAAGAGGTTGTAACATGCGGTTAGAGTTCCGCAGGGGAAAGCCTTGCTTGACAATTAACTAGCCTTTTGATTGCTTTAAGTCACAGCCTTGATGTAAAATTGAGGCGAAGATCCCTAGCTGCACCCTGGAAGTGAGAAGATACGCACTCAAGCCTCTTCCTTCGATGCATTATTTATTGCTGGCAATCAGCTTCCGCATAACTGCATATATAAGGCTTTAGGAATCCTTTGCAAACTGGAGGATAAGGAAATGCGCTACTGTCATTCGCATGTAGAAATAGCCTTGACTGCTTGTTTTGGTTCAATATCGCTGCCCGTTCGGATAATCGTTATTGCTTTCTATTGATTCTATTAAAACGGTAGTCTAAAATCTGCGAATGCGGTTAAAAAATTATTGCGTTTTACAGCTGTAAAGATAAAAACGACTTCGCTTTTCTTAATTGCAGTTGTTCTGGCTATCTGATATTTACCATTTACTCTTATTTCTTCCTTCACGGTTTTGATTCGTTCGAATATTCTTGCGCTTCTAAGAGGGTTTTTCTGTCTCCTCCCCTTTCTTCTTTTTAATTAATTGTTTTGCATAAATTATTATCTGCTTTCAGGAAGGAAAACTGCAAGAATAAGGTCTGCCAAGAATAACCCAGACTCGGAGAAATTTAAGTTATCAAGGCCAGAGCTTATGCTCGCTAGCAGATGTTGCTAAAAGAGAAATGACAAGGGCAACCATTTGGACAGCACTTGTCTGAAAAGAAGGGACCTCGCACCGTAGATACAGTCGCACGTGTAGACTCCTTGGTGTATTTTGGTATTTCTAATGAGTGCGGCAAGTATCTCCTCTCGAGTTAATATTGACTCACACATGTAGTGTCAACTCATTTTCACCATCTGTCGTAACTAGGTTGTTCTAATTTTTTTCTAGGAGTGTTATTGGCTAGTCGGGTTACAGAAAACATTCAACCAATTACGTTTCCAACCCGGTAAGGAATTTACTGGCATATTTGAGGTGACGTTGCTTTGGTGGGGAACAGGCAGAGCAATAGGAAACACGCTGGGATTTTCTGTAGAGCCCTGTGAGCAAGACGGTCACGATGCAGGGAGGCAAACAAACAAACAAACAAACAAAAAAGCAGGATTCCGGGTTTGCCCGATCCATGGATTAAGATGTGCTCCCAGAGATAAGCATGCTAATTTCAGGGGGATAAAACAGGAATTTTTACAGGGCTAGAGCTACCCATCTCTCATGCCACTTGCGTGACACGCATGCTTGTTTACATGCACACACACACCATGCACACCCTACGCTCCCGACCGCGCTGCTTTTCATCACACGAGTGATGCGTACGCTGCTCGCAAACTTGACTATTTTTTGACAACCCATCGTTAAATTTCCTTTCCTTTCTTTCCCTTGCCAGCCTCTAGACCCGCGTGTGTGTGCCCTTCCTGCCCCGGCTGAGGACCCGCCGCAGCCAAGCTCTTCTCCGGCCGCGCGAGCAGAGGAGGGGTGCAGGATCAGGCCCGGATGCTAGGGGACCAGGCGGTGTATGGGTGGATGGATGGATGGACGGGCGGACGGACGGATGGATGAAGCTCTCCGTCCCCACTGCCTGCCCGGTGCCGCAGCGCTCCTGCTCCCTCGGCGCGGAGCGGGGCAGAGGAATGGGGGGCAGCGCGGAGCCGTGCCACGCCGTGCCGAGCCGTGCCGAACCCTGCTGAGCCGTGCCGAGCCGGGCAGGGCGGGACGCGGCGGCTCGAGCAGCTCTGTACCCGCGCTGGTGGCCGCTTCCCACCGCTGGCGGCATCATCGCTGCGCTTTGCTGAGGGACCATTTCGTGTCCCTGTCACCGTCTGGGGGGCTGTGGGAAGGTTTCGCCTCCCTCGAGGCCCGGGTCAGCCCCGGTCCCGCGGGACAAGTCTCCTCCAGGCTCTTCCCAGCTCGGCCAGGTAGCCGTGCCGAAGGAGGCTGGCGGTGCCTGTGGCGGACGGAGGTTAATTCCCCGTTAACTAAGAGTTTGGGGGCAGCGAGGAAGGGACGTTCATGTTTCTTTCTAAACAAAACAGTAACGGGGAGCTGAATGCAGAGTGCGAGGCAGCGTTCCCCGAGCTGTCAAGAACATGACAGCCGGGAAGTTTGCGGGAAATCCCTGCTCTTGCAGTCTGGAGCCCGCGGGATGGTCCCGGTGGGTTACGCTGGCCGATCCCCACAAGTTTTATCATTTTCGTTTATGAACCGCTGCTGCCTCCTTCCTCACCCGTTTATTAATCCTTTCCCACCGGGATGCCACCAGTGGTACAGCGCGGGTGGGAGGTTTTGTTGTACCCGAGGTGCTGGCCGTTGCCACGGGCGGTCTGGCTCAGCAAAAGGCTGGAAAACACACACGCACACAGACACACACCCACACACGTACACGCAGAGCTAGCTGCCAAGAATACACACAGAGAGTTAAGGCCCGAGTGGAGTCCAAGGAGAAAAAAGGCTCCGGTGGACCCAAAACGCTGGGATCCGTTTAGATGGGATTAGCAGAGGGCTTCCTACATTGCCTTTATTTTCACGTCCCCAAGGAGGATGCGCGGCCGCGATAGCCCCTGCCACGTCCCAGGGCCGTCCCGCTCCCCGCCGCAGCGGGCGCGGGGCTGCTGCGCCGGGAATGCAGGCTCCGGAGCTCTGCCTTCTGTCTAGTGTTTCCCACAGATCTGTCAAGTCCGATTTGGAAGGAGACTCCCTCATTTGGGATTAATTTCCAGGCAGATTGGAAAGTGTATCTCTACGGTTTTGGTTTTTTTTTTTTTTTTCCTTTTTTTTTTTCTGTCTTGTCCAGACCGAAATTTAAAACCTATTAAGTCTCCCTCGCTCGGTTGGTCACAGTCAGGATGTCATAACTATCCTCAAAACTTTTCAGACTGATTTATTCCTCCGACTTTACAGCTCTCCTTGCTGATATACGGCAGAGGCGAGAGCGGGGCGACTGCATTCAAAAGGCTAAGACACCGATTGCAGCTTGACCGCTGCTGAAAGGTGGCCGGTATACAAAAAGCAAACGAAACACACTCCCTTCCCAAAATAAGGAAATTAGAGTGGGGCATTAAAACATTGCTAGAGTGACATGCTCGTAAATCAGACGTGTCCCTTGAAAGAGCTACGTCTGGGGAAGGAAAAACACATCCCACACTTCTTAGCCGCGGGATATTTATTTTCCTTCGCCGCTCATCGGGGTGTCAATAACTTTTGACCGATACCGTCCCATTACGACTGTGGACTCATGGTGCGCCTTCAGTTGCTCTAAAAACCAAGTCCCGTCATCTTTGAAAGAGGAAAAAAGTTCTGACACATCACGGAACGAAATAGTGCCGAAAAAACCCTGATATGCGGTGCAAATGGGTGCCAAAACCAGAAAGCCTATTTTTAAAATTTTAATGGGGAGTGTTAACAATAATGGCGTAATTATCACTGTTTTATTAAGGCTATTTTTTACGACATGGTTAGAGGTGGAAGCTTTGGAGAGAAGAGAATAATAGGCGCATTATTCTGGGGTGTAAAGACAAGCTGATACAGTGACAGCAAACAACCCGTAAGTGGCGTGGAGGAGAAAGAGGACAGACCTGCGAGTGGGATGTGCCTGGGGGAGCGTGTACTGGTATTTACAGGACAAGCCGGGACACGGGTAGTTCTCAATATGGCATTCAGCATATCTGCGGAGGGCATCTGCCTGTTCTTAATTTTTTTTACCTGCTGCCTGCCGGAAGCAGCACTTCTCTGCCACCACAGAAGGCTCTGGAGAGTTTTAATTTGTTAGATCGAAACGTGAAAAAAAAAGAAGGGCCAGATCCCACCCCTGGGTCATTCAGGACAAGTTTGCCTGTGGAAACTAGATCTGCTGCTTTACTGGTGGCAGTGAGTAAATCGTGCAGGAATCTGGGCTTTCGATTTCAATTGCTATCGCTTCCAGACTCGTCGAGAGCCATAAAACTGCGGCATCCTTTTAATGTTACCATGAGCTGTAAAAACACGATCTGCATGGCAAACTCGCTGATTTGAAAGCAGAAGAATATTTATGGTGGGAATTTAATTCGGCGGAAGGCACAGGTAAATGAAAAGCGACAGTCATTCAGTGGCTCCCGTGACGAGGCTTTTTATTATTATTATACATATATTTTTTTATGAAATTTAACGAGAGATCAGTCCGCAACTCCCCATCCTGTGCATCTTCTCGTCCCCCTGGGGTCGGATGCCGGTGACCCGGCGCGCCTCAGCATCACTTGCAGAAGCAGGCAGAAGCTCTGGGTTTGCAGAGGGGCAACCCCACGCCTGTCTAGAAATGCCCGAAAACCCTTTCAGGGGGATGTATCCCCACCGAGAGCAACCCGCAGGAATGCCAGAGGCAAACACACAGCCTGTCACTACATTTAGCGTTTTGCTCCGGGCAGGGGGTGCTTTCTTTGTGCTTCCCTCCCGCATCCACCCCCCTTTGCTTCTACTCCCACCACTGTCGGGGGGCACGGGGGGGCTGTAGGGGGGCTCCCTGCCGGCCCTTCCCGGAAGGAAATGGCCGAAACGAGGGGCGTTTGCAACGCACGGTGTCATCCCATGCGCATGGTCGGACCCGAGGCTGTCTGCGCCCTCTTGCAGCCCTTCGCTTGCCAGCCGCAGTGGCGGCTTTGGGCCCGATTCTGCTACACCAGGGCCAAATGTCGGTATTTTCGCTGGGCTGATGCTATTTTAACAGAGCAGTGTGGAGAGGCGTGTAGCTGTGGTTCAGAGCTCTGGGGATTGAGCCTGAGAGGTGGAAGCTGAATCCCTGTCTGCTCAGCCCAGAGAGAATGGCTGCAAAAGTCCCATATACTGGATCCTGGGGACCTTTTTCTTCCCCAGGAAGAGAGCGAGAAATCCCTGTGGAAGGTTCCTCTGAAGTGCTGAGGGATCTCTCGCTATCGGAGGTTCACGCATTTCCTGAAGCGCCAGTAGTCGGCATATTCCCCCAGAGACCCAACTGTATGCCTCTTGTGATGAAGGGGAGTTCTCCCTTTGGTTCAAAAAGGAGCAGATATGACCCCATGGGAACAAGCTCCAGATGCGTGTAAAGATGCTCCATTTGTGGAAGGAGGAATGGAAAGTTGTGTGTGCAATAAAGGGAGAGGAGAGGAGAGGAGAGGAGAGGAGAGGAGAGGAGAGGAGAGGAGAGGAGAGGAGAGGAGAGGAGAGGAGAGGAGAGGAGAGGAGAGGAGAGGAGAGGAGAGGAGAGGAGAGGAGAGGAGAGGAGAGGAGAGGAGAGGAGAGGAGAGGAGAGGAGAGGAGAGGAGAGGAGAGGAGAGGAGAGGGGAGGGGAGGGGAGGAGAGGAGAGGGGAGGGGAGGGGAGGGGAGGGGAGGGGAGGGGAGGGGAGGGGAGGGGAGGGGAGGGGAGGGGAGGGGAGGGGAGGGGAGGGGAGGGGAGGGGAGGGGAGGGGAGGGGAGGGGAGGGGAGGGGAGGGGAGGGGAGGGGAGGGGAGGGTCCTAGTCAGCTAGACCAGACATTTTGATTCCATCAATCCACACTGAGGCTGGGTGTTGGGCTGAGGCAGAAGCCTTGTTTAGTTTTTGTCTATCTCTGCCTCATTCAATTTTTCCCCAAAGCAAACACAGAGAAGAAAAAAAAAATAAATAAATCTCAGTTATATACCCTGGGGCCACTTTGACAGAAAGTCTGACCCAATTTTTATGATCATGAGTCAAAATTTAACCCCTTAACCTCCAGTCCCACCTTCAAAAAACTTTGGCTACAGCTATCCAGGCTGAGATGACATCATCAGTTACTGTGATGCATCCTAACAGCAGGTGTGGGTGCCTGGTTTATGTTTAGCCTGACAGGTATGTGCATTCCCCTCAGGAGTAGCACATCCATAGGCTGGGTCTGTCTGGCAAAACTGAAACATCCACCCCGCCTCACTGAGCAGTGGCCAAGAACTTCAGCTCTCTTACCTAACACAAAAATGTCTAGATCTTGCTTCCTGGGTGCTGATGTCTGATCACCACCTCTCTTCCATGTGTCTGGGCAACACATGGTCCCCTGGACAAGGTCAGGGGCGACTCGTAGCCCAAGTCAGTGTGGAGCAGCAAGGTATGTGCAACGAGTGAGGATGGCAGCATGGATGAACGGTGCTGATGAGGGTCCTGCTCCCATGGCCCATGGTTGCCCTCTGCGCTCTCAGAGTTCACCTCTGAGCACATCATGCACATCACAGTTCAGAAGACTATTGGGCCTGGGAGATAAAAATTAGGGCAAAAGCAAAGTTGTAGAAAACTTCCACAGTAAGTCAAGTGCTTCTGCCAGCAGGTACTGAGTTCAGCCTAGGAACAAGCAGGAAATTCTGAGAGTTGGGACACATTTACCAGCAGTGTAGGATTGCACCCTGGTGCACACCCACCTGGCCACCCTTGCTCCTGGGGCTACACAGCATGTCCATGCTCTTCTTCTGTCTTTCAGGCCTCCTGCTTTCCAGGTGGGGCTGCACAGGAGAAATCGGCCTCCCCACTGATCCCAGCACTGGCCAGACCTTGGCGATGGGGATACTAGCCTGTGGGGAGACCATCACTTTTCTGCTGGGGACAGGGGGTGTATCGGTGTTGCATGGGGAGGGGAATCAGGGCATGTTCATGCAGAGGCCTGTTTTGCTGCCTGAAAATGGGCGTGAGAAAAGACTATGTTAGAAGCAAAGCCCCAGTGCCTGGCTATTTGCCGTTTCTCAAAAAGGAAATGAGCACATACTAGGAAACCCTGGCAGAGAAAGGCGAGTGGTTGTTTCTCAGGCAGGGCAATACCACGCAGGGCATGGCTATAACAACACGAAGGCTGCAGCAGGCAGCCTGTGCTGGAGGGAAGCCGTGGCACAGAGATGGTGTTAGCTGCTTGCTCCTGGGCTTCCCTGCAACGCTTTTCCCATGGCGGATGGCTCTAGTTTTTGCTGGCTTGGAGCACACACTTTTCGAGACTTATCTCCCAGGAGCTAATCCCTAAGTCCCAGGCACCCCCAAAGGAGACGAGGAGGGAACACAGCCCACCCCCGGGGCTGCGGGGGTCTGGCCGAGAACAGGAGCCCTGCCTCCCCCAGCCAGCTCAGCCCCGCGCCTGGCTCCCCGCTCCCTCCCCGTCCACCACCGCATCCCTCCTCCCCGCAGCGCCAATTGCAGCATCCCACCTCCTCCCTCCCTCCCGGCCGGCGGTCCCCGGCTGTGATCACGGCGGCCCTACACTAACTGCTGTCTTCTTGCGCCCCCCACTGCTGATGGGCCGCAGAGATGAAAGGAGCCAAGCCAGCCCGCTCGCCCTCTCTTTTTTTTTTTTTTTTCCCTGTGCCAGGGAAGCCTTTTTCCCAGGAGCAGGCCGGGCGGGCAGCACCTCCGGCGGCTCCCGCCCCCGGTGCCGCTGTGCACCGCCTCCGTGCCGTGGGGCAGGGCAGGAGCCACCGGGGCGGCGCCCCCCCAGCGGCCGGGTACCACCGGCACCTCCTGACGCCTTGCCCCCAGGGCACGGCTGCGCAGCCCCGGAGTAACTCGCTGGTCCTTTCGGAGCTGACACCAGCATCAGCATCATAACCATCCTTCCAGGTCGAGAACATTTTGCCCGGTGCATAAACGCCTGGAAACACTTCTAGGGGGAGAACTGGCTGTTGCAGGTTACTTCTGAACTCAGACAAGTCCTGCTGGGGCGGCCCCCGGGGAAAGTAGAGGCACATGGCTAAGGTTTGGCCGCAGCCACCGCTATTTGTCCCCGCCGCTCTCCCCTCTGCTGCTGCCGGTGGGTCTCCAAGAAATGGACGTTTCCCACAGGCGGCCACGGGTGTGGATGTGAAAACACCGGCGTAAATATGCCCCCGTGCTTTAATCGGCTTCATCAGCTTCCTCTGACACGCGATGTGCGCTCTCCGTTTAGATCTGTGGTCTGTGCCATATATCACATCTTGTCGCATATATATATATATGTATATATACACGAACACACACATGCGCATATTTATGGCATGTATGCACGTAGACATGTTCTTCCCGCTCTTATTCCCCCATTAAAACCCAGTTCCGAAAAATCTGCTCAGATCCGGAAAGACTACATCGATGCGCCAGTACATGCCTCCCACCATGGGTATGCGGCAACCTGTAGGAGTTTTTCATTTCCAGTCCACAGAGCCCGTTTTGAATGCTTTTAGTCTGGCTGCCAACCAGCAGTTAAAAAAAATAAAATCAAAGCGTGTGGAACACATCCCATGTGCTGCTCTTTTCTCGTTGGGTGTGTGGGTACGCCCTTCTTGCCATATTTTTGGTTATCCCCGGCTAACGCTGGGTAGGAAACACCAACGACCTTACCGGATTGGCTTCCTCCCCCTGGCATCAGCATAGCAAGATGGTCCCGTAGGGAAAACTGGGAAACTTTTTACATTTGAGGGTCTCCCCCATGCTTCTCCCGCCCCTTTCCACTAGAAGAGGACCGCAGCGTTCAGGGAGCAGCCGACCCGAGCCCGCTGGGGCCGACCCGAGGCCGGGAGGCGGTGGGGGCCGGAGCTCGGTTTTTGGGAGACCCGGACACCAGAAAACGAGAGCTGAGGCACGCATGCTTTAAACACATTTTCCCTTTATTTTGCGTGGCAGCAGGTTGCCGGGCCCTGGAGATGCATGAAGTCCGCTCAAAGGGGAGCCCCCCTTTGCTTGCTCCCATTTCCCTTCTCGCAAAGAAGCACTCCGTGGAGAGAAAAAAGAAAAAAAAAAAAAAAGGAAAAAAAAAAATACCAATCTGATCGGCTTAGTTCTGCTTCCAAATATGTTTAGTTGCAGTCCCCGCGGTTCTTAGGCAAAAACCCAAACCATCCTCTGGCATCGGCGTGTTTCTCGATAAATAAATAAATAAATACCATAAAACAGAGCCCTCACAACGCGGAGAGGAGCGGGATAATACGTTGTGAAAAGGGGAACGTTTCCTGGCACTCGGGCTGGGTGCAAGGGAGGCACTGGGGATGGGATAAAGCCGGGAGCGTGTGCTGCCAAACTGTCTCCCATCGGGGGAGGGAACGAGCACAGTGGGAGCTGGCGGTTCGCCCCGTCGTGGGTGACTGAACACGCGTGGATTTGACACGGGGGAGGTCAATCCAGCCGCCCAACCCCATCGAGCAGCAGCGAGCTCCGGGCGGCGTGGGCTGAGCATCCTCTCCTGGGGCAGCGGCAGGGACGACGCCCGACTTCGCGGTAGATTGGGCATCATTAATTGCGTCGAGGTTATTATTTCACCCTCCAGCAGAGACAGTTCAGATCCTCCTGAGCTTGGCCAGAGGCTGGCCTCGGTGACCGGTGGCTCTGGGTGTAGCAACAGGAATGACCTCCCTCCCCTGCAAGCCCTTCCCCAGATGCCAAAGATGCCAGACCAGCACCGGTTTGCTTAAACTGCCCCGGGAAGGGCTGATTTCCAAACGAGTGGTGGGGCTGGAAAACTTTCTGCCTTCGCGTTGGCGTCTCCCAGGGGACGTACTGAAACCATATGTCCGAAGTGGCCGCCACACGCAGCACAGGGTAAAACAGCCATCCTCCCATTTCATTTTTTTTTCTTTTTAATGACAACATCGCTGTGTGTGCTTGTATAAATCCTCGGTGATTTCACAGCTCCCCGCGGTAATATCACCAGGCTGACTCTTATGATTTCCTCCACGCCTGCACAGTTTTGGATTTATAGGTCTCTTACATACTCATTCACAGAAATAAAAAGGGCGGGAGTGGAGAGGACTTGATTTCTGGCTGCTTTCTGAGCTTTCCATGCCAGATCCGTGCAAGATGGAAATGTGGGTTTGTAAACCAACCCCTTAACTGATCGCACCCATGTTAGGGTGTTAGGCACACACGCACATGCACACACAAAGTCATGCCTAAAGAAGGGTTAAAATTTCTTAAAGTGCATACTGTAAAATGAAAAAAAAAAAAATCCCCGAACACCCCAAAATCGAACAGTCTTGAAGGAATCTTTATATGGCAGATGCATTAATCTCACATAATAACCACTCTGGTGCCTGCTGGGTCAAAACTCTCCCAGTGCTAAGAAATATGAACTTCGTGTGGATTAGGATGAAAATCAAATGGATACATCAGCATGAAAATTGGACAGTGGAAGAGCAGCTGCTTGGAGAGCCAAAGGGTCTGAGTTTTCAGAAGGTTAGGGCCCAATCCAGTCATCACCAGCTCAAGAGAAACAAATGTGAGTGGCGATGATGACAGGAATAAGGAAAGTAATGTCCTAAACCTGATAGCTCTTTGCGTAGAGGGGAATTCTCAGCTCGTCTCTCCATACAGGGATGTTATTACACTCTCCTCACTCTTCCTAAGCTATGTGTTTGCCAAGTATTTGCCTGATGATCGCACAACCTTTAGAGAGAGACTGTCTCTACCTCCCCCACAAGAAATGGCTCTGCAGGAGAGCTCCATGGGGTAAATGCCAAAGAAGGCAACATGCGGGTCTCCTTCAGACAAATAAAAGGAGATCTGCACGTCTCTCAGTGAAAGCAGTCTAAAGCAGAAGCCAGCTTCTCACTTCTGAAACCGGTACACATGTATGAGTTGAGGATGAAAATACGCTGTCTTCCAAGCCCTGCAGGGAGACCAGTGATCCTCCCACAAGATGGGCACTTAGGCTTTAAACAAAGAGCTGGGTAGGAAATCTCCAGGCAGGAAAACTATACCCCAAAAGAACAGGAAAAGCTGGCTGGGAGAAAGGTGGAGCACTTCAGCCAAATGCCTGTGGCTTCTCGCTCCAGTGCAAAAGGCACCAACTCTATAGGAATGGCAGATGTGCTGCCTATAGTCTGTATTTTCTGTGGCATCAAGCCTTCATGCTTACTCATGAAAACCTTCCTAAGGAGCAGCAATCTACTAACACCCAAGAACTGGGGTTTCCTATGTGCAAGTACTCACCTTTAGATGCACCTCAGATAAGGTAGTTAAAGGAATACATCTTTCTTCTCTCTCTGCCTACTGTCTGGAGGGCTTTGCACACCCTTTGTACAGGAGAAGTTAATGAAAGCAATTACCGTGATACCTCACTGTCAAAACAGTGGTGGACGTTTGTATTGAGCTGACACCTTTCAGTGGGTCGCATACAAAATAACAGCAGAGTGCTAACTTTCAGGTGCCTACCTAACACAGAGCAGAGGAAGTGAATTGCTAATCTGAATCATGTACCAGGCAGTTTCACAAAATACTTTGTGCTCTGTAATCGGTAGAGTTTGGGCGACAGAGTTCAACATACAGATGAAGTCTGAACTTCTTGATGAAGTCTGTGACTGGAGGCTAAAGACTTGTTCATACATGGAAATGTTTATGAATGTCCATGCAGGACTTGCTGCTCCACCTCAGATCCACACCCCATCTCAGTCCAGGTGAATTTCCTGGTTAGACAAACCCAGGTTTTCAATGGAGATAAGGAAGAACACAGGATCTTGTTCAGAACAAGAATGTTCATGTATGGAGGTGCTCAGGGAGGGCCATAGTATTTTAAACTCAGATTCTATCTTAATAGTAGATGTTCATTACCATGGTATAATTCTTTTAATAGCTTCCTAGTTCAGCTTGAGTGTCTTGTGTTGGTTTGCACCAAGTTCACCTGAATTAAATGTAACCAAATTAAACTCAGATGAGGTAAAGGGCTCCTGTAAGTCTCCATGTAGATTTCCAGCTCAAACTACAACCCAGGACACTTCAGTTCTGCACAGAGATTGGATACGAGGTGTTGAAACTAATTTCCTTTGAAATCAAGGAGGCCTCATCTGAGCAGGGAAGAACAGGTCACCCTCAATGTGCCTGACAGGCAACTTCAGCAATGATGATGCACTCAGCTGCAAGTTACCACCTCGCAGGTATGACAGCACAACTGATGGATACAGCACCTCTTAGCCCATTGCAATGAAATGGAAAATAGGTTTATAGAAACCACTGCTGGAACACATTAATTAGAGTCTCTGACTCCTGAGCCCTGACAGCTTTGCTGACAGCGCAGAAGAGATCTCTACCTTCAGCTGCTTCATTCACAGCTACTGTTATTAATTAACCTAACATGATTTCAGTTTAAATTAACACACCAGACACCATGGCCGAGGAGCAGACATCCCTCCTTTTACAGCTGGAGTGAAAACAGCAGTAACCTCTTCAGCTACATCAGCTAAATCCAAGATGAATCATCAATCACAGCCCTCAGTGAGGTGCTGCCTTATGTGGGTACTCCTGCTTATGCGCTCACTCCTGCTCAAGTGGCTTGTTTTTGTATAAACAGGTTTTCAGTCAGCTAGAGGGAAATCAATATGCTGGGTTTATAATGGCTCAACAGTGGGTATGTCACCTACGGAACAGATGAACCAACTATTACTTGGCATTTTGCCTATGCAAATGAATGCAAGGGCAAAACCTTAGTTAAGTGACAGGGATTTTTTAATTATTTTTTTATTTTTCTCTAGTCACAGCCTGAATCCTCCAGAGTAAGCCCTCTTCGGTTATACCTGCTCTCAGAGGTTTGTTCTCCCACCGTTTCTGGCTCATAGTACTGCTCTCCCATCTAGGCTTCTGGTCAGTTCAGACAGCAGAGCTGTATTCACATGGCACTCACATCATGTCCCGTTGTGCAAGGTATCCCCAAAACAGCCTCTCCAAAACATGCTAAATCACATCCTTGCAGCACTTGATTCCACGACACTGATTTGGGGCAGAACCTCATGACATAGTTTAACCACTTGGAGAGGCATTTTTTTATCTCAGAAAAAAAAAATGTTTAGAAGTCACTGGAGTGTGGATGATGAATTTAGAAGGAGAGTAGGAGCCAGGAAATCTGGAGCTCTCTTCCTGCCTTACTGCTGGCTCTGTGGCCTTGGGCAAGCCCTAATCTTTCTGACTCCACTTCCCGGCCTGTAAAACAGGGGTAATGTTAGTTTCTTCGTGGCGATGACTGCAGTAGTGACCAGTTAACAGTTTTTCTATGGTGAAGAAAACTGTTAATATTATAGCCAGTAGTATTTTAAAGAGGAACAATATCCTTGTTGTTCATATTGATATTTAAAGCTAATAAGCTAAGACCAACCCACCCACTTACCCTATTCATTAGGATCAATTTACAGTACTCCTCCGCAACTCTGTCTTTGGAAAACAGACAAATCCAGTTTGTAATCCAATTCGTCTGCTTAGGGGCATCCCAGGCATTATACAGCTGCTGTGCAACATCTGAAATGGAAATGACACAGTTGTCATTAGAGCAGGTTTCGAGTGGAAAAAAATATATTTTTTATTTTTTTTTAATGACAAGCTTCATGCTTTCTCTCACGCTTCTGTGTTGTACCACCTTCTCTTTTTCCCCATTTGATCCTGCAGGAACTTTCCTTTCTCCCTCTTGAGAAACTGAAATGAAACTCCCAAAACATTGCAGATTTAACATGTTTGTTTAAAATTTTTTCATGAAAAAATGTCTGTTCACCAACAGCTCTTTTCCAAGCTGCCTGATTCCTGGCTCCTAGGGCAAATGCTGGTCAGGTAAGTTGCCACTGTCTTCTGTTTCCTACCTCTCTCCAGTGTTCAGCACTACCTCTTTTCCTACACATAGATGGAAAACCGTCTGGGGCAGGGTACATCTTTTTGTTTTCTGCTTTCTGCACACTCCACAAATGGAGCTTAATGGTGCTAAGGAGCAGTGGTAATAATAATAATGATGAAGATGGATGATTAAGGACTTGTTAGCCCTAATAACTCCTCACCACTGGCGCAGTGCCTGGAGGCCTTCTGCAATCAGGCAGCCTGGGTCTGTCTGACCCACGTAGAGCATCAAGACCACAGAGGAGCAGGGGCAGCCCAGGAGCTCCTGGCCACCCTTGCTCCAGGGTTTTTTTGTGGAGGGGTGGAAAGCTGAATCAAAGGACCCAGCCGTTATTCTGGCTCTTCAGAGGTAGCAAATATTTTCTGTCTGCAACACCACTGCTTGGCTCTGTAAGCACTAGGTAAATCTAAAATATAGCCCAAACCCTCTATAAAAGTAATGTAAACCTCCAAGATCTATAACTGATGCTTTGCTCTCTCTTATGTTCTGTTGTAGATTTTATTGCAAGGTTTCATAGAAAGCCCTTTACCTACACCCACATCCTGGGTAGGACAGTGTTGTCTGACAAGTGTATGACCGGAGGAAACCACAGCAAAGCCATCATTACCTTTTTTTTTTTTTCTTTTGTGGAAAACAGCTTTTCTTATTAATTCTATAGTCTCTAGTTGCTTCCTTTCCATTTCCTAGATTCCAGGCCTTCCTTGTCATTGCTCCTTTTGTGCCCATATGCGCTGCCTGGGAGGCTGTAATAGAGCTTGCATCTCTCATGTAACAAGGAATTACAGGACAAAGAATGACACGGCCAACGTCTCTGTCTAGCTTTCTCACAGAATTCCTGACACCAGTTTCACAGTGCCACACTCATGAGAGGACTGACACTGCAACATCCAGCCAAAAACATGGCACATTTCACACGAGTGGGTAAGAAGACTCTTGTGGAGGGATTGGCTTGGAAGACACCAAATAGCTTTATCGGAAAAGCATTGGCAGTGTTGGTATATGAGCCCCTGGCATGCCTCCACCCGCTGGAAGAAGGAACACCTCCAGGGACGTGAGGTGGGTGCAGAAGGGTGCTCAGCCTTCGGCTCTGGCCTGGCTGGCTTTCCAAGGCTGTGGGCAAATGTGGTATTCATCACCTGTATGGCTGCAGCTGAATGGGGCTGGTGGTTTTCCATTTCTAACAAGACACACGCATGAGTTAAAATAAAAAATGAGACAGGAGGCAGGAGAAGCAGCTGCTGGGCCTGATGGCCGCTGATCCTTTCCATGTGAGGGGGTAACCTTTGGTAACCCTGGCCCCTTGTCATATGACAGGGCCAGGAAATAAACCCTGGGCTCTTACCAGCACTCCTGTGTGTTACACCTTTATTGCAGTGATGACAGGTTGATGGCTCCACTGAAAGGTTCTTTTCCTTCAGGGAGTCCTGTCCAATGTTCAGCTTTATCCATCCATAAATGCTGTCTAAGTAGTGTAGGGTCGCTGGAAAAGGTTCCCGCTCCCCCTCCAACCCCCCCACCAAAGACTGGCTTGGAAAGGGGCCCCTCACCTGCCTGTCAAAAGCCACTAACTCACTGTCACCACGGCCGGCTTTCTCCCCCTGGAAGTGGAGAGAACTTACCTCCATGGAAGTCTTTCAGAAGGATCCTCCTTTCTCCCTCCCTTTCCCACCCCATCTCATCCCAACCCATGTCTTAAAGGACCAAACAACCCCCGCATGCTTTTCTTGGATCTCAGAGAGAATAGGGAAAGAAATTCTCAGTTTAGATAACTCCTTTGACAGACTGGAGAATACTTTAGCAGTTCCTCTCCTTAACTGTTTTATTTCTCCATCTTCCTTTCTTACAATGACATTATTAAGGAATCTTGATATGCAGCAGGGTTACTCTACAAACAGAGCTGCTGTAGGGCTATTGGAAAAAAAAATCAGGAGTCAACTGAAGAGCTAAATGGCTTGGAAGGATACTAATCACAGCTTGTGAGCTCACCATTACTTGAATGTGATTATCCTGTTTTATTCCACCCCACACACACACGCTAGCTCTCTTTTAATTACCACTCGTGGGAAAGGTAAGCTGACCGGTTTGATAATTCTCAGCACCACAACAAGTGGTAGGAACGAGTTTAAACTGGAGATCCTGAAAGCTTTCTCTTTGCATAAGACGAATTTATAGCTTGGAAACTAAATATTTGTTCAAAGAACTTTTGGAGGTGTTTGAGCACACAGGAGAGATGAAATGGCAGATTAAATATTTCATTTGCATGCGATAAGCATGGCATTAAGTCCTATCTTAATTCTTCACCTGTTTTCTGAAATCCTTCGACAAACACGGCACATTTCACCTCGCCGTTGCTCTTTCGAGTGGCTTTCAGGCTGATTTAATCGTTTTGTGTTTCTGGCTGGGAGCACGCGGGGGGGGGGGGCGCGGGGAGCGGACAGACGCCGGTGCCTAACGGGAGCACTGCAGGCTCGGGCTCCTTCCTTCTTCAGGCGACATTTGCCAGGCGCTGCTGCCGAGCAAGGACGGGGCTGCGCCCAGGAAACCAGATCTGGCTCCAGTGGGCATGCAGATGCTCCGGGGATGAGCTGGGTGCAAATGACTTTAAATAGAACAACCAAGCAAACAGCCAAGCAAATGGCGCTTGCCAAAACGCGAACTCGAGTAACTTTTCTCCGGCGATTTCGGGGCTGCTAGGTGTTGAGGGCAGGGGGTACTTCTGCACGGCAAGCCATCTGACGTGGGCTTTACGAGAGCCATTTCCACGGCTGGCACTTTATTCCTGGAACTCGCTCAGCTATCATGCAACTATGATCTACAGCTTGCTCGACCAAAGCTTTTCCGTGCTGTAATTCCTACAAACAGACCCATCTCGCCATGCATAAATCTGAACGTCTGCAAAACTGTGTGGCAGAGCTCCCTCCCTCCCTTCAGCACACACACTCACACATACTCGCACACTCTGTTCTTTCTACTTGCTAGCAGAAATACAGAAGAGCAGAGAGAAAAAATAACTTCTCTGCTGACGATGATCTTTTAATCTCCTGCAGCCTGCTTTCGAAAAAATAAAACATGTTTATACGTAGGTTCGGGGGACGATTCCAGCCCAGAAAGTATGTATAAACATGCAAATTTCTACTCCATCCGTAGTTTACTAGAACAAAAGATATTCTTTCCTTGTACTTCTAATAGAAAAGATTAAAACAGTACCAAATGTGAGCGTTAGCGACTTTGGAAAGGGGTTTTATTCTTTATGCCCTAAATGCCTAAACCTAATATTTTGAGGTGGCACACAAGCTGTGATCATAAAACGAGTTTTACTGGGAAGCCATGTTTACTTCTTGTTTATCAGACTTATTTTAATTCATTCTGGGTAGGTTCCAAGCGCTGTGTTAGAGATTAAAGGCAACTGCGCACCCCAATTAGCAGCCAGCCCTTTCTGAGTAAAAATATTTCTGAGGGGCGAGATGAAAGTGGAATAATTTCTGTTCATTAACAGTAGAGCGCTGGGGCGGGTTTCTTTTCACTAAATGGCTGTACCTTGATTTTGAATCTCTCACGATTTAAAACGAGTGGCCACGTAAAAGCGAAACTCAGTGCAAAAATGCCCCTCCAGGAATCGCATTCGATAGAGCACACGAGCTGTGCAGTAAAAAGCATGCTGACTAGTAAAACTTCGGGGCTGTGCAGGACTCCAAGCTCTCCAGCAGAAAATCTAGCTCTGGGGCACAAATCTCACCGTCGTCCATGCAAAATTTTTCAACTCAAGCCACGGTGGAGGCCGTAAAAACTTTTTGTTCCCATTTAACCAAGACAGCAGAAAAATCAGTGTTTTGGGGGGACGGTGAGGTCCGGGGCTGAAAAGATCGTGTCCAAAAGGACTTTACTGCTCTGCCATCTCTTTCCGAATATGACTCCTCTGTGCAAGCGTAAATCTTGCCTTGTGCGCACGGAGAGCCAGGGAAGTTTTTCCCTTCGGAGCAGTACGGAGTTTATCAACTGAAAACTGAGCAAATAAATCGCGAAACTTTATTTCTGGCGTGTACTCTATACCTGAAAGACCTAATTTTCCCGTCTTCGTGGAGGCCTATAAATCTTTCTTCGCACCCGCTTTACCTTCCGAAAAACACCCGTGGGTTGGCCACGGCCGAAGAGCCCAGCGAAAGCAGCCCCGTCACCGATGCCAGCGCCGGGTGGGCACAGCCCTGCGTCGCCCCCGGCCCGGTACAGCCCGGCACAGCCCGGTACAGCCCGGTACAGCCCGGCACAGCCCGGTACAGCGTGGCACAGCCGGTACAGCCCGGCACAGCCCGGTACAGCCCGGCACGGCGCTGCGCGGAGAGGAGCGGGCGCGCCCCGGTGCGCACGGGCGTCCCCACCACGGCGGGAGCCGCCGGGCTCGGTTTCCAGACGGCTGTTAGCAAAGCTCCCCCGGTGCCTCGGCCTTGGCAGCCCTATCCCCCCTCCGTTACCCCGGGGTAAATCTCCGGCGCCTCCTATTAACTTTCTAATGAGTAGAGAGCCGGGGAAGGGGAGTCAGCAACCCGGGCTAAACCCCCCGCAGGATCCCGACGGGGACCCCGATGACTGATTTATTTACTGTCATTGTTTTACCAGACAATGCTCGCTTCCCGAGAAACTTCGGGAGCCTCGGCTGCATATTGTTTGGAAATATCTTTGAAAATGCCCCATCTGCCCCTCGTTTCAGCCAATCGTAACACCTCTTTGATTCGAACGGGAGAAAGCTCAGATCCTGCCTTTTATTGAAACCAGCGAAGGACCTTTGGGAGGAGGGGGCGGGCGGGGAGGAGAAAAGGGGAGGGGGAGCAGGGCCGGGGGGAGCCGTCGGCCGGCGTTAATCACACGGCCACTTTGGCAAGAGGAGACAGTGCCCGATGCGTGCTGAGCACATGCTTCGGAAACCGCCATCCCCGCACCTGCGCGGAGCCGGAGGGTGCGGAGCCAGGGGGCGCAGAGCCGGGGTTTGCCCTCTCCATCCCTCCGCCCCTGGGCGCTGGGAAGTACACGGGACGCAGAGCCGGGGCCAGCCGAAGGATGCCGGCTTATCTCCGGCTCGCCAGGGCGGGTCCTGGCTCTGACAGCCGAGTGCAAGGGCAGGGATGCAGCCCGGCTTCTGGGAGGGAAGCCTGTCTGGGAGAGCTGAAAGTGCAGCTCTGCAGCACCGGCTGCTCTCCTCCTGAGCCCTGGGAACACTTTTTAATAAAACGTCTCCTAACACGCACCCTCCCACTTCATCTAGAAACACAGCTATGGTGTGCAGGCTCGTACACGTGAGTGTGAGAATATGCACATCCCTCCCTCCTGTGAGTGACCCTTCCTGCTACTTAGGAGCTTTTCCTTCTTCACTTCGCCCTTCTTCGCGGTATGCCAGGCTCTGTTTCTAAATACCAGCCGGGTGCAAGTTTTTCGGGGCGGTCTCTGCGGGAGACGCATTCATTCATCTGAAGTAGCCCCATGTAGTGCCCTCTGCACTGAAAATAACATAAAATAATAATCGGAGGACTGTGTCTTCAGCACAAACCCGAGCCCAGAGTGCAGCCCACATCCTGGTCCTTATTCCGGCTGCCCCGTGAATCGGGCGTTTGTATGCGCCTATGTGAGTGCTAGTTATTCCGGGTGAACAAAAGTCTCCAGCAGCTCCTGAAGGCGCAACACTGGTGAGAGCAGTGAAAACAGCTCATTGTGGCCTCGCTGGCCACTAGCATGAAGGGCAAACTGTCTGCGGGAGCAAGTCGCCTCTGAGAGTGGCGGGGGGGCTCATGGGACCCCACGCTGCTCCTTGTGCGCCCACAGGCGCACAGAGAAACATATACACACACACAGAGATGCTCCGAGCCGCCGTGGCCACTCCCAGGACCCACGCGAGGGATATTTCCCCTGTGGTCGGCGGCACGGCCATTCGTGTCCCCTCCTGGGGCTGCCCAAAACCATCCCTCGGCAGTGCTCAGCGGGAGGGGTGCATCCCGCAGCCCACCCAGCTTCATCCTGCCCAGCTTCCCCCCTGCTTGAGGATGCAGTTAAAGAAACTCCTTAGTCTCATTATTACTGTTATTATTATTATTGCTGTGGCTATGGCTATTGCTATTACTATTGCTATTGCTATTACTAATACTATTAATATTTCCTTTCTTTTTTGAAAGTGAGAGGTCCCATCACCTGAGCCAGTTAGTGCAGAAACTATCCGGTACACATACATTCATTTCTCCCCGGGGTGTTGCGATGGGGGAAAAGTGTTTTGGCTCAGTTATACGATGATATTTTCCACGCTAGCTCCTTTCGCAATACTGCGTCCGTGATGGTGTGATCCATCTCACCCTGCCACGGAGAAAATAACACTAAATTTCTTCGCTTTTCATAGCCTTTCGTGTATCATTCCTTCTTGCAGATTAAGCGACCGGCTGCTGAAAAAAAAATCACAAAGACTGTGAAAGGAATAAAACCTTAAGTCCATAAAGATGAAATGTAACGAGTATGTTGAATACATAACGCTGCTATATAACAGTTTCAATTAGTTGAGTAAGTCCTCTGCAACGTCTTGTAAAGGTGTAAGGACACGTTTACAGTATAAGCAACATAATGTTCTCAACTGTACGAGTTAATTATTTCCAGATTTATTTTTTTTAGAAGTGAGTTTCACAAGTAAAGGCTCTGTCCGTGTATAAAACAACTGATGCATTTTTCCAACATTAAACATCTTGAGTTCATAATTAGAAGCGGAGGACAGAGCGGACAGTTAAATAATTGGACTTGGGGATTTTAGACAGCTTTCTCGAGACCGTTCAGAAAGAAGTGAACAGGCTTTTGTCTTTATTGAGCTGCGGTTATGGCGACCGTGACTCCTTAGCTCAGATTTATCTCCACTAAACAGCAACAATACATGAGGCAATAACGCCGCCTGTTCCAGCCCAGATAGGTAGATAGGTAACACGGTTATGGGGAGCAAACGGCTGGGAGGGAGAGCAGAGCAGATATTTTCACCGACAATTGCTAGCGCTATCAAAAAAAAAAAAAAAAAAAAAAAAAAAAGTTGCCTATTTCTTCTTTAACGCCTCCAAAAGCCTTGAAATGACCACTGTAAAGTCTCGGGAATTTTGTAAGGTCGGTGCACAACCTCAGCTCTCCTCGCCAGCAGCGTTGCCCCTCTCCCCCCACCTACTGACGCCCCATTTCTGCCATCCCTCCCACTGGCAGCTGTGGGGACCGCGGCACACCCCCCCCCCAGTGGGGCTGGGACAGACCCCCGGAGGAAGATGTGGATGCCCTTCTCAATTTCCTCCTGCCGTGCCTGCGTCGCTGCCCGTCCACTCCTTCTCCTGCTTTTCGCGCTATAAAGGTCGCTGGGTTGCGAGTACTTTGTGCCCGAGGAATTGAACTTGCCCTCACTCCACAGCGGAGACGAAATCTCAGCCCTTCCCTCTTGAGACTGCGCTGCCTACCTGGAACTGTTTATTTCTAGCCAGCTCCCCCATACGAGCTGACCGAGCCCACCTCGCTCCTGCCAGATCCCCTTATAATTTACGTAATATTTAATCACAATTTAATTTCCTTCGGAGCGGGTGTAAAGCCTCAGTGGGTCCAACCGGAGATGAAAAGGAATTAGAAAAAGAAGGATGGGATTTCCCACGCTTAGGCCTTTCCTATAACTGAGTCCAGGACCTAAAACTCCGCGGGAAAGGCTTGGCTTTAGCTCCCTGCGCTCCACAGCTTCCAAGCGAAGCAGAAGTTGATGCGACGCAGGGATCCATTGGTAAAAATCAACGCAAAAATTAGTTGTCATAGATTGATTGGCAATAAAAAGGCCCACAAATCCCCCTCACTTTTAAGTGTTAACCAAAAGTTGTCTGATTTAAAACCAGGTGCTAGCAGTGTAGCAAATAAAGAGTTCCAGATTTCTCTTAAAAGTACTCACATATTTGCTAGGTTTTTTGTTCGTGAGGAACCTCGCTCACCTTGGGCTCACACAAGGCGTCCACACTGCAATGGGACCAGACAGAAATTCTGTAGAGGATTTTTTTTTTTTAAAGCAATCAACTACGACATAACTTTTTGGAGGAAGGGCTTCCTAATGAGGAAACAGTCAAACACCCAGAGCCATTAGCCGATAGCGAAGGGAAACCTTGGTAATTTTAATTTTTATTTTTTTGTATGTGCATATATGTGTACACGTACTTATACACACACAAATCCATATAAACCTTCGCTAGATTCCTGTATGGATCATTATACACACACACACCAAGACAGGCAGAGAGGTGCTTAACAGCGAGGAAGGCTTTCCCTATCCTGTGAGATGCCTGAAGGTAAATGATAGAACGAGAAACCCGGGAGCCATAATTCTTGGGTTTGTTTTTTTCTTTTTTTTTCCCCTTTTTTTTTGTTTTGTTTGGTTTTTAATAAAGTAACAGGAGCAACGAGTTTCTAATCTCTCTTGGTAAGAGCGTATTTGCGCTTCCAAGGGTGAGAAGACTGGGAACGTCTCTCTGACCTGCGACTGGGATCATATATTGTTCTAAAGTAGAAATGTCAAAGTAAAGTCATTTACCACCTGGACGTCCTTGACTTCGGATGATTAAAGTTTAATCCGAGGTGTGTGCACAGCTTTACCGTGTAATTTAAACACATCAAAGGTCATAAAGGGATTCCAATTGCATGAGTCGAACACCAGAAAGCGTTCTTGGTGGAGAAATCCGTATTTTATCCTAGCCTAAGCTCCAGAACGCTCTTTAAAGAAAGGGGAAAACAAAGAAAAAGAAAACGGGATGGACGGGGGAAAAGGGGATTTAATTTCTAAAGGGGGTGCCGGACTTCAAAGAGGCTGGAGGGTCGCACTCCGGGGGGATACAGCCGGGCGCGGACGGAGCCTTCGCCAACCATTAGCTGTGCAGACATCTAGTGGGAAACCCTCGCCACTGCAGCTCGGCCTCCTCCGCCCCGCAGGCAGGCTCTTACCCCGGCTCCTCGGACACCCGGCTCCCGTCCTCTCCTCCGGCCGCCTTCTCCCCGCCGAGCCGCCGCCGAGCTGCGCGGAGCGGGCAGCGCGGAGCCCCGCGAGCGGCCCCCCCTCTCCCCCATTGGAGGTCGCCGGTGCCAGCCCGGCCCCTCCCGGGCCCTGCCCCGACGGGACGGGCCCCCCCTCGTCCCCGTTCCCCCCTCCCCGGGCCGGGCTGGGCCCCGCGGCCGCGACCCCTCTGCCCGCAGCCCGCCGTGCTGCTCTGCCCGCTGCCGTGCTCGCTGTGCCACGGGCGGTGCTGCCGAGGCAGGCAGGGATCTCCCCCTTCCCTCCCTCCTTCCCCCCCTCCCTCTCTCCCCCTGCAGCCGCCGGCTCTCGGCTTCCCCTCGCAGACGGCCGATGGGGATCGATAAGGGGATAGGGACGGGACGGGAGCGCACCCCACCCGCAAAGCCGAGGCAGGCAGGGCGAGGAGCTCCGAGTTTACTGAGAGCCTTCCTGCCGCCTCCTGCCTTGCATTTCTACCCGGAGCAGGCAGGACAGGACAGGCGGGGGGGTTCGCTAAATGACAGCCGTGGGCAGAAATTTGCCTTCGCGGACCCCGCGGGAGGGGGGCAGAGGACGGAGAAACCCGGGAGGGGGAAAGGCAGAGGTCGGCCCCGAGCTGTGAAACTTTTGCTGGCAGCTGAGCTGCCCGCCTTGGGGGGCATCCCAGGCTGTCCCCGTCTAATAGGTGGCCTATGCTCGGCCGCGAAAGGCGTTTCCAAGCTGCAGTGAGTCCCACTGACACCGCAAGTGTTCCCATTCCCCGCGGAGCTGGGTGGGTTTTTTCTAAATGTCGTGGTCTCCACCCGGCCCACCTATCTTTTTTTTTATTTCTTTCCCAAAGAAGCTCGGATCGCATCCAGCTTCTTAGCTGGTACCTAATCATGTAGCAACTGAGACACGGAAGCCCCATCACCTGCCCAAACGATGAGGATGCCGAGGTGGAGGCTCGGATATCTCCTCCGCCTTGGGAGGACTTAAACTTCTGCTCTTCCAGCCCACACATTTGTCTCTGGTTCCATTTTTTTTTTTTCCACGCAGGTTTTTCCCCGTAGTCTGGTTCCTTCGTGATTTCTGTAATGGACACATTTTCTTTCCACCCCACGTATCAGAACCTACTTAAGATCCTAAATACCACCATCCTCTCTTTCTTCTTCCCCCTCCTTTTCCTCTTCCTCCTCCTCTTATTTCCTCCAGTCTTCAGCCACCTGCAGTCCCCAAAGACTTCCCTGGCTCGCAGGGATGCTCCTTGCCTCAGAAAGCAAAACCATCCCTTTGGGTACCCAGAGGGGAAGAGACATCTTGCTACGAGCACACGGGTTTGAATTATTAGGCTGTAAATTTCGTACCGTGATAAAAGCTTCAGCTGTGTTGTTCAATATTAAAGTTTTTGGCAATAGCATCACTTGTTTTTTTACTTCCTTTAACCCCCGCCTCAGACCTACATTCCCCTCTCACAGATTTCTGGGAAAATCTTTCATGTTTTGTTTTAATATCGCATATATACGTTTCAGGTTTCTCAGCCGCTATACAAATAAGAATGGACATATGGCAGGAACATTTGATGTTTGCAAACGGGCAGAAGATACTTGCTAACCGATTTCCGCTGTGGAGTTATATGGGATTCTCTTTTTATATATAGGCAACTTTTATGTTAGCTGGGATATTCTTGCTCACAGGTTTTAAGGTTTCGGTCCTGTGGTTATTGTTTTTTTTTTAAAAAAAAAAAACACAGTACAATACGTCATTTTCCTCCTCCCCTCCTGATAAACACAACTTTATCGTAATTCTCTCATTAGAGTAGCTGTATGCACAATGCCTTCTTCCCAGCTGAAGTGGCAAATTATTGTTGGTTGGGTTTTATTTCTTTTTTATCTTTATTTTTATTTTGCCGTGGTCTTGCCATCCTACTGAAGATGCTTTATTGATGCATAATGATAAAAGATGCATACTGATAAAAGATGCATAAGTAAATTTATTGAAAGCTAATGATGAAACTATGATTACTTGGTTAGATCGGCAGTGTCCGAGCTCCAGGGGAACCTCGGTGCAAACTTGTGACCTCCCTTTTAGTGACCCCCGGGGTACTCACAGACGCGGAAACGCTCCCCCCGCTGCCCCCTGCTAAAGTTAATGGCTCCGACTCGCTGCCTCTCCTTTTTTTGCCAAATATTTACATCATCCGAAGTGGTGATGACGTGTCTGTTCGTGCCTTCATCACCTCACAGTGGAGTTATTCCTTGCGGGTAACGCTTTGGGAAGGGTTACGGGAGCAGAGCGCCCCCCCTGCTGCAGGTGGGCTCCCAGGCCGGGGCTGCGGGACGTGCCCCCCCGGCTCCTGCGGGGCTCTCCCAGCCCTGCTGGGGCAGGAGCCTTCCCCGCACACCTCCTCGTGGGGTTTCAGACCGGGACCGTGATGGACTTCTCCAGGTCGAGTTCCCGGAGCGAGAATTTGTTGAGCAGAGGACACGGGGAATCCATGTCAGACGTATCTGGACACCCCTGTTGAGCAAAGGCACATCAGCCTTTACGTTTCCTTTGCAACATGATCTATGAGATGTAGCTTTATGTTACATCCAGCTGTTTTTTTTTTTCTTTCTTTTCTTCTTCTTTTTTTTTTTTAAGTTCTTTTTAGGGGGGCGGTTTGGCAGCGGGCTGCGCCAGGAGATGACAGATAGTCCCCACACACTTGGCAAGAGAAATTGCAAAGAAATATGGCTTTGTGAAAGTGGATGACAATTGGTAATTACTGGCAGGCAGCGAGGATCTTCCTCACAATGGGAAGGAAGTGGCTCTGAGCAAGGATACCCGGTCGCTGGCACAACGGCAGTAAAATCTGCAGGAAAGCGGCCTCGGGTTGCGTGCAAGGGGACTGCGGAATTTCTTCCTTTAGGTATCTGTGCTACAAGACCAAGGGGCATGCCTGACTAGCGACTAACCTTTATTGTTTAGCCGCTCGTTATTTCGCATGTCGCAGAGGTTGCTACGAAACCACTCCCTTTGCTCTGTGCCATTATTGGACTAAATATACTTTGGCTCCTGGGACGTCGCGAATTGTCTTCAGAGCGTGGGAACCTTGGCGTGTGCCCTCGGCTCCGCTCCGACCGCTTGGCACCACCGTCCCTCCTCCCCGGGTATCTCCCCGGCTGCTTGTGCTGGGCTCGGCCCCGTCCCTCTTGCCCCGGAGACAATGGGAGAGCCTGGCCCATTGTCTCCGGCTCCGCGCACACCCGCGCGTGGATTTGGGTGCACCACGTGGCAGTGCCAGGCTGTGGCATCTGGGCAAGGACGGCGATGAAACGGAGAGCCGGTGCGCCCACCATGAAGTCCCTGCCCCAAATGAGGAGTCCTGGCTAGTGCCCCACGCCACCCTGCCCAGGTGTGGGCAGCTGGAACTAGTGGTGTGCGGGGTCAGTAAGGACCGACTCTGCTCCCACCTTCCCCGAGGAACCACGAGGCTCAAACGCAGAGGTTTAAGTCGATTCCAGAGTAAATAACCTCTTGGAAGTACAGTCAGCTGTCGTGTATTTAAGAATGGGATTCAGCCTTCCACAGGGCCACATATGTAACTGCTTATCTAGAGAAGACATAAAATACAATAAGCTTCGGAAAAATTCATGATTCAGCAAAAATAAAGGGAGTAATATACTCACCCAGAGATGCAAGTTATCAGCTAGTGTGCATTTGGCTGGTGTTATGTTTAAAGGAAAACACTGTATAATTCCTATTTAGAGAATGTGTTCACGGTATGGATGGAAAAACATTAGTTCCATCTAACATGAAGAGTAGCAAACGTCTGTTGTTATTAAAGACGGCACGTAATATATATACCTGAGAAATGTACCCTAGGCGCTAGAAAGCATTTTCTAGACCCCGGTTTTACTAGCCTTTTACCGAATAAAATTTTAACAGAAATGCGTGTGCGTGGTGAAATGTAAAGCTAATTGGAGAACACGGGATCATATCACGGTATCGGGTAACTTTCTGCTGGGAGGTGGTTGACACAGGCAGCACCCACGGCATAAAGCAAGGGCAGTTCAGTGCCGCCGAGGACTCAGCCGAAGCCAGCTGGCTTTTTCTGCCCCGAACCCACTCACAGAGCCGTGCAGATGGCGCCTTACTTCTTGTGGAGCTCTCCCCGAGGGCTGTCCCTATGGGATCCCACCCACGAGGGGAGAAGGCTGTCGCCAAGCGCGAAGAGGGATGCGTTTGGGGGTGAGGGAGGGTGATGGGAACCCCATCCCAGGACCGAGGGGTGCCCCACTCCCTTACTCGGGACAACCACAACGTGCCAAGCGAGAGGCATGTGTGTAGCCGTGCACACAAGCTCACACACACCCCTAAAGGGCTGAAGGGGACACGGCACCCGCTTGGGGTGTGGGTGCTTGCTGGGTGCGCGCCGTGGGAAGATGCCTCCCGTGGGCACCGCAGGGCTGCAGGAGGGCGGCCGGCTGGCGGGGCCACCAGCCCGGCACAGGTGTAGCGGTTTAAAAGGCCCAGCCCCGGGCTTGGGGCCGCAGCCCAGCACCCTTCAAGGCCGGCCGGGCTGGCTTGGCAAGGATTTCGGTGGGGAGGGGAGCTCCAGGTGTGTCGTGCAGTCGTGCCCCGGCTGCTTCCCAGCCGCGCCGGGCTGGCCTGGGCAGAGCTGCCCGGGGAAGGGATAGGGATGGAGATGGGGCCCCTGAGGGGAAGGGCAGCCACTTCTGCCCCTTCTTCCAACTCCTGGGACAATTGCAGAGTTTTTCCAGATGCAGGGTGTTGCATCTGAGGGGTTTTTTTCCCTTCTGCGGAGAGGATCCCCACCCGTGTTGGGGTAACTTCCACCGAGGGTGTCCTGAGAAAGTAAATCTCCGCTCCTGCCAGGGTGTGTGAGCCCCCGGCCCTTGAAGAATATTTCTTAAGACAGCCGCGATTATAGTCCCGCGTATGTACAGTCTCATCTGAGCAAAGGACTGGAAAAGTGAGGAAAAAGAGCTGTTAGACAGACCCAGACATTAGAGATAAACTGCCTCCATGAAGTCAACATTTTAATCACTAAAACCACTTCTGAAAAGGCAACCAAAAAAACCTCTTGGAGAATGTACTCAAACAGCTGTCTTCCAGTAAAGGCAAACATGTCCAATATTTCCTGTATGACTTTTTTTCTCCCTTCTCTTTCTTTCTCTAGATACTGCGCCCAGTCGCCTTTAGCATTACGAGCCTCGCTGTTTCCCCTAGGTGAAGATACGGCTTTGGAGTCCGCATCCAAAAAAATAAACAAATATAAAGACCCTGAAACTTCTCCAGGAGACAGCAGCGTCCACTGCTGCCACTGAGCCCTCCTAAAGGGACGTTGTGTACATGTCACGCTAGTGCAGGAATGCTATGGTGAGAAGGGCTTTGTGGAAATGCTTTCTCCCGCATTGTTAAGGAAAGAGAGATTTCAGCTTCCCTCCGACAGCCTTTCAAAGGGAAATAAAAACGGCGCAAAGTGGGCCTGAAGCTCAGGAAGAACTTTTTTTTTTTTTTTTTTTGGTAATGAAAAAGGTGGAGGAATAAGTTTAATTGTAATCAGGCTGCAACAATACACCATGTGATCATGTGGTAGCAATTATTACAAGCTCCCAGCAGAAATAGAGAGAGGATATGCCATTGCAGCTCACTGTAGCCTGGGTTTATTTTCTATTTCAGAAAATATGACCCACTGATATATCTATCAGGCGAAAAATGAATTTACCCTCCAAACGCTAAATCCTGAAAACCGGAGGATAGCCCAACAGTATCAAGACAGATTAACTCGACTATCATTGTATTATCTATTGCTACTACCCATCCGTACTAGAAAGTTTTTAACTGGAAGATGTAACTGACCTGATAAAAACTGCTGAAGTGGATATCTGCTCAGACAGCCTGGCCTCCTCGCTTATCAGAGTTTGCTAAGACTAAAATAAAAATGTTCTCGGGTTCCTTTGTGAGAACGGGGAGAGCTGATTGCGAAGGAATCCGTCTCAGTTTGCATGGCAAGGCAAAATTAATTGAAATTGTAGGTGGGATTTATCACTGCATTCAGGCAGTCTGCGGCCGACAGAGAGCCTGCAAGGGCTTCTGTTCATCGGTGCATTTACACGACAGTTTAAGGGAAACATTTTCTGCTGGCTAACAACATGTAACGACAGATTTCTTGTGCTTTCATCCGCCAAATACAAACAGAAAATAATCTAAACCCCCCTTGAAATACGCTAGTGAAAATATTACAAAAAATGAAGTAAAATAAACAAAACAAACCTGGAAAATAGACTTTGTCGGTGAGACAGAAATCAGGATCATTCCCATTTTCACTTTAAGCACTTGAAATACCTCCTGCGTGTTTTCTAGAACTGAAACAAGAAAAATAATACAGAGGGGAGTGATCTGCTGAGAACTCTCTCCACAAAAATTACTCTGTGACCCACACCTCGGGCAAAAGCAATTCCATTATTTTCGAGCACACCTTACTTATAGGCGGTGGCAGCTGGAAAGTTTGGGTAGACTGAAATAGGTAGGTCCGTACCTAATGTGCGACTGAGGGTTTTTTTGAGGCTTTTTATATCTAGCAGAAATGCAGGATTAAGTTCTTCGCAAATCTTCCCGACGTTTTCCCTTTCTGCATTTCCTTTTACGAATTCTTCTTATTTTGCAATTATCTCGGACCCCCCCAGCAAGCAGTGGGAGGGAGAGAGTTAAGATGTCCTGCGAACCCTGCTCGTAAAGCTGCTCAGTTCCATTAGAAACACATGAATATCCTGAAATACAAAGTGTCTTTAAAACGGACTCAGGAATATTTATCTCAATCCTTGATGCTTTAGAAATTATGGACGAAACCAGCGGTGACAGTTCGCCTCCAAATTAACCTTCTGGCAGGTAAATTTCATTTGCTCATGAAAATCAAATTCGATTAAGGATCTGCTATCATTTTACTCCTGCGTCTTCCAAGACTTCTGGACTCTGAAGGACAGAGAATAATATTAGTAACTAAAATCGCCCTCTATCCGCTCTATTATCAGCGAAGATCTTTTAGCGGGTTTAGAGGGATTTAACTGTGCGACAAACACATATTTTCAGCAGTCAGTCACGATTTTTTTTCTTAATGCTCATTAATTAGCTCTAAACAATGGAGGGAAAAGTAAGAGTGGATTTCCTCTGACTACACATTTTCTTCTGTATTCGTGCGATTTTGATTGTCCTACAAGAAATTAAAGCTCCTCTCAGCGGGGCACTCCTGCGGCAGGAACGCGTGTGTTATCACACAAAGGGTTGCTTTTTAAGAAAACTGTCTAGATAATCTGTGCCGACAAACTCGGTTTTTGCAAAACCTGACTTTAACCCGAACGTACTTTTTGGTAGTGTAAGCAAAGAGAAGATGTGAGGCCTCTTTAGAAAAATGAATGGCCATATTCCTGTTACGTAGGGAGATTTACAAATCGTTTATATTTTCCCGTTTAAGGCCAAAATCCTGCGGTCCTCCCTGTGGCAAGGCTATCTTTGGCTTCGTGGCTCCAGGCGCACACCGTGGCTTGTAAGGGACAAATTCTGCCCTTGCTTACACCTGCGAGGTGGGTCACCGCTCTCAGTGCAGCCAAGGGCCAGATATGCCACTAAAGCACATCACTATATCTGACATGGGCACTGCAGTGAATCTGAAAATCGGTTTAAAACCGTCTGGCTCTGAAAGGATTCTGCACCTTTTAAAATCCTCCTGCGGATCACAGTTGTTCATCCTCTTGCTCCCTAAGGAATTAATACTCGTTTTAGGGGAAAAGACTTAACAGACATATTTCTCTCCAAGATATTTTACACGCTATGTAAATGCAAAGCGATTCGGGGGTTTGCATGAAATCTGGAAAATGCTGGCGCTCTATCATAATTCTGTATTTGCTGTATCTTAACCTTACTTTACACGAAAAGGGGAAAAAAAAAAAGAAAAAAAAGAAAATCATACTAGTCCTTCTGTTGCATAAATGGAAGCCTTCAATTAACAAGTTAATTTCCCAAAATTAAGCCTTTGTAGACAATGGCCACATCCAATCAGTGGGTTCAAGTAAACTCTTCCTTAGTTTTGGTAGATTTAGCTAGCACATCTCAAAGCTTACTTTGCGAAAAATAAAAGCTCTTCAAGAACTGGTAGAGAATGATGTATGTTCAAGGCGGGGGGGGTAGGCTCAAGCATATTTTTATCCCTGGTGTTCATTACAGGGTCCATGATTTTCGAAGAACATCTGTTCTGCCCGATGCCTTCAGCCCTCCCGGTTCCTTTCTGATATTTAATGGCAGATACCCATTAAGGCGGGAAGGAATTATAGCCTCATAGATGGGGAATGAAAATTGTTTTTTGGGGAAAAAAATAAAAATATTTGACGAGGCTTTTCTCCTCTCTCGTTGTCAATAATTTATTAAAAGTCAGTCCTGACAAAATTCGGGAAGGAAAACAAACGCATCAACTCTCTTGTCCGATAATAACTTCTTTTTTGGGGCTGCACACGCACCCTGCAGATGCCATTTTGACTATTTTGAGAAAACGGTACCATTGCAGGACTCCCACCCACGTCACAGCAAACAAGGGAAGGGTAGAGCTGCATCACCGCCCTTATCAGCACCGAGAAGCATGGCCCTCTTCCCTAACGAGAAATAGAGGGAGAGATACATGGAAGAGAGAAAAGAGATCTCTTTAATCTGATCTCCCTTCTCCCTTTTGCACACAGAGCTGGAGCAAATCCAAGTGGGTAAACACAACAAAAAAACAACCACCAAAACTCAGCAGACCGGATGCCCCCCCCTTTCCCCTCTCCCCCTCCCCCCCCCCCCCCCCCCCCCCCCGACTTGTACAGTTTGCACCGGGTCTCCGAGCGGCAGTTTCACATGGCTTCTCCCTCCCTATGGAAAGAGTCTGGAAAAGAAAGTCGGGGCAGATAAGCGAGAACGGGAGCTCCGCTGCTGCGAGAGAGGAGAATTAGTTCGGCTAGGGGGGCGGGCTGGGGGGGGGGGGGGGGGTGGGAGGCGAGCTGGGGAGATTGCAGCTCTCACGGCCACCCGATTTAACAAATCAGACAGATCTCCGGGCTGTGAATGACAGTTCTCACATTGGCTAGACTGCAACTTTCAACTTGACCTTGGCCTCTAGCCGTGTCTAACCCGTATGTAAAACAGCGCTGCCCCATAGAGCAGCCTCCCCTTCCCCCTTCTCCCCCCCGCCCCGCTGCAGGGCGATTTTGAGAAGCAGCTCGAGAAAGCAGGGGAAAACAAACCGGCCCGATTCGTGCCAGTCAAGCAACGTTTGGCCGGGGGAATCCACAGGTTTCAGAACTGGAGCCTGGAAGAAAGGGAAAAATATGCGGGGAATAAATATTTGCTTTTGGCCATGAGGAAGAATGCGGAAAGGAGTACGCTAAGGCAAAATGGGAACCGTTTATTGGCTACAATGAAGGAAAAAAGGGGGCTAAAACCTTGCCAGATTAGCGAGGGGAATGACAGCGACTTCAGGTATCCCAGCCCATTGCACGTAAAAATCGCCCGGAAAAATAGATGGTCGCCCATTTCTCAGGGCTGGCAGATCTGCCGGCTGCGATAGGCAAGGAAAAGGCTGCTCGGTAACAATGTATGTCCCGGG
This sequence comes from Anser cygnoides, assembly GCF_040182565.1. Classification (NCBI taxonomy): domain Eukaryota; kingdom Metazoa; phylum Chordata; class Aves; order Anseriformes; family Anatidae; genus Anser; species Anser cygnoides. The sequence goes on along the minus strand of NC_089874.1, from coordinate 36,126,219 downwards.
ACTACTCTGCGCTCGTAGCAATGCGGGCAAAACAATGCTACAACGTCAATGGGAAGCACAATAGTCTAATAAATACGCCGAGCTGTCAGGCACAAAACAAAGCAACATGCAACTGCAAAAATTAGTTTTCAGTATGGCAGCATTCGGGGATGTTTTGTCCGCACACGTTAGGGCTGAGAGCTGTTAACGATGAGACGAATGCTGCTTTGGGTCAAGTTTATTGATAGCTCCGTGGCAGAGCACCGCGGGTTCAAGGTTGTGCGCAAATAGCTGAAAGTTGGGGGGAAACGCATCCGAGCCGGTGGGAGGTGCGGTGGATATTAACAGTGGGGATCATTTCTCCCCATGAAAAATGCCAGCGTTTGCCGTGAAAAAGAGAAGGCGATTTCATTTTTTTCTAGCCTTCGCTCGCATAGAAGAATGACCTTAAAAAAAGTAAGCCGCCCATAAACCATTTTTTCCCAGCACAAAAAGGCGCCGTGGGTCCGTCCGCACGCTATACAAGCCGACGTGCTATTTTACGGCCAAAGAAGATGCAAGCCGAAATGTAGGCCCCGGCTTTTATTATTATGATTACAGTAACAAATAATAGAGCAGAGTTACGGCGGAGATCCAGTTAACCCTCCCGCTGCCCGAGCCTGGCCTGAAACGAATCAGTAAACAGAGCGAATCTGGATTTCCTGCTCCGCTCCTCTTATCTGGCTGCCGAGGATTTGTGGCGAGAGAAGCGAGCCGGCTCTCGGGCTTTCGACGGGCAGGAAGGAAGGCGGAAAACACCCGGGAAGGCCCCAGGGACACTCCGCTTCGGAAGCCTCAGCGGGGGGCCGGAGGGCCGGGGGGGTCCCCGCGGGGTCCCTGCGGTACCTGGGCGGGGAGAGGCGAGGGGCGACGTGGGGACAGGGGCACGGGGGGACTGGGGGCGGCTCTCCCAGAGGCCAGAGGGGGCCGCTGGGGCTCCCGCTGCTCCCGGGGCGGGGAGGGGGACAAGGACGAGGCTCGGGGAGGGGGGGAAGAGGCTGGGGTGCCAGGGGGAGCCGCGCACCTCGGGGAGCGCGCCGCGGCAACAACAGGGCCGAAACGCACACGCCTCGGTGGCGAGGGGAGGAGGGAGGGAAGGAGGCAGGGAGGAAGGAGAGAGGAAGGAGGGAGGAAGGAGGGCAGGCCCCCCCCGCCCCCCCACCCCCACCCCCGCGGCGCCCGTGCCCCGCGCGGCGGCGGCCGGGCCGCGCCGTGCCCGCGCCCGTGCCCGCGCCCCCGGGCCGGGAGCCGTCCCCGCGCGGTTGTGGCATTATTTAATTATCTCCGCTTTATTCCTTCCGATGTTTATCAGCTGCTTTGCATATCACGTGGGGGCGGGCGGCCCAATGAGGGCCCGCCTGGCGCGACACTGGCGCGTCAGCCTTGGTCAAGTCCCGGAGATTTAGTATCTCTTTTTTCAGTCTTTGGGGCTTTTAAAAAAGAGCCACTAGTCTCAATGCGGAGCGGGCTATGACAGCCTCCGTGCTCCTCCACCCCCGCTGGATCGAGCCGGTCATGTTCCTCTACGACAACAGCCTGGATGAGATCAATAAGAACATGGACGGGTTTCACGCCGGCAGCAACTTCGCGGCGGCGGCGGCGGCCAACCCCTGCCGCAACCTGATGGCTCACCCCGCGCCCCTGGCCGCCCCCAGCGCCGCCGCTTACACGTCGAGCGAGGCCCCCGCCGCCGGCATGGCCGAGCCCACTGTCAAGCAGTGCAGCCCCTGCTCGGCCGCCGTGCAGAGCTCCTCCGGCGCCGCGCTGCCCTACGGCTACTTCGGCAGCGGCTACTACCCGTGCCGCATGACCCACCACAACGCCATCAAGTCCTGCGCCCAGCCTGCCTCCACCTTCGCCGACAAGTACATGGACACGTCGGTCTCTGGCGAGGAGTTCACGTCGCGGGCCAAGGAGTTCGCCTTCTACCAGGGCTACGCCGCCGGGCCCTACCAGCCGGTGCCCGGCTACCTGGATATGCCCGTGGTGCCCACCATCGGCGGCCCCGGCGAGCCGCGGCACGACCCCCTCCTCCCCATGGACAGCTACCAGCCCTGGGCCATCACCAACGGGTGGAACGGGCAAGTGTACTGCCCCAAGGAGCAGAGCCAGCCACCTCACCTCTGGAAGTCCACCCTCCCGGGTAATAATACACCTGCATGGCTCCCCGGCCGCCCCCCCCCCCCCCCCCCCCCCCGCTCGCCCCTCGCCCCGCTCCCCCCGGGCTCCCCCCGGGCCGCGCCGTCCCCGCCCCGCCCGCGCTCCCCGGCCCCAGCCCGCCCCGGCGCCGCGGGGATGGCACCGGTGCCGCCCCCTCCCCGGCGCCCGGCGCATCCCGCCCGAGGCTCCGGGAGAGGAAACAGCTGAGAAGGGCGCTGGGAGGGAGCAGGGCTTCGCGCCCGGCCACCAGGTGCCACAAGCTCCGCAGCGGGGTGGGAGGGAGGGAGCGGTGGCAGCTCCGCGGAACTCCCGCTGGAGTCGTGTGTGTCCCCCTCGGGGGGCTCCGAGGGGCTCTGCGGCTTCGCTTTGCCCGGCTGGAAAGAAAAACACCCGCAGCGGAGAGGCGAGGGGAGCCCCGGGTGCGGGGCGGTGCTGCGGGAGCCGAGCTCCGGGCGGGCGAGGAGCGGGGCGAGGAGCGGGGCTCTCACCCCTGCGCCGCTCCAAGATGTCCCGGGCGGTCCGTAACGCTCTCCTAACGCTTTCGTGCACGGTTTTTCTATTCCAGACGTCGTTTCGCATCCCTCCGATGCGAACTCGTACAGGCGTGGGAGGAAGAAGCGAGTGCCTTACACAAAGGTTCAGTTAAAAGAACTCGAAAGGGAATACGCTACAAATAAATTCATAACCAAAGACAAACGGCGGAGGATATCGGCGACCACGAATCTGTCAGAGAGACAGGTCACAATCTGGTTCCAGAACAGAAGGGTCAAAGAGAAAAAAGTCATCAACAAATTGAAGACGACCAGTTAATGGATTAAAAATGGAGAAGCAGCAGCTCGAAAGTTTCAGAACTTTTTTTTTTGTTGTTCAAATTAATTATTAATAATAATTAAAAAAAAAGACAATGAACCTCTTCTTTCAGAGCAAGAGATCTGTATCCTTGGAATTATAGCGTTTTTTAAAATATTGCTGTAACAAATGGTTAAAACTGACAGTTCTCCTGAAATCCCAAGCAGACAGTGTAACTGACAAACTGTAAAGCCCACATGCCCAGCCCCGAGAGATACACTTTCAATTAAGACACACAGTTTTCTGAGAAACTTGTAAGTACTTCTATGACCTTACTATTTCAGAACACTCTTCGTGGCCACGGTGTGAGAGCTGGTTGACGTGAGGAGGTCGATGTGTACACATAAGCTTGTTTTCTTCCATTGCAATCCAAACTGTATGTTGAATGACTGCTCAGGTAAACCATAGTGAAAAAAAAAAAGTACAATTACTGTATGTTTTTAAGCAATGCATTTAATGTAAAAAAAAAAAAAAAAGAAAAGTAATAATAAACCTCGAAGGTACTGAATAAGGATTTCAGAGACATCAGTAATGAAGGAAGCTCTGTGGAGGATCTATCCTGATAGCAAATTAGAAACATCGCAAACTATTGGGGATAGAAGGGAAAATATTTGCTTGGCGATATCTGTTGGTTTTAATTTTTATTTTCAAAAGATGATTTCTTGTCATCTTTTTTTTTTTTCTCCTGCAGACCGTACAATAGATGCCTTTTAAAGGACTCTGCCTATTTTAAACCTCAAACTATCTTCAAGAATTAATATTTTAATTCCCCGGCAATTTTTAAAATGTTTGACTCTGGGTGGATACAAAAACGTGACCATTGGCATTTCTTCATAGTTAAAAATATATATATATATATCCCTTTCTGGAAAAATAAAATATCCGAGAACTTCGAACTGAAATACATTTTTTCCCCAGAAGTATTTTGATTTATATAATCTATATTTTGATCTATAAGTAATTAGTTGTTTCTCCTTGTTTATTGTCTGTTATGAGGCCGCAGTAGAACGTTTAGGGATTCTTTTTACAGCACCTTTTAATCCAATCAGTTATTTCAACCAGCACATTATTTTGTTTTTATTCACTATAAGAAGCTATCTTGTAAATAATAAAAAAAAAATCAGCGCACTGTGAAAATGTACTTGTGCACCCTCATTTTTTTTTATATTTCTACTGAAAAGTGAAAATCCAAGACGTGTAGATAGGTATAGTAGTATTAATACTGTTAATAAAATAGTCACTGTAATAAAACCTGCAAGAAATACTCTTTATTTTTCGGTACCTACGTGCATTCCATAAGAAATACATATATATATATATATGTATATATATACACATAATGTATCTATCTGTCATATAATTGTGATTATTGTTGTCTTCCTTTATGTAGTTTATATGTATATAGATACGCATATATATATATGTATATACACGCACATATATGCTTTTATATATATATGTGTATATGTGGATTTTTTTTTTCCTGCACGGTATTTATCTGGGAGCAGGCACGCTTGGTATCCAGCGTTCTTCTAAATGTTTCCGTAACGTTAAGGAGAGGTTTTGCAGAGGGGCTGGGGCCAGGGGGAGGAAGAGGATGATACCAGCACAGCACTGCAGCCCTCGCCGGAATATGGAAGCGGGGCTGCCAAGCCCCTGGGGACGCGGGGACGGCCGAGGGAAGGTGGGTGCGTTCGCAGCGATGACAGGACAGGGAAGGCCTGAAACCTTGACCTTGAGGGGAAAAAAAAGAGCCGATTTGTGACCTTGACTTTTGACAGCTCCCGGCACCGAAGGCATTCGCGAGCCGACGGCGCCACCTCGTGGCCGCGCGGCGCCCGCGCCCCCGCGCAGCGTCCCCGTGGATCCGCGCAGCGCTGCGCGGCCGCGGCACCGCGCGTGGGCGTGAGCGGCCCGGGGGGAGCCCCGCGGCTCTGCGCGGCCGTGGGCGTGCTTCGGAGGGGGCTGAGAGGCAGGGCAGGTTGCGACCCGTTCTCCCCCGCTCCGGGGGCGGCGGGAGGTGCGAGGCGGGGTCCGGATGGTGAAATTGGGGTCCGGTTGGAGATATCGGGGTCCAGATGGTGATAGAGGGGTCTGGTTAGTGAAATCGGGGTGCCCTTTTCGGGGAGCCCCAGGGATGCGCGGTGCTGTGAGCTTGGTGGCGGTGTGAGCGGCGGCTGGGTTCTGTGGGGGCACAAAGGGAGGCTCGCTTTGGCCGCCCTGTCTCCCGAGGTGGTCTGCAGCTCTAATTAGAGCTATCGGGGAGCCTTTACGGTGCATTTAGAGGGTATCATGTGCCGCGCAAAGTGTAGACTTCTAGCCTTACATTTCTGAAATTCAAAAGCGCCTACCTCGGCGGGGATCAGAGCGGGGAGCTTGCTGGCGCTCGGCTCCGAGCGTAACACATTCGTGCAATAACTTACACGAAAAGTACCTGAAGCAGAGAGATCTGTTTTCCAGGGAGCTGCGGTGCCTGGGGCTCCTGGCTCAAGGCTGGAGCTGAGCCTCCCGGGCTCTGCGGGCTGGCTGCGAGGCTGGCTGCGGGGCTGGGGCTGCGGGGCGCGGGGCGCGGAGCGCTGCGGATGCTCGGGTGGGTGACCTGCGGCCGCGGAGCATGGGAACACCGGTGGCATCCCTCCGGGGGCCTCTCGGGGACTTTCTGAGCGAGGTTCCCCTAGCCTCGCTGCTGAAACAGCCGGGGAGACGGAGCGATGCGGCGGCCGGTTTGCAGGCCTTGCAGTCGGGCTTTGCTTTGGTGGCACAGCGTGACCCCGGGAGGGGAAAAGGAGGCAGCCCCGACGGCGAGGCTGCGAGGCAAAGCCCCACCGGAGCACCGCCGAGGCCGAGGGGAGCCGGGCAGCCTCCGCGGCCCCACCGCAGTCCGGCGGCCTGCCCGGCTTCAGGCGGATTTTCAGCTCCGATCTGCAAAATGCCGCGCTGGGATCCTGCGAGAAGGTCGGGGGTTGCGGACTGGACGGGGGGGGCCGGCGGTAGCAGCCCCCACCGACGGTACCTGCCCTTCGTGGGCAGATACCTGCCGCGGCGGCAGGCAGCGGCCGGGCGCAGTTTCTCCACTTCCTTGCCCCGCTTGCTCCCGCAGGAGCTAAATGGCCTGGAGAAAGCCACTTGTGAATTGCACTTGTTCTCGCTCCGGGTGGATAATTCTATTTATTCCGTTATATTTCGCAACGTGTATAATTATGGCATGAGACACGCCGCAAATTGCATGTATTTCAGGTCGGAGATGAGGGTGATACGCGCGAGTCGAGCCCGTGGTGACTTGCGTTGCCTATCTTAGACAGTATCTTCTATTTTCACACCGTGCCCCAGAGCGTTATAATTCAGGGGCGCCTTGAAAGAAAGCCTCAACGAGAATATGGCCGACTTTAGTAAAATAACAGCTTTAAGAAAAAAAAAAAAAAAAAGTTAATTCTTCGTCTGAGCTACCGTTTGAAGATTACGTTTTCACACTGAAGTGCTTACCGTTCAAATCTCCTAAGCATTTCTAGACCACGGATTAGCGAATTTAAATTCCCACTACCGTTCAAATAGCTGCGCCGCATATATATTTCACAGGGCAAAAAGGGGAGCGGCTGACTTGCGACCGCTGGCAGGAGTAAGGTAACATTTTGGATCGGACCCCCGCTACCATGTAAGTCAGCGTCGAGGCTCTCGCAGGCTTGGGCAGGAGGAGCAGGTCGCGTTTCCCGGCTGGCAGCCGAGAGCCCCAGCCCGGGGAGCAGGATCAGGCCCGCGGAGCACCCCCCGGCCGCCCTGTGCCTGCCCCGGCCGCCCCGGCGAGGGCTGCGGCTGGTGCCGGGACGGCTCGGTGAGCCCACTGCCTCCGGCCTGGACCCACGCAGGGCTCCGGGACCCCACTCGAGACCCGGCCACGGAGCCCAGCGGCTCGGTCAGGTGAGGGGAAGCCGGCAGCTCCGCGCCTCGCTCTCCGCCGCACCGGCCCGGCGGCACGGTGGGGATGCCTGCGGTTTTCTGAGCGGCGGAGGATCCGTGGTCTGCGGGGTTTAGGTGCCTGCTGCCCCTTCCCGGGCCTCCCCCCGGCCTCTGCCGGCATCCACGCACCCATCGCTCCGTTCCCCCGCCGGGTGTAAGGGGCCTGGGGGAGCAGGCGTGTAGGTGTGTGTGTGTGTCCGCGTTATTTATTGCCTTCGCTTACCGTCCAAAAGCTGTTGGCACATACATTTTCAAGAACAAATTGCTGTTGTATTACATATTCCCCTCTCACCAATCTGCTGCCAGCGTCCTAAAATACGTCCCTAATATGTTTTATAAGAAAATATATCACCGACGAAAATAATTAGCCGCCGTGATACATTACTTCGCGTCCATGCACGCGGTTCGGAGAGAATTATTATTTATATTCCCCGCGCTACAGAGAATACTTTAAAATGGTGGTGGGGAGCTTATTGCCCTGCCTTTTTTTTGTGGAGTTATACGTGCGAGGACTTTTATTTGCAGACATGAAAAAAAAATGTCCCGGAAGCAGGATTCGGAAACAAAACAAACACAAAATTAAAAAACGAACCGTGAGCAAACAAAATAGTCTCTATATTTTCAGCTCCCCTAGAAATAAAAACGTTGCGTATAGAAGTGGTTGTGTGGAGGGACATAAGGGACAGAGGGAGCATGTTACTACTGTATATTTAACGTATTTATTGAAACATTACTGTCAGAGCAATATTTCATTCCCGGAGTAAAATGCAAAGCATAATTAAAGATTAGAAAAATCACTTCAGTTTCACTTCAAATAATTGTTGCAAGATTCAGCGGCGTTTACTTTAATTCCGAGTGTCTGGATATATTGGTTTATAATCACCTAATTCTCGGTGTCCTTGGTCCCTGCAATTTGAAATTCCCATGGACAGAAAGTAGGCTTACGTTTTGGATGCGGACGGAAGGGCAGAGCAAATGTTTTGTGTTTTTTCCCACCAAGAGAATAATCCGGTATTTAATCTATCTGCGCCTCGAGCTCTTGGCAGTAGCAAAGGTGGTTTGCTATGGGAAATAAACCTTGACAGGAGCATATTTCCGAAAAAGAATGATAAGTCGAACTGCAAAGCTGTATCTTTTTCCGCCTTCTTTTTCTCAAAAAGACTTCCGCTTAAAAATGCTAGCTAGCTGAGAAGTCCTTCTGAAGCGAAGGGAAAAAATATGGTGCTCAATATTGAAATACTCAGGGAAAAAAAAAAGAAAAAGAAAAAATAAAATCGCCCCGCGCTTCCAAAGCAGCGACTTTATTTTGTATTCGTCAGAACGAACGGGTAAGCATCACGGCCTTTAGCCTATAAATTAAAGTTTAGGGAAAAAAAAAAAGAACTGGCTAATGCTTAAATAAAACCCCACTCCTCGTGCATTTCAGCATTCTCCGTGGGCTGGGTTAGCAATAAAATCAAGACAGCGTTTAATACAAAAAAAATATTGGCAGGCGCTAAAAGGCCGGTTGTTGCCATTCATAACTTTTAGATGCGTTTTAATGCACTTTAATGATGATTTGAAGAGATGGCCCTGCGCGTCCTAGGCCGGTAAAGAAGTCCAAGGAGAAGGGGGGGGACCCGGGGGCGGCTGTCCCTCGTGGCCCGACGGGGCCGTGGGGGCCGGCCCGGCCCGCGGGTGTTTTAACCACGCTGCGAGCCCTTCCCTGCCCCCTGCCTCACTGCCCCGGACCCCCTCCCCCTTGAATGCAGTTGATTCATGAACTAGGCTACGAAATGCAAATGTTCATTAAGTCTTTCCTCCTCCCTCCGGCCTCCCTCCTTTCCCCACCCCCCCCCAAAAAAAAAAAAAAAAAAAAAAGATTTTTTTTTCCAGTGAATAGCTTCAACATGGCGTGCTGAAAGGCAGAAGCTTTGCCCGTTCCTAGATCTGAATTGTGATTAAACATCCCCAAAGAGAGCATCTCCCTTCCTCCTGCCGCTCCCCCCTCCCTCCCCTCCCCGTAGCGCGGAGGAAAGCGCCCTCTTCTACGTAGGAAAGGTCAAGTCCTACAACGCACAACCCACGGTCATTACTGTACTGTGACCCGGGGTGTACTGGGGAGGAACGGCCGGGTGTCCCGTGATCAAAAACACTTGGACTTCTTTTTTTTTTCTTTTTTCTTTTTCTTTTTTTTTCCCCTCCTTCTCGTGCGATGGGAATCCGAGGAATTAGACAGCATTTTAGCTTCCTGCAATCACCTTGTTTGTGTGCAAATCGCCATCGGAATTCCTAGGGGACTAGGAGAGACAGAGAGACGAAAAAAAAAACCAGCAATAATAGCAGTCATAATAACAGCAATAATAATAATTAGCCTGTGATATTGCTGCATTTTGTAGACAGCCTGGAGCTGGTAGGAAGGACGATGTGCCCTAGTGGCTACATTTCTCTCCGTTCAAAGGCAGACAACCGAGAATTAGAGCAGAAAACAAATAAAAACCCAAATCAACGGCAACCCAAGTCAATGGGAGAAGAGAAGGAATGTTTTGCGGACCGGGTATGTTTAAGCTGTAGGGAAGGAAACCAAAAACTGTGCAGTCCATCCTCATTGATCTGGAGGTCTCCAGCCCAGCGCGGGATCCTAGCTGTCAGTCTCCGTGGGGATATGTTTTTGCACGGGCGAGAGACGTCTGGATGCTGGGGTAAGATTTGCGTGCTCTTCCTGGAAGCGGCTGAATGTTTGTCCTCTCCCCGTGCTCGGTGGTGAATTAAGCAAAGAAGCCAACAACAAACACCCACCCTGTCCCTCCACAAAGCCCCGTGCATGGCTAGGGAAAAGTCCTTCGGAAGGCCTTTGTGGAGGATTTCCCAGGCCCCCCGCTCCCCCCCGAGCCCACCCACCCACCCGGCTCCCTCTCTCCCACGCTGTATGAGCAGTGGGACCACTGCTGCCGCGGGGACCTGGGAGAGAGAGGAGGAAGTCTGTCTGGGATGATGCTATATGGGACGAGGAGCCTGCTTCGAAAAGTAAGACTGCTTCTCCTAGCCTGGCTCCACCTTTCCCAGCGATGCTGTTTCCCAGCCCAGCATAGGTGGGAAGCAAAGAAGCCTCTTGGCAGGCAAGTGGGCCAGGAGACGCTGGGGTCAGCGCCCAGGATGCGGGCAGACTTGCAGATGGAGCTGCTGCTTGCTTGGCTTTGTGCTCTGTGTTGTGCTGGTTCGCCTCGCAAAGTTGGGTCGGGCTGCGTTGGAAATTTATCCCGGATTTTATTCCCGGCCATCTGTGCGTGGTCGCCTCCGAAATGATTTTACTCTTTCGTGAAATGGGGAGGAGGGTCTGTGTGGAAGCGGGGGAATGATGTGTTCCCTTGGAGAGGCTATGTAACCTGCCTGCTGTTGTGCGTGTGTGTATCCGGAGGGAAAAAATGCCAGCCGGGCGGTGTAACCTGCCAGTTTGAATTAATCCGAGCCGCGTCGTAATCGCCTCGATTCTGTATCCAGCAAAGTGCTTTTATTTATTCCTGAGCGTATAAATCGGCCTCTACAGTCGGCTTGGGTTAGGAATAATGGAAAAGCAGGGTGTTTTAAGGCACCCTGATTTTAGGTTTCGACATGCCTTCGGATAGGCATAAAAAATGTTAGATTTTAATACAAAGCGATCTTGCTCCGTCTCCAGCTAGTGGCTGGCTAAGGCTTAAATACGCCCGGTTTTGGAAAATGCAATCCCCGTGCTGTCTGGGCACCCGAAGCGAAAACAAAAACGAAAGAGAAAGGAGGCGTGAGCCGCACACTGCGCCGGATCGGCCCCGGCTGGAGGTGCCAAGCCTCCACCGGCGCTCCCGGGGACCGGTGGCGGTGCCACCCGGAGAGGTGCCGGTGTCCTAACGGGGAAGGCAAGGAGCCGCTGCCCTGAGCCTGTGCTCAACCCGGCAAGGCCGAGAGCAGCCATGTTAGGCTTAGAGGGAGAGCTCTTTGCATGGGTGTCTTTGCGGGACATATCACAAACTAGGCGACGGGCAGCCCTCCCCGAGCTCTGTGCATCGCGTTGTGAATCGCGTTGCATGTTTTCAACTCATGTTATACAAATACATCCCTGTAAAGGTTACCCACGTACAGGTACCTTCGTTACAATGCACTTCGGAAAGTCTATCAAAATATGAAGTTGGGGCTTTGAAGTCGTTGATTTGACAGCCCCGGCACAGTGATACTTCCTGTACCCGCCCCCGGGAACTATCCTGATGGAGAAACCTCTTTACCTCTGTGGGTTTCACGATATGGGAAAAGGGCTCTCCTATAAAGTTAGCGGTGTGGTACAGTAAAATCCGATGTGTTTCGTGCCGAGTTGGGCAAAATAAAATAAAAATAAAAAATAAAAAGCCTTTATAAATCACTGTTAACATTCAGTGTGCGTTAGCGAGAACATTATATCCTATAAAATTCAATTAAGCTGAGAATCCCGGTCGATTACCTTGACTCGAATTTCTGTACCGAGTGCGGCAGACCCTGGAGCTTGGCATCACAGGAACACCCTAACTACGACAAGCTTGTCTCGGCGTTGGGGCAGTTCGCTTTCTGTAGCATTCTGCCCTTAATGCAGAGGGCACGTCATATATCTAATAACCCACCTGTGTTGTTTGCATCCTGAGCTTGGAGGGAGAAGAATCCCGGTTTGTCAAAGGCAACGCGATTGGAGTTCTTTTTTTTTTTTTTTTTTTTTCCCTCTCTGAATATATTTCCTGGATTAACAAATCTAAGGTCAAGTTCAAGGCATCAGTTGTAGCGATACTTTTAAATGTAAGTCGACATGGGAATGTTTGGGCGGGCTTTTCTTTTTTTTTTTTTTTCTTTTTTTTTTCTAATGTGTAAAGCGCCATTCCGGGTTACGGGTGAACTTGGGAACATCGCCCGAGATGTTGCCGGCCGCAGGCATAACCGCATTGTTTAATAACACCGCACTTTCAAGGAATCGCTGGGGATGTTCCCTACACCGCTCGGATTAATCCCACATAAAATACTGGCACATGAAAGGTGACTGGAACCTGCTTCCTGCCACCGACGCTAATGACCCAGTTCCCAGTGGGTCTGGGTGGGAAGCGGTGGGAAGTGGCTGGTTTTCGGTATCGGGAGGCGATAACCAGGGAAATTCGCTCTCGCACCCATTTTAGAGCCCGCGGCTGGGTCCAGACACCCCTCTCCCGCACCCTGGCTTTGTCAGAAGTCTCCTGCACCTGTATCTGGATACACGGGAAAAAAAGAAACGAATGAGTGCGCACTTTCACGTGTCGGGAAAACCTCGAAGAGCATTCACGTGCAGAAAAAGAGACATTTATGGCAGCATCGCCAGTCGGTCAATTTCTGAAATATTTGACCGTCTACGATAATAATTCCTTACGCCCTCTTTACTGCCAGATCTGCCTCTATTGTCTTCCAGCAGCAAGCTACGAGCAGTAAATACAAACTAAATTTTAGAAGGGCTTTAGCGAAGCAGAGCGGGGGGCACAGAGTGCTGGAGAGGCAGGGTTTTAGGACACTCAGCGTTATAAGAAACCCTCCGCGCTTGTAAAGATGCTGGGAGTGTGTTAGAACAACAAATCGTTTGGCTGCAAAAGGGCAAGAAAGTAGTGCTCGAGAAAGAGAAGTTATCTTGCTGGAATAAGCTTCCTGTCTTGAAAAACGCCCCCGTTATTTCTGCTTGTTGCAACTACAGGAGTCAGAGTCTGACTGCAGATGGAACGGTCCATCGTCGCAAAGGGATGCAAAATACCGTGGTTTATCTCCAGAGCAGGGTAGATTTTTTTCTTTCGGTCCGAAGCCATTTTATTCTAATGTTCAAACTAAACGGGAGGATTGGGAGGTTGAAAAAAAAAAAAAAAAAAAAAAAACACCCTCCTGAAACGTTTCCATCTCTGCGACGAAGAGGTGACAGAGTAAGGAAAGGGTTTCGGTAATTGATATTAAAAAACAATCTAAAATTTTCTACTCCCAGATGACCACAGCCTTTCGAGAGAAGTTCAAGTCTTTGAAATAATGCAATCTGATTAAATACAACAAAAAAAGTCAGAATAACCTTGCCTTGGATTCTGTTTAAATCTGCCCTTTCTTTTTACACGTATTCTGCAGTTTCCTAGCAAAATAACAACCATACTGCTTCAGGTTTGGGACAATACATAGCCTGTTCCGTATCACAGCACAAGGGTTCCCCCTTGCCGTTATCAAAAATCACTTCAAATTATGAGGTAAATTAATATTTAAAAAATCGTAGATAGCTATTGTTACACTTCCTTCTATTACGGTGCTGAAGGAAATTTAGATTTTTTTTTCTAGTAGATGGATTCGTATAGCTCCTTTCCATAACAGAAAATATATATATATATAAAAATTAAAAAGCGCACAGAAAAGAACAAATGCCGGTAAAGACCTTCTGAGCCCGAAATATTTTAAATCCAAACAATCACCGTGCGTTTCTGAAGCTGCATTCCTGGCAAATTTTGAGAAGAATTATCGCCTTATGGCCTTATTTTCATTGGAAAAAAAAAAAGGGGGGAGGGGACGTGCCTTTCGTAGGCAGAAACGCTGTGAATTCCCTCGTATTACACTTCTTCTATAAGTCTTTGTACACTGTAATCATCCCGTAAGTTTACAAAACGCTGTCCTAATTCCTGAGATACTTTCCTGTGGTTGACCCGCAGCAATCCTTGCCGTGCCTACGCGAAGGGAGAGTAAGAGAGTTAAAGCAGTGGTCGGGCAATATTTTAATTAGCTCTTCTTGCCACAAATTCCTTTTAGCACACGTTTCTCCTGTTAATTACAGGCACCCACCCTATAGGCAAGGTAAACGGTGGGCTGAAAATGTTTAAAACAAAACGCAGTACGAAAAAAAAAAAAAAAAGACAACTATTTGGATACTATAGAACTTGACCTTTTGGAGAACAGTGGTAGTAAGTTAAACAGTTCCCTTTGCACGCGATCTGTATATATGAAAGCTGGGCTATCGAGGCGTCTAGCTCTGTTTATATTCCTCCAAAGAAGAGATGTAGCTTTTTCCTCGCTTTGTTTAGCTTAGCTAAATGGGTAAATGTGCTCACAGCCTCCCCACCTCTTGGCCACGTTCGCCCTGCGCAAAATGTGCTGCAGGGGAGCTGCAAAATTCATAGCGTTTTTAGCCACGTTACCCTCTCTAATCCGTCCGAAATACTCGGGAAGGCGTAACGAATGCATTTTGCTTCTCAAAACGAAATGCCTCCCTTTGTTGATGTTGTTTTCACTGAGGTTAGGAAGGGGAAGGCTCGATTTTCCCCCCTTCCTCAACGCGGAAGTCCCAATTACTGTATTAAAAGAGCAATTCAACATTAGACCAAATAATCAACATTGATAATTGTGCTGAACACAGCAACTTAACAGCAGGCTCCCTGCAATTACCCACACATTCCGGGGCTTTAAGCGTACTTTATCTCTGTTTCACTTAACAGCAAATAAAGCAGAGAACAGTCTGTGTGCATTGGGTGTCTACTCGCTCCCAGACGCTCTGCGCCTCCCGCAGCCTTCCCCATTACCGTCTCTGATTTTTGGGGTCCCCTCGCGCTGCAAGCAGGATTGAGCAAATATGCTGCTTGGGGTGGTTGTCCTTTTTTCCTTTTTTTTTTTCCTTTTTTTTTTTTCCTTTTCTTTTTTTTTTTTGGGGGGGGGGGGGGGGGGACAGCCCGCGAGTAACACAAAAGCAGGCATCGGGGCTGCACGTGTGCAGGCTATGCAAGCACACATATGCCCACACACTCTCCCACACACGCCTGGTCTCGCAGGAGGGTGGCCGGGCTGCTGGTGCCTCCTCGCCCCTCTTGCCTTAATTTCCCTTTGTTTCACGGAGGCAGCCCCGACCTCTGGCACGGCCGAACCCCGCACGGCTCGGCAGCCCCGGCCGCAGGGATGTGCAGGAAAGAGCCGCATACAAACCTGTGCCAGCTTTTTGCTCCCCACTCCTAGCTCTAAAATTTATTTAGTGCGAGAGGGGGGCTGCAGTGAGTCCAAGTAGGTGGCGTCCTGCGATTAAGCGCCGGGCAGCTCTGTCATGTCTGCTCTGACACAAGCTGAAGTTGACTGCCAAAGTGCTATAAAACCGCAGGTCAGTCTAGAACTGTTTTCGGTTCTCCTAGACGCGCCGTGTTCAATTATAGCCTTAAAAGCCCTAATACAAGTGCAAGAATTTGTTTGCCATCACACAGAGGCGGGGCGAGGCTCTGCAATGGTGGCGCCTTTGTTATCTCAAAGTCACTGAAATCCTTATACATTCCTTTTTTGTTGGGGGGGGGGGGGGAACTGTGTGAGAGCAGGGTGTGGGGGGAGATTTCTTCGTGGACGGAGTCGGAGGTTGGGGGGACAGAGGAAAAATAAACAGCGCTCGGGTACCAAAAGAGGACTCCCACCCTCACCACCCCCCGACAAAAGCTCGGGGAGAAATGAGATGCGAGTAGAAGTATAGCGTTAAGGAAAAAGCCAACAGAGATCTTGCACCCCCCAAACCCAAGTTGTGTGGGGAGGGAGGGGGGAGAGAGAGAGAGAGAGAGAGAGAGGGGAGGGAAAATCCCCAAACGCTTTTACAATCCCTCAACGACAATGCAGTCTTCTGCTGGCGGTTTTGACGACATGCAATCTCTTTCCATCCACTTTCTAGCAAATATGTCAAGCTTGAAGATTAATTCATTAATTTCAAGTTCAGCTCACAGACATGCAGCAAGCATGAGAAGTTCGTGCAGCAAACCAAAATAAAGAGTTCATTACGGGGATACGTCCAGAGCATTTGATTTGTGAATGGTAACCCTTGTAAAATAAGAAAAAGGCATATAAACATTAATGCTAATAAATTAGTTTACTCCACTACAAAGTAATTACTTGATAATATTGAATTTACAGCTTGAATTCAAATGTAATAGTTAACTATAATGTAGGGAAAATACATAATGAGAATATTTTTTCTGTGCACAACATGATTAGATTTGTTATTGAGTCAGTTACGATAAGCTAAGCAATAAATAAACAAATCGATGTTGACATTTAAATACCGAAGATCTCCAGAATTTACTATAGAACTTTCTCCGGATATATAAATACTTCCACAGCACTGCAGAGGAAGGGGGGGGGGGGGGGGGGTGGAAATCCAAATATTATTTCCCTAGCATTTTAGTTTCCCTTCCATTAACCTCCCAAGCCCAGGGGGGGGACGGATCTCGAAGCACGTCTAATTTCATAAGAGCACCGACTTCACAATAGCCTTTTGCCGTTCTGTTTTTCTATTTTGATTAAATCCAGCCGGAACCCAAATATTTCTTTTCTGAAACCGAGCATCAGACTAGCAAAAAAATATTTTTTTCCAACAGCCGAGGGATGTCCATGCCTGAAAAGGTGCTGTATTCTTTGGCGTATTTCTCTGTTTTCTTTGGCTCTGCTCATTCGGTGGGGTGTGCATTTTTATTGGCAGAGAAGTGCTTTTTAGTCTCTGCCCTGTACAATCCGCTTTCTATATCATCCCTTTCATGCAACAATAGTAAAAGTTTAACCACGTTTTTAAAATAGGTCTCCCTGGGTCTCAGCCTTCAGCGACGGTACGAGGCGAAAAGGAAAGCATCACGGTACGGCGAGTTTGTTCCTAGGGGTTAATAGTATGTCAAATCATTTTAACTAGGCTTCTGGCAATTAAACCCCGAATATTTGTCAAAGCGGGGCAGCCCAACATCCCCTGGTTTCCCAAGTATTTAGCAGCAGCGCGGAGGCGAAGAGATCAGCAAACACTTCTGAGCTCAGCGGTCTGCAGTTTAAAGGGCTTTCTGGCGTCGCACATAGGCGAGCGACGGTTTGGGGGGGGCGAGGGAAGGGAACCTGCGATCGGGGAGTGAAATCTCGGGAGCTACCTCTAGTAAAGCTGGGATGAAGCCGCGCGGGGTATTTGAGGTTAATATGTAAGTAAGGGAAGGAAGACACTAAGCGCTTCGGAAGTGAACATGAATGCAAGCATGTAATCTATTCACCATGAAAATCAGTACAGACTTGACCCTGGCACATTCTTCCTAGTAACGTTTCCAGCAAAACCCTGCAGGGCGAGGGCTTTTTTTTTTGCCTTTTTTTTTTTTTTTCTCTTTTTCCCTTGGGTCGGTGGGAAGGCAGAGCGAACCGAGGCGAGCTAAAAAAAGAAAAAAAAAAAAAAAAGCCACGGCCGCTCCTTGAGGAGCTTCCTGCTAGCCAGCAGCCTCCTCGAAGGGCTCGGCGCTGGATTCCTCCTGCTCGCTCCTTGCTTTTTCTTTTCTTTTTTTTCCAGCCCGGCGAGCAAACAAACAAACAGAGAGCTCTCACCTAGCCCTGCGGGGATGGCTAAGCCGCTCCGCCGGGGAACCGGGCGGCCGGGGGGGGTGCCGTGCCCTTCGGGGGGGCATCCCCCGGAGCGGGGGGCAATGCCCCGGAGGGGGGCTGCGTTACCCCGGGGCGGGGGGGGGAGCCCGGCGCCGTGCCGATCTGTTGCATCCCCCGAGCCGGCACCGAAGGGGCGAGGGCCCGGAGCCGCCGCTTGTCAATTTGGCGTGGCGTCACGTGACCGCACCTCCCTGCCGGGCTGGGGCGAGCTCTCCACGTCAGCCGACGTCTCCCAATTTTCCTCCTTCACGGATCCGCTTCAAAGGGGCAGCTGCGTTAGAGAATCATGTTAAGCTCAGCTAATGCGGAGAAGCCGAGGTAGCCCTAATGATGGATTTTGATGAGCGTGTTCCTTGTTCCTCTAACATGTATTTGCCAAGTTGTACTTACTACGTCTCGGGTCCTGATTTTTCCAGCCTCCCTTCTTTTTTGCCCCAGACCCCGTCTTCTCGCCCTATGACATACTCCTACTCTTCCAACCTGCCCCAGGTCCAACCTGTGAGAGAAGTTACCTTCAGGGAATATGCCATTGATCCCTCCAGTAAATGGCACCCCAGGAACAATCTGCCCCACTGCTACTCCGCAGAGGAGATCATGCACAGAGACTGCTTGCCTTCCACCACCACTGCTAGCATGGGCGAGATGTTCGGCAAAAACACAGCTAACGTCTACCACCCCAGCGCCAACGTCTCCTCCAATTTCTATAGCACGGTGGGCAGGAACGGGGTCCTGCCCCAGGCTTTCGACCAGTTTTTCGAGACGGCTTACGGCACCGCGGATAACCTGTCCTCAGCGGACTATTCGCTGGACAAGAGCGGCGACAAAGCGCCCGCGGCCGCCGGGGCGACGGCGGCAACTTCAAGTTCGGAGGGCGGCTGCGGCAGGGCGGCGGCGGCGGTGGCCGCGGAGAAGGAGAGGAGGAGGCGGCCGGAGAGCAGCAGCAGCCCCGAGTCATCTTCCGGCAACAATGAGGAGAAATCCGGCAGCTCCAGTACGTATAAAGGCAGCGCCCGAGCGCTTTAGGAAAGGGAGGTTGAAATCTAGCGCACCGCCGCTGTTAAATTTTTATATGCTGTTTTATAAGCATATAAGGTTTATGAAGGGCCTTTAGATTTCCCCCAACAAAACTTTGTTATAAAAGGCGAGATCACGTGTTTAGTGCTGAAATTGGCCGTGAAATACCCACCGGGCAATGGATGCCTTTAAAAAAAAAATTCTTTCTCCTTCCTCTTTTCTTTTTAATAAGAAGAAAGAGGGGCTCTGCGGTCAGCTCTCGAAAATATAATAACGGACGTTCGGTGCCTGTAAATGCGGCGAAAAGGGGGGATCCCGACTCCTTTGATATCGATGTAATCCAGTGATTTTATAAAAGCCATGTGTTGCACCAGGAGTCTAGTTAGGAGCCGAATTCAAAGCCATCGCCGTTTTAACGATTGCGCTAGAATAGCGTTTAACAGATAAAGTAGCCGCCTGAACTGTAGCAATATATTAAAAGAAACAAATTAACCTAAAGCTGGCCTTTTTGTCTAAAGGAAGCCATTTTACTAAGGCGCTGTGGCAATTACGTGTTGCCTTCTGTCCAACAGTTTGTTACTTACAATTGTTATTCAATCTGTCAAAGTCTGATTTTTTTATGTGGGCTTTTTAAAAGGCAAAGCTAGTATACGGCTGGGGGAAAAAAATACCTCCACAATGAACTGTACCAGAAAAGGAAGTTTTTAAAGGGATAGCGGCTGCGTTTCATGTAAAGAGCTCCTGAACCCTGAAACCTTTTATATTCCGCTTAATGAACTTAAAAACCGTGCTGGCTAATCGCGAGGAGAAGACCTCGGCAGAGCCGAGACCGTGCTTCGCAGCGGCGGGCTGGGGGAGCAGGCGGCGCTCAGCTGCAGCCCCGGGCTCCGGGGCCGTGTCTGGGCTGGGGCCGGGCGGCAGGGCTCGGGCTCCGAGCGAGGGACAGCGGGGAGCCGGCAGGGCTGGCGGCGGGGTGCCGGTGCCCCCGGGCCGCTGCCGGAGGCAGCCAGGTGGAGGCTTCTCCGGGGAGCCTCAGTGCGCCTGGCGCCCGCCGAGGCCGCCTACAAAGGCTCGCTCCCGGCTCTGCCGAGCCGCGGCCGCCGTCCCCTCGACCCTTTTGCCCCTTCCTCCCTCCGAGCGAGGCCGCAGCCCCGCTTCCCGGCGGGGGTCGCGCCCTGCCCGGTGCCGGGGGCCGCGGCGCTGCGGGAGCCGGCGAGTCCCGGAGGGTCCCGGGCCCGGGACCCCCGCAGCCGCCGAGGGGCAAAACGCGTCTTTTCCATATGAATGTGTTTTGCCCCGGTGTCCCGGTCCCCCCACCCCTTCCCGGCCCTCCTCGGCCCCCACCGGCGGCAGCGCCGAGTGACAAACCCTTCTGCCTTTTCTCGCTCCACAGGTGGACAACGTACCCGTAAAAAGAGATGCCCATACACCAAATACCAGATTAGAGAGTTAGAAAGGGAATTCTTCTTCAGTGTCTACATAAACAAAGAGAAACGCCTGCAGCTCTCCCGAATGCTCAATCTGACCGACCGCCAAGTAAAAATATGGTTTCAAAACAGAAGAATGAAAGAAAAAAAAATTAACAGGGACCGATTACAATATTACTCAGCCAATCCACTACTTTAAAACTCATAGGGTTTTTCAAGACGAGATTAAATTCCGATTTCGCCCTTGACAAGGTCAAGCCACGGGGTTACACGGAGGAAGGAGGTGTGTATCTGACGGGACTAGAAGAATCCGAGGTTTTACATACATGTAAATCCGCTCTGGGACTTCCACGACGATTTCTTTTTTTATATACATATAGATATATTTACTTATCAACTGGAATCGGTTTGATTTTGACACACATGGCATCCATTTCTAAAGTGCACGTCACCTCTGAGCGCCAAGCCCATACCTCTTACCTTCCCAGGCACCGCGCCCCATCCTGCTCCCGATTTCAGCAGCCGCGGGCGGGGACGGCACCCCCGGCCCCCCACCCCAAACCCGCGGTGCCCAACATGTGCGGGGACACCGCCGGGCCCTGCTCCCACAACCAGGACCGCTGCAGGAGGCAAACTTTCCGAAATAATCTCCTGCCCTTCCTGGCGGCGATTTTCTATCTCGCAGGCAGCGCTCCACCATCGCCCATGGGGTTGAGATGGGAATTGGAGGGGAGGAAGAGAAAATTAAGGGGGGGTGACATGCCTACACCTTCACGAGGCCAACCACGAGCAGTTGTAATATGGATGTAGTGATGGGTATAATAGTGTTTCCTTTGGAGGGGGGTGGGAGCAAGGGGGGAGGGGGAAGAAAGAAGAAAACTAAGTGAAAGACTTAATTATTTACTAAAAAAAAAAGAAAGAAAGAAAAATCAGGTATAAATTTGCCATATATCGTAAAGAAACAATCACTGAAAAAAAAAAGCGCAAAGATTTAGCAAATTTTAACTAGCTCTCGTTTTATTTATGACAACTGACCACACGTTGCCATGTTTCTGGAGACAAATCATATTTAAATGCTAAAAATAAAGTCACACGGCAAAAAAGTGTGAATTTCAGCGTTTTAGAAGAAAAAAATACATAAAGGAAACTAACCTTCTGGCTTCTGGCTCACAAACTTTCTTCAGGAAATACCTGTGGAGAACGACAGTTTAGCAAATACCACACAACACTTAATTGAAACTTGGAGTTGTGCAATGCACACACATTGGATCATTAAAATAACTCAATCGCCTGTTCTTTTAAAGGTGGCTAGTGAGGAGTTTAATCAGAAGCCAAACAATGTAAATATGGTAATTTTGTTGTTGTCTACTTTAAATGTCACGAGCTCGACTTTGTCGCCCAGTCGACATATGCAAAGAATGAAGAGTTGTTTGGAGTTATTTTAAATATCTATAAATATATATATTTCCCTGCAGGAACCAAAGCGTGAAAAAAAATGCAATTTAAAAGAAGAAAAAGAAAAAAAAGGAAAATATTTAAAATTCTATATCAGTTTACAAAGGATACGGTGTTCTATCGTTAAGGTAATTTGCTGTTGAGAATATCTGAATGTATATTTCATACAGGAACGGTGTTTTACAAGGCTTGTAAATAATAAAAAAAGAACCCATGACCTATTTTGTTCGAATGCTTTTTTTTTTTTTCCTGATTTTTTTCCTTTGGGGCTCGAGGGTGTGGGATTTCTTTACATGTGCAACAAAGTGGTGATAAGAATGTTTTTTGATTAATAAATTTACTGAATGGATGTAATTTCTTTGACACGGTTCACAAAATGCAGTATCTTTATATGACATCACTGTTTTCAATATGTATCGACTATATGTATATACAGTTTTCTTTTAATATGCGGAAGTACTTGGTTGCATGTATACAGTGGAACAGCGCACAAGGAAAATAAAAAAAATGGAAACTTTATATTTTTCATTCTGGTGTTACGTTACTGCAACGTTATTTTGCCTGATGGAGCTTTGGGACCCGAAACTCCTCCTGACCTTGGTCAGTCATTCCGGGAGAAACGCTTATCCTTTTGTGAACCCTCGCTGCTAAATCTTCTGCCCTGGCGTAAACAAGGGAACCTGGGCTTGCTTGTTCGAGCACCGTGCCGGCGGGGCTCAGGAATGGAAAAAGAAGCATGGTCACAGCTGGCTACGTGCTAGGCCCTTCCCTTGTCCTGCCAGTGCCGGTAGAGCAAGGTCTTGTGTGGAGGGCTTGCTGTGACATTGTTGTTTGCTCCCCAGCACCCTCAGCCAGGAGGGCTGCTCTGGAAGTGGTCGCGGTGTCGGGAGCGCTTGGGGCATATTTCATGCGCCCAGCACCAAAGGGAAGGTCCGGGGCAGCTGATGGAAGTGCTGAGGAGCGTGAGAGCCCTAAGAAAACTGTTGTCTTTGAAAAAAAAATTCCGCATGGCAGTGTGGTGGAAATGGCCTGTTTGAAATTGTCCTTGATCTCCAAGGCAAGGAGGGGGTGGGCTGAGGCGGGCGGGAGGAGGGAGAAAGTTAGGAGGGGGGGAAAACCAAAGGAAAACAATAGCTGAGATGGGAATGTGTTTGGGGAAGAGTGCTAGGATCTTTAATGTTGACCCTATTCCTAATAGCGAGAAGAAAGTACATTCCGTTTTCGCATTGTTTACTGGCTTTGAACTTCTGTATTGCTTGGACATCACCCATAACCTTGAGGTGAAGCACTTACTGACTTGGGGCCTCTGCTGACAACCGCCACCGAGCCAGGCGACGTCCCGTCGAAGGAAACGTTAGGAGAGCGAGGGGGGGAAAGGGGACTTTATTTGTTTGTTTGTTTGTTTGTCCAGCGTGCTGGGGGGGAAGGCGAGCTCAAAGGCAATGGATGGACGGACGGACGTGGACAGGCGGCGGGAGAGAGACAGAGGGACGGATGGAGAGCCGAAGGGCAATGAAAGTTTAGCTAGAGAGCTTCCTTCCCCGGTTAAAAATTAACTGGCATTCATGGCCAATCCCAGAGACAGTTAAACCATGGAGTTTCTCTGCTCGGGGTTTGATTTCCTAGCCCAATAAAATCGCATCCTCTGTGCCGCTGTGACAATGCGGCCATAAAAAGTGTCCGTGACTTGTACGCTCGCACAGGCGGAATGCCCCGCTATAAAGGCCGGCGGTTCGGCGGCTGTTCCTGCTCCTGCGGATCAGAGGGAGGCGAGGGGAGGTGAGCGGCCGCTGCCCGGCGCCCCGCGCCGCCACCCGACGGCTTGCAGCCGGGGCCGCCCGCGGCGGCGGCGGCGGCGGCGGCGTCGGGGCCGCTTTGCCACAAGATGGCGATCTTCAGATCAATGTCAAAGCCGCCCGGGGCGAGGGGAGCAGTCCTGCGAAATCTTGGCCTTTGTTCACTTTGCAGCCGCACGTTCAATTCTTTGCACTTTCCGGGCTCCGCGTTGCGAAAGTCAAGGGGAGGAAGAGGTGGAGAGGTAGATCCGCTGGGCTGTGGGTTGGGAAATGCACGAAGGTAAGTGCTCGCCGGGTGCCCTGTGAGGCGTGTGCGGTTGTCACCGGGGTGTCACCAGGGTGCCGGGGTGGCCCCTGCCCCGACCTGGCTTCGTCAGGCACCTTGGAGGAGAACCGCGGGCAGAGGGAGCGAGGCAAAAAAAAAAAAAAAAAAAAAAGTCGGGCTTAAACCCGGGCAATAATATTTCAGGGACTTTCAAAGTCGCAGCTGACCTTTTTCTGTCTCTTCATAAAGTTTTGGCCAGCGGCGTGGAAAATCCAGGGGATCTGGAAATATTTTTCAGAGAAACTTGTAGATTTCTTCCAGTTATAAAAAATTGTAGCGCTGGAAATATTATGAAACTTGACATTTATGTGTGGAACAGTAGGTGTCTTCAATCAACTAGATCTATGGCAAGCCAGACTGCAAATGACAGACAATTCTGACGATCTTATTGGACTTGAACTGTAGTTTGGTTAGGGTCCTTTGGTAACTTAAAAGGATAGCCTGCTACCTCGCAGCTGGACACAGCCTGTGGTAAACAAGTTTTGACACATTTGTGCTAAAAACTACGCATGCGGTTGCACGTTAAGTCAGTGCTCCTGCAGGACCAGATTTGGGTACCTATCTATCCATCTATCCATCCGAACTAGACCATGTGCTGTAAACAAACAACAGTCACACATTCTCATGTACTCAGGGTTGCTCGGGGTTGTAGCTTTGAAACTCTATCCTCGCTATGAGTATCCCTAACTCCAGGTTACTTTTCTCGCCCATAAAAGTTTCACATGTTTTTGTTATGTCTCCATTTGAGAAGGGGGAAGGAGGAAAGGTGGTATTGTATGGAGATACTGGTTTGGCTACATATTTTAATCCGCTTGTTTCCTATGAGAGGGTATGCCATATTTAATTATCTGAGGGAAAAAAAAAAATTGTCCTTGCTCTCAAAGGAGTCTTCGTATGTAAACTAATGCAACTCGCCTGCAGTATTCTTAAGACAGCGCCCTTTAAAATTGTGCTCCTGGGGAACTGTTGCAAGCGTAGTTAAAAGCACATGTTCAGTCGGCAGAGAGCATTTTTCAGATGATTATCGGAACCTATCGATTTCATCAAAGATGCTCCATTAAAAGCTCGGGCACGCTGATCTCTTTTGACCTCCCCTCGGAAACGGCAGGACGTAAGAAGTCACGTCTCGAGAAGGAGCAGGGCAATTGCCGAGGGTCCCTTTGCAACATTTCATTTTACTCCAGTCGAGTTAAACTCAGCATATTTGATCAAATATTTATTTTTCCCCTTGTTGTTTCCCTGCCCCATTCAATACTCCACTGAATAAATCAAAGGGACCCCAGCAGCAGTTAAAGCGCCCTCTGGTTACGAATTGTTTACTGACGGCCGCGGTCATTGGATAATATTTTAAAAAAACAAGCTTGTTTCTTACAATAACTGTTTATTATTTCACATGATTTGGGTTTGCATGTTTTGGAGGGAAGAGGCGAGGCCAACTCAGTGTCTACACTGTGTTTAATTAATCGTGTACTCAACTTCAGTTCACATACCACATCCAAACCCCTGGGAGGCTTTTTCATAAGCTCTTTGGGTTTGTGTTTTTTTTTTTTTTTGTCACAATCTTTTCATTAAATGCTCTGAAATCGAAACTTCAAGCCAACGTGTGTGTCTGAGAGCCAAGCTATACCGCAACCAAAAAATATATTTGTACATGCATCCAGATCTTAAAGAAAAAAGGGCTACAAAAAGGGGAGAGGGGATACAGTTTCAAACGCTTAATACAGCTGCGCGGCCCATCTCTCTCGATAAAAAGGGTGCACTTAAAAGACAGATTTGTATATTTAAGATTTTACCGATAGAGATATAACCCGATACCGCTGTTGCTTCTGCATGGTGTTTGGGGCTCTCCAGACAATAGAAAGCACCGTTCTCCTTACCAGTGCCGGAGGAATGGCGAGGAGATAAAGCCTTCATGAATTGGTCGGGGTGTATTTTGTTCTGCCTCATACTAGAATTCGGAGCTCGTCAAAATTACTTGCAAAATATGTTCCTAATCCAAATGAGTAAACTGATACACATACACTCTGAAATATAGTTAGGAGAACAAGCCTTCGGATGGCTGGAATAAAATTAAATCTCAGCCTAATTTTTAACAGGATAATCCGCCACAACAAGCCAATTCCCCCACACCCCCCCAGCGTGAAAGAATTTCTAGTAAAGATAAAATTAGTGGGGCCGTCATTTGTCACCTAACTTGGCACGGACGCAGTTCCTAAACCTCCTGTTTGAAATCCGCCTTCTTTGGAGCAAATCCAGAAAAAGAAAAAAAAAATGAAAGGAAGAAAAGAAGGAATCTGGCACACATGCACGTTCCTGACAACTGACAGTTCCAATATTAAATAACTATACCCTGATTGCATTAATTTTTCGAGATGTATAAAATGTAATCTGCAGCTATATTCTCAGATAGGCGGCGCATGCACTCCTGCAACAAACTGCAAGGCCATTTACATTTTCGCAAATTGCAGTTTGCCCCTGTCTACAAATAAAAGCATATTTTAATTAGCTTACAAAATGGGTCTCTGGATTAACAGTGCTGATCTTTTGGTGTATACAGGCTAATAATAAAAATATAAATCACAGTTTAACATGATGCGTTTTGAAATTTCCAGTCAGAGTTTGCTTAGGCTGAGCTGTCCGTTTTTATTTATTCCCTTTTTGTTTTTAATTTTAGTCCAACCAATAAAACGGCTTAACGACGCTATTAATGCATCTATTATATTTTCCTTAGATCAATAAAGTTTTATTTTGATAGTGTTGTCTATGTACGCCGCGAATTTAGATTCTGCGCGAAATCACCTACTCGCTGCTTTTGATATTTATCAGAATTTTATTTGCTCGGTTTTATAGACCCTGGGATAGCTTTCCTTACGGGAGCAGAATTAAAAAGAAAGCATTTCTCGTCCCCTGGCGTCCACAATATTCTTTAAAATTTCTTTTAAATGGGGGTTAAGCTCCAAGGGACACATTGTTAAGCGTTGGAAATGCGGTAGCAACACCCAATGCATGCCAAATTAGTTCAGTTTAGGCAGAATTGACCATTATCTTTTATAGTTAAGAATCAAGTGAACGTTATTAGTTTTACTCCACTGGCTTTGATGATGCTGGTTACTATTTGCCTTGGCCTTGTTAGCGATTAAAGAAAGCGGGGAGAATGCAACGGCGATCGGAGTTCATGATCCAGGCGGAGTGCCTTGACCATCAAGCCGGCACCGGGCGTTATTATAAGCACAACGACCGGCGGCTCCTGCCGGTCCTCTGCGTTCCCGACCGAGGGCTGAACCCCAGCCCCTGCATCGCCAGACCTTTGGCTACGAAACCTGCGGGGGCCTGGCCGGGGGGCAATGGGAAAGTTAAGCTAAAACCTGGTTCTCTTCGTCCGAGCTGTTCCCGGCCTCTGCGCCTTTTGTCTGATTTTGCCTGCATTCGCCTTCCGAGGGACAGAAGCAGCCAGCTCGTGTTTGTTGCGATGCATTTTGAGTCCTTTTTATTCAGGCTGACGAGGATCGTAACGTGCTTTTATAGGCCTTTCCCCCCTTTAATCCAAATTTTAAAAGGGAGCTGCTTATTTTAAAAACAGCTTTGGAAGGATTTCAAGCGTTACTCCTCGATTCCGTATGGCTTTTGGGTTTGCAATCCATTTCTATTTAATTTGGCAAATGCAAAATAAACATACCGCAAGAGCGGACTTCCCCGGAGTAATTTTTATACCTGACTCGTGTAGAGAAATGTATTGGGAACGAGGAGTCGGGGCTCACGTTTCATTTTATTTAGATCTGCATTTATAACGCTAAGCCTATTGATAATGGCCTTCCTGTATACTGGCCAATAAAACGGTCCCTTATATGGTATTAATTTTGTTAGCAGCGATACGGCCCTCATAGGAATCTGATAAGGGTTTGTCCATCACACATTAACACATCGTGGGCTTAGCCGGCTTTGGGAAACACAAACAGTATTCCAGGAGCAAATGCGGGGAAAAACTCGGAGGGTTTCTATAGGCTGTCGGGCCGGCTCCTATCACCCCATCCTACAGCGCTCAGAAAGGAGCGGTGCCTTGGTGCTCACTCGAGAAGGCTGGAAAAATAAGACGCCTTTCCATCAAGGTTTTATGGGTCCTGCAAAGTTGTAACAACCTCTCCCTGCCCCAGCTGACGAAGGACGGAGCCCCGGGAGGGCCCCAGCAGCTTAACTCGCCTACGGAAACCAACAGGCACGTCCCGCTGCCTCCTGCACGGAGCGACTCGTCCGGGCCAATGTCAAAATGTGGCAAACAAGATTTTCCCCCCCGGCAAGGCAAAGGCTCGCGGGGGCGACCACGTGAGGCGTGACAGAGCCGCGGGGCGGAGGGCAGAGCCTGCCCCGGGCCGCCTGCGGGGCGCTGCGAAAGCCAAGGGTAGGGGCCGGGGGCTGGGGACCGGGGACCGAGCGACCGGGGGCCGGGGGACCGAGGGGCCGGGGGACCGGGGGCCCGAGGGGCTGGGGACCGCCGAGCCATGAGCCGGGGGCCGGTGCCCGGGCCCGGTGGCTCCGTCCGGGGCAGCGCTGAGGCCCCGCCGGTACCGGCGCTGCCCCCGCTCGCCCAGGCGGCCGGGAGCTGGGAGCCCGCCGCCTTCGCTTCCCCGGGCTGCCGAGGGGGAGAGGAGAGAGGCCAGCTCCTCAGGGGTGGGCAGTGAGCGCTGGAAAAGCCCTGAGAGCCGCAGGCTCCGCTTAGGCTGAAGAAGGCTTAATTCCTCGGGGCAGGCTGATAGGCGACTTCCAAATGGCATAAGCGAGAGATGATGGAAGTGAAAGCAAGCGATCATTAAGCGATTCATTAGAAAATCTATCTGTCTCTCTGTCTGCGTGCTTGTCTGTCTGCTATCTGTCTGCTCCCTCCGCCACAATTACATATTGGCTGGACAGAGCTGTCTAGTATCTCAGGATTCATCTACTTATCCTTCTTTCTATTATTTAGTACGGTGCTTGTGACAGAGACGGTGCTTTTGAAGAGGCGAAAAGTGAATGACCCAAATGGAGGGAGGGAGGGAGGAATCAAAACGACGGCCCAAATATAAACACGTCAATAAACAGGGTGCGCAGCATCATGCGAGGATCCATTTGAACTGCTCGCGTCTGGATTCTTTCTGTGGCGTATGTCTGGCTTTAGATTTTAAATGGCAATCAGACCTCGGGAAGAATCCAGCGTTAACTACAGCATTAGAAGCTGCAACCGCACAATTAATCCTCCCAGAGTGGCATTGCTCCCTCTGAGATCCCCGAGCACAGCAGCGAGCGTTTTATCTCTAGGAAATTTAAGCCCAGCCTGGCGTCGTGGTGGTGATGCTGGGCTGGAAGCAGCCCCTTCCCCAGCACTTTAACACAAGAGACACCAGGCCCCTTTACGGTTCCCAATGATCCGTGATAAACAATAACACGTCTTTTATTCCTTAAAAAACGAGACAATCAAATAAAACGAGCGGAGCCCGGCCATAAAACCCGCGGCTTTATTAATTTCGCGACACACGCGGGCTGCGCGGGGAGGTGAGCGCGCATCGCTTCCGGCAAGCCCAACCGCGGGGAGAGGAGCGCTAATAAAAACTTCATCTGGATGCAGCCTCAGCCTAGGTACAATAAACATCGGGGCGGCCGGGGCTGTTTTATCGCTGTGCGGGCCATAGCAGGGGAGCACGGCTCGGGGTGGGTGCCCCCCAGCCCCACTCCTGCCCCTTCCCCGGCGCGCAGCTCCCGCACGGGCGCAGGCGCTCGCCCATGTGCGCCGCGCGTGCGGGTGGAAATCCATCTCCCGCATTAATATACATCCATATCCCAAATTCAGAGGTCGACCTGAGAGCAGCTCGGTGCATACGAAACCAGACGGGGAGGGGTTGCTGGGGAGGCCTGGGCTTCCATTGGCTGCAAGCGTCCGCCGTGGTGCGGGGGTATCTCTAATCATATTCAGCATGTTTTGCACAAGAAATGTCAGCCAGAAAGGGCTATCTGCTCCCTTCGCCAAATTATTCCACAACAATGTCATGCTCAGAGAGCCCGGCCGCAAACTCTTTTTTGGTAGACTCCTTGATCAGCTCGGGCAGAGGGGAAGCGGCGGGAGCAGGAGGCGGAGGCGGAGGCGGAGGCGGCTACTATCCCAACAGTGGGATCTACCTGCCACAAGCGTCCGATCTGTCCTACGGGCTGCAAAGCTGCGGACTTTTCCCCGTTTTGAGCAAACGCAATGAAGGTACTTCTCAAAGCATGGTCCCCACCTCGCACCCCTACGTGTCAGGGATGGAAGTGTGGCTAGACCCCCCCCGGTCCTGTCGCATGGAAGAGCCGGAGAGCCAGCAGGCCACCTCGTGCTCCTTCGCTCAAAACATTAAGGAGGAGAGCTCCTACTGCCTCTATGACTCAGAGAAATGCCCCAAAGGCTCGGCCGCCACTGACCTCGCTCCCTTCCCGAGGCTGAGCGCCGAGGTCAGCCCAGCCAGCAACGGCACCGGGGTACCCGTCCCGGGCTATTTCCGCCTCTCCCAGGCTTATGGCACCTCCAAGAGCTACGGCGCGGGGCCTCCCGGGGCTGCCCCCTTCCCTCCGCAGCCCCCCGGCCGCTTCCAGACGCCTCCATCTCTGCCTCCCGTCCCGGACGCGGGGAGGAAGGAGGACGAGGAGCGCTCCCCCAGCCCCTTGGCGTGCGGCTCCCAGCGGGAGGACGAGACCCAGGCTTCGTCTTCCACCGCCGAGGAGCTCTCCCCAGCCCCGTCGGAGAGCAGCAAAGCCTCTCCCGAGAAAGAGCCCGTAGGTAAGCAAATAACGATGACGGTGGCGGTGAGGCTTAAGGAATGGTAGCGGTGGTAATGAGAAAGGAAAAGCGGCCGAGGAGCGTGGCAAGGCGAAAGGATGATACCAGCAGCCCTGCGGGGCTGCCAAGAAGCGCTGCTCACACTGACCTTGTGAACTTTGTAATATTCGGGCATGGGGTTGCCGTAAAAATTAATGTCCGTCCTATAGTTTAAAAACCTTAGAGCCTCTGCTCTGGGCAACTTTAGCCTGCATGCGGCTTAAACGTATAGCAAGCGAGATCAGTCTTTCCCCTGCGATGCGAAGGTGCCTACCAGATAACAGAGATGTTTGTAAAGCATCCAAAATAAGCAATAGGCAGTGCCAATAAATAAACCTATTAACGCGGTAAGTTATATTTTACGATCCAGAATGCTTTTCGGAATAACAGCCGCGCTGAAATGTGCCATCTATGAACTGCTATCAAATTAGACTGATGAATGCACCGCGAATATCCTTCAGCGTCTACACTAGATAACAGGCTTGTTATTTATTCATTTGCTTATTTATTTCCCTTTCTGGTCCCCATGGCAAAAAAATAACTCCCTTTCCCTGGGCTGCAGGCTTTTCAGGCGCTTCCCTCTGGCTGCATTTCAGACGCCCTGTTATTCCTTCAGGCGCCCCGTTGGAAAATAATAGGATTAAAACAAAAAGCAAGCAAAAAAAAAACCCAAACTCCTAGAGAGTCGCCCTCACAACAACGAACCACTCCGAGCCACCGAGGGATCGGTTTTATCTCTTTCCCAGCCGCTTCCAGCAATAGGAATAAACACCCTGCAACGGGTGATTTTTTTTTCTCTTTTATTTTTATTGTATTTTTCTCCCAAACCTTTGGAGAAGAGAGGGCCATGGCGAAGCTTCCTGAGACGGCAGGGGTAGGACACAGGGAGGCTCCTGCTCTGCAGCTCACCTTGTTTTCAGCCTCCAGAGCACATTTACAAAGTTCAGAGCAGGGTTTTTTGTTTGTTTCTTTGTTTGTTTTTTGAGGGGAAACAGGTGTCTCGGGGGGGGGGGGGGGGTGTAAAAAAAGACCCCAGGCCATCCAGTAAGTCGCCTTCCAGCAGCAGTGGGGTCGGAGCTGTTAAAAGCCTATTTTGGGGGTTTGGAGACGAGCTGCCCAGCGGGCCGCACTCCCCGCCGAGCATCCCAGCAGAGGCAAGGCTGTTCCCGGCCAGCTCCAGGGCCTTTAGGAAACCGCTTTGAAGCTCTCGGAAGCGAGGTCCCCCCCCCGAGGCTCCGCACATCTCAGCTCTGCCCTGGGGCCGCAGCTGCAGGAGCGAGCCCCTGTGCGCACACCCGCACACACACACGCACACTTTTCCCCCCCTCCCTCCCCAGCTCATCGCCTCCTACCCGCTGGTAACGTCCCTCTTTTACTTTCTCAAAACTAGGCAATTCAAAAGGAGAAAATGCAGCAAACTGGCTAACCGCAAAAAGTGGTCGAAAGAAACGGTGCCCCTATACCAAGCATCAAACTCTCGAGCTGGAAAAGGAGTTTCTGTTCAATATGTACCTGACTCGTGAGCGTCGCCTAGAGATCAGCCGCACAGTCCACCTCACAGACAGACAAGTTAAAATCTGGTTTCAGAACCGCAGAATGAAACTGAAGAAAATGAACAGAGAGAATAGGATTCGGGAGCTCACAGCCAACTTTAATTTCTCTTGATGAACCTATAAACACATCTTTATGGTTTAAAGAGCCAGTATCATTTTCCTAGGCTGTAGTCATCTGCACCTGTATGGATTAACGATTTTAGACGTTCTCAATATGTCCTTAACCTCTTAATAGCTACTTTGGGGTGGCGGGGGGGGGGCGGAAGAAAGCCATGCTAATGCACAAAATGCCATGTGTGAACCTCCCTGGTTCCTGCAGGCTTCCCCGGGCCCGAATTCTTCTTTCAAGCTTTGAAACCCAGAAATATGATTTCAGGAGCTGCAAATATCTTTCCCCTTCATATCTCTCCGAAAAGTAAACGAGCTCGGTTAAAGGCGCATTCTTTTAAATTATAGGAGGTGTAACTTGGACTGTTCAGAATGAATAATTTAAGCCTTGCCATATTTCTATACATTGGGAGCTCAGCTTTTTCCCCCTCTGTTTTCCTTTCCTTTTCTCCCCCCTCCCCCCTTTTTCCTTCGAGAAGCAGGACTTACAATAATGAAATGCAGGCATCCTTCAAAAGGGCTTCATGGGAACTGGCGTTAAGAGTGATTTTTTCCCCCTTTACCTTGAAAGTCAACATTACAGCTTTAAAATTGGCCAGGAAAATGAAATCTCTTCTCTTTAAAGGTATAAAAGAGTTCGTGTTGCTCATGGACTAAATTATGACACTTACCTCTGAATTTCTCTCTCTCTTTCTGGTTGTAGATATTTACTTAATGTAGTTTTGCTTAAATATGTGGAATTAGTGATTTTTTTTTGTCTATAAATAACGTTACCGTTGGTAACACAAGACAAGCACACAACAATTGCCCCTTGAGAAAAAAATAGTCACTTTTTCCTCACTAATTTCACTGAAAAGTGTATATCCTGAACATCAGAAGGACTTTCTGAGCCAGAGTCTAAGATAGCAAGGGAGAATATGTTCGTCTTCCTTTATACTGTGAAGTTACATGCATCAAAGGGTCAAGCATATAGGTGAAAAAAATTAAAAAGATTTAAAAAAAAGAAAGAAGGGGAAAAACTATAATTACAGATATGTATAAATGTCTATTATTATTAAAATGCCGATACTGTTTTAAGCAAATGCATTCTATCGTTATTATAAATGTTAGTTCTAGCTATATCTAGTTCTTACCTTAAATCGGAATAAATTAATATTGTAATGCTGCTGTGCGTGAAAAAGGCGATGTTTATGTTCTCATAGAAGAATAAAAAAAGTGGAATGAATCCTTTTAATTTTACCTCTTTTTGTGACTGTTTATCCTCAGGTTCTACTTTATGTCTTCAAGAACTTTTACAACAGGAATAGTTGCTTAAACCCCCTGCAATTACTTTAGGAATCTATTTAAATATTACCTAGACGGTCGTAATTTGTCTGGGCCATATAGCGATGGTGCTCTAAGGTTTGTCGGCTTTTGTTCAGTTTTATGACTTGCTAGTATATCTGGATTGTTGCTGTCTTGAACGAGTGGTTTCAGTTGACTGAGGAGCTGCATAGACTGAGGAAGCAAATTACTATTTCTTGAGGGTCGGGAACGGATTTTTTTTTTTTTAATCAAGCACCTACGAGTGTGCGGAGATCTTTTAGCTCCAGAGGACGGTGACAAAACCTAGCTTTATCTCAGGGCTCAGAAGAAACCGTAAAGGTGAGCGCATGGGGGGGGGGGGGGGGGTGACGGACATGAGAGTCGCCTTCGTGCCACCGGGCCGCTTCCACCCCCCCTTAGACAAGGCTGTTCCCTACCTGGCTGCATGCGGGAGAGCTTACTTCACCCGGGCTGCTTTTTGCATCCTCCCTTCTTTTTGCTGCATGCTTAGCTAGCAGAGTCTTGCACAAAGGAAAGGCAAAACGAGGGCTGGGAGAAGAGCGACAGCTAATGCTTTCATCCCGGGTATGTGTATGCTGGGAGGAGGGGGGGGGTAGACTTTGAACCCGGGCTTAGTGGGAGCCGTTAGCTTTTTATGATGTAACATTGTCGTGCACGGCCTTTTCTTCCCGTTTGCATCTGCATGGAGAGGCGAGAGCTGCCTGGAGGGGAGGTTATGATGATATTTCTCTCTCGTTTTCATTAACCCACCCGAGTCTGGCCGGGGGGCGCGGAGGGGGTGCCGGCGGGGTGTGCGGGCGGGCGGGCGGGCGGGCGAGAGGGATGCTGTAGTCACGTCTCTGGTTTTATTTTCGTAGCGGGATCCTTGCGTTAAAGACCACGGCTATGGGGAAAGTAATAATTAGCGCCTGAGAACTGCTCTGTGGTTTAGGTAGTTTCATGTTGTTGGGGCTCCACCTTTCTCTCTACAGCACGAAACTGCCTTAATTACTTCAGTTGATATCATCACCAGGTATGCTTGGTGCGAGGGTCCTTTGTGCCCGAAGAAATCTTAAAGCTGAAGTTATCTGTAGGCGTCAAGTCCCAATGCCATTGTTCCCCATCTGCAACGGAGGCTCCTTTGATTCCTCAGATAAACACGGCAGCCGAGGGGGGAAGCTTGACAAGTTCTTCAAGGTTAGCTAGCTCCTAAGCGAGTCCCTGCCTGCTTGCGGGATTTTAATATGCCTCGTAGGCTGCATTCAAGGTCAGGTGCGTTTTTGCGTTCTGCTCGGCCCGGGTCGAGCTCGGGAGGGGGACGGGAGGGGGTGGGGGTGGGGGGCTGCTTTTCTTTTGCTGTCCGGATTTATCAAAACCCAGCCAGCAGAAAGCTCTCGGCCTCCCGGGGGAGGGAAGAGCCCGACTCTGCCTGCGCCGCTCCGCTCCGCACCACTCCGCGCACCAACGCCGGCAAGGCCCACGCGTGCCGGGGGCTGCCGGCCCCTCCGGCGGCTCTCCCCCACGCAGCCCGCCCCCCGGGCTGGCCGCTGGTTCCCTGGGGAACCCTGGCGGAAAGGCTCCGAAACCCCGCTCCGCCGTCGGGGCCGCTCCCCCGGGGCTCTCCGCGGGCTGGGCGCCCGGGGGCGGCGGCTGCCCCGCGGCCCACAAGGCCTCGGTTACGATCACGATTGCGGCGAGCCCGGGGCCGCTCTTCCGCGGCGGCGGAACAGGCAACAGCGACCTCTCCGGGCCCTCCGCCGCCGCCGCCGCCTTTTGTGTCCGCCTCCCGCCCGCTCCTCCGGGCCCGCTGCCCGCCGCCCGCCCGGGGGGCAGCCCCGCCACCGGGGTGCCCGGGAGAGCAGAAAGGCTGACGCAGGAAAGGGCAGGAAAAGTCACGCGTCTGGGGCTTGTTTTCTTTTTTCTTTCTTTCTTTTTTAACTAATGACTTCGATTATTTTTGCTGAAAAAAGAAAAAAAAAACTTTTTCGAAACTCCGAACTGGGCTGCAGGCACTCAGAGTAGTTAGAGAGTGGATTTTAGCCAGACCTACCCTAGCTGGATCATCGCAGGAGACGCCTCGGCTGGGTCAGCAGCAGATGTCTACGCTGCAGTCCAATATAAGTGTTTGTGTCTGCCTCTGTACACACTGTGCGTCTGTCTTGGCTCTGTGTACATATGCGGGTGTATTTACAGGGCACATGTGTGTGCGTGCGTGCCTCTCCAGCCTTTACACACAGGTTTGCCTCTGTCCATTTGCATCGCATCACTCTGATTTTTGGACCGCTTCCCCCAAACTCTGAATCATTTTTTCTGCCCGCCGTGCCAAAATACCTCTGCGCGCTGGTAGCACCGGCAGGAAAAGGCGATCCTGAACTTCCCGTTCAGCGGGGATGGCGAACGGCCGCGCAATCCTGCGCCGGGGCTCCGCGGTGCGCTGCTGCTGGAGCTGCGCGCACCGATGCCCCCCGCCTAAAAATCCCGGGGTCCTCCTTCCTCTCGGAGCCGGGGCTCACTGCTAACGGCGTGGGAGCTCCACTATTTTGATCACACCGGGATGGAGCTCAGGGAACGTTTTGGTTCAGCCGCGGGAGGTACGGCAGGGCTTCGTTCCTGGAAAGTGCGATTTGGTATTGCGATTTGATGGGAAGGGCGATTTCTGGGCTGCTTGGGGTGTGCTGCGCCCAAGCGTGTAAAGTGGCCAAAATGCCGAAATAATTCGCAATGCAAAGTGTACGAAGCCCGTGGTACCCCCCACGAGCTGTGGTGGCTCGTATGCAAAATGTACTTTGGGGAAAACTGGGTCTAAAAGGACGAAAAAGGAGGCGAATGCTCCAGTGTTATTATCTACAACGTGACCGCGTGAAAAATGTCTGTAATTATTTGCCGTCTTTTAACTCTTGCTCTCTGTACTCCCTCTCCCGCCGCTTGGCTGCTGGCAGTGAACAAATTCAGAATTTTACAGGGAAATAAAAATACAGGCGCGTTCTTTAAGACGTTATTGTTATTGTTATTCATTTGCTATTAGTTTTGGTGAGGAACCAAAAAAATGAAACCCGCTGCAAGTTGAGAACCCAAATTCGAATATAAACATCCAGGACTCCTGCAGCTAAGATTATTTTTTTCTGAATGGAGAAAGGAAGTTCTACAATCACATTTCACCACAGCTGACTCCTTACTAATAAATACAAATGACGTCGAGTTCCGTCTTTCCAGGAAAGAAATACAATTATTTTTTTCTATTACGGCGTGTCTATACAATGGCCACAAAAAAATAACAGAGGCGATCTTTATTTGCATTTTTTAAATGGTTAGAAAATAACGGGCTCCCTGTTTGCAGAGATCTTGTAACTGTTCTGTAATTTTCTAACTATAATACGGGATAATAGTTTCATTATGGGCCTTTGTAATCCTGAATGGGGAGAGAGCGTTGTTAAAATAGGATCTCCGTAAGATTTCTGATTAAACCGTTGGGAAGACATGAAAAGAAAAAGCGAGAAAGAGAGAGGGGAGAGAGGGAGAGAGAGAAGGGAAGAGGCAGCCCACATAGCGATGTAAAACTAATTAGAACCACACTTTTGCACACACAATATTTACACGTGATTTTAATTATTGCCTCAGCCTTCCCTGCGATTCGCGAGGCTCTAATAAATATATTTCGACCAAATCGAGCGGAGATTCTTCTCGTGCCCCCCACCCGGATCCTGCAGGCTTCTTGGCCAGCCCCGGGGAGAAGCGGGCTGCGTGGCCGCCGGAGAAAAGCCCGGACCCGCGGGCACGTTTGCGAGCAGCTCAGACCCTGCTTTAATTCCTAACACTGGACTTGGATCTGGCCGCGGCTTTACTTTCCCCTCGCTCGCCCTCCCCTCCTTCCGTGGGGGGACCGCAGCCTGGTGCCTAGGGGCTGGTGCCGCTCGCGTGTGCCCTGCGGCAAATAAATAACTATATTCGCACATAAATATTTTGGGGTCGGCAGAATGCGGTGCGAGCGAATGCAAGCGCCCCTTTTATAGCCGCCCCGGCAAGCAGGGTGCCTTTCGGCAGCGGGGAAGACAGGGCTTTTTCTCCCCTTTCCCCCCGCTGCTTCGCTGCATATTGAAGGATTAATCGTGGCGAGAAAGCCCGGCCAGCCCCGCGGCCCCTCTCCCCCGGGGGGGTCCAAGGGCAGGACGGGGAGGACGAGGAGGGTGTTTCGGTCTTGAGGATGAGGAGGGGGCTTCGGTGATGAGGATGAGGAGGGGGTTCGGTCACTGCCGCCCTCGGTGAGCCCGGCGAGGGGGCGAGCCCACAGCCGGCCGCCCCGGTCCTCCTCCGGCCTCGGCGAGGGGATGCGTTGAATTTGACTTTTCTCTGCTTAGCCCGGGACTGAACGGAACGGGATTATTTACAGTGATCTCCCAAACTAAACACAATGGTATAATTTAACCTTTCCGAGCACTCGTAAATTTTTACTGCTGTGAAACACAGCGATGCAAATGAGCGCGCTCATAGTTACTGACTTAATAACAACCCCGTGGCTCCCGAAACAATAACTCCTTATGAAATATAATAAATATATATTTAAATACAGTATACCGCAAGTGCTATTTTCCTTTTTTTTTATTGCTTCAATTATTGTATAATTTTATGTGAAGGTCTCCGATCGGGAGGGGTTTTGTTTTGTGATTTTTATTTTTTTTCTCGCATGAAACACGACCCACTGATGGGATGATTAACTGTGATATAAAATAGTCCGCTTAAACGAAAAAAAAAATAAAATAAAGGGGGGGGGGGAGGGAGGAGGGAAAGAAAAAGGGGGAGAGGCCGTGAGGCGGAATCTGATCTTTTAATCTCAGTTGGCCGCAATTAAAACAAACTCCGCCGTATAACTCGCGTATCCCTTTGCATAAAAACATATGGCCTCGCTATAAAAATGATGGCTGGAGAACACTGCCCCGTTAATAGCCCGCGGACTGATTTATACTTTATTGTTCTGCTCCCCCCCCCCCCACGTGACCGGGGCAGCCAATGGGCGCCGGGGCTGCCCCCAACTTATTACTGACTCTACTTCTCCGCCGGCACCGAGTTGGTGCGGGGAAGCCCCGCAGCCCCGAATTGCGGCGGGTCCGGCGCCCCCGCCGCGCCGAGCCGCGCCATGTCGGCCCCCGGGACCCTCAGCAACTACTACGTGGACTCCTTCCTGGTGCCGGAGGGGGACGAGCTGGCGGCGCCCCGCTACGCCCCCCCGCCGCTGGGGCCGCCGCCGCCTCCTCCTCCTCCTCCGAGGCCGGCGGCGCTGGGCGAGCACCCCGAGCTGGCCCCCTGCAGCTTCCAGCCCAAGGCGCCCGTCTTCGGCCCCCCCTGGAGCCCCGCGCACCCCGGCGGCGCCAGCGGCGTCCCCGCCGTCTACCACCCCTACGCGCACCACCAGGCGCCCGTGGCACCGCCCGACGGCAGGTACATGCGTTCGTGGCTTGAGCCTGTGCCGGGTTCCTTGTCCTTCCCCGGGTTACCTACCAGCAGGCATTACGGCATTAAACCTGAACCGCTGGCGGCCAGAAGGGGTGACTGTACCACGTTTGACACTCACACTTTGTCTCTGTCTGATTATGCTTGTGGTTCTCCTCCAGTTGATAGGGATAAGCAAAGCCACGAAGGCGCATTCTCTGAAAGCAATGGAGAAAGTGAGGCAAACGGAGAGAAACCCCAGATCGATCCAAGTAAGTGGCACCGCGAAGGGCAATGGACTTCATTCAGGGCGCCGCGCCGGCCGCGGGGAGGTGTCGAGGTGCCGGGGCTAATGACTTGCCGAGAACCGCCTGCTGCAGCTGGGAGCCGCCCGAGAAAGGCAGCGCTGCCTTTC
Organism: Anser cygnoides; assembly: GCF_040182565.1. Classification (NCBI taxonomy): domain Eukaryota; kingdom Metazoa; phylum Chordata; class Aves; order Anseriformes; family Anatidae; genus Anser; species Anser cygnoides. The sequence continues at coordinate 36,087,222 of NC_089874.1, read as the reverse complement.
GTGGGCTCTGCTGGCATCCAGGACGGCTCCAGCATCCCAGGCTGCAAGGAGGACAAAAACCCCACTCTGCAACTGCAACTTAAAGGAGAAAAAAATAAATAAAGCCCCCCCCATCCCCAGCCCAGCTCCCGAGCAAACTCCGCGGGACGGGCTCGCATCTTCCTGCTGCGCCGCGCTCACGGGCGTGAGCGAGGGACGGGGAGAGGGTGCCTGGGAAGCACTGGATGTGAATCTGATTTTTTTGTGACCTGGGGGGGATTATCGCGGGGCTGGGAGCAGAAACCTCGCCACTGACTCGGTGCCCTCCTCCCCCCTCCGTGGAAAATGCTGGGCCGGGTGCTCCCGGGGCTGCGGGACCGGTAGCAGGGCACCTCGGAATTGCTACTGCTAACAACGCTATGCAAATAAAGGTCTGAAGCAGCCCAGGCTTTAATTGTGCCGGCCGCAGACTGGCTCGCCAGCTCCTTGGGTCTTGCCAGTGATGACACGGGAGAAGGTCGAAAATTAAAAAGAGAAACAATTTCAACGACACGCTGCTCTGGCTGGGCATTCCCCGGGCTGGCCGTTTGAGGGGGGGGGAGTATGTGGGGAGGACAGGAAGGAGGGAGGGAGCTAGCAGGGAGAGGAGGCGAAAGAGGATTTTAAAATTGCATCCTCCGAACAATAAAAAAGGGCGAAAGGAGGCGGGGGCGGCGGGGCTGTGCCGCGTGTGGTTCCGTGTGACCTCTCTCTGCTTTGAGCCCATTGTGCCCCACCGTCCCGCATGTCTGGGGCAACGAGAGCCACGTCGTAAACCCCAAAATCGGGACACCTAGGCGGGACCCTGAAAAAGTCAGGGCACCCCTCGGTGGTCCTGCATGCTGTTCTCCCGACAGCCCCCTCCCGCCCCCCCCCCCCCCCCCCCGCCCAAGCCTGAACTTCTCCCGCTGTTTCCCTTGCAGATAACCCCGCTGCAAACTGGCTCCACGCAAGGTCCACCAGGAAAAAGCGATGCCCTTACACCAAGCATCAGACGCTGGAACTGGAAAAGGAGTTTCTGTTCAATATGTATCTCACTAGGGACCGTAGATACGAGGTGGCCAGACTCCTCAATTTAACTGAGAGACAAGTGAAAATCTGGTTTCAGAATAGGAGGATGAAAATGAAGAAAATCAACAAAGACCGAGCGAAGGACGAATGATGGTGATACGCGGGTTACACTGAAAATGCGTACAGTAAAACAAAAACAAAGTTAAAAACAACAACAACAAAAAAATCCTCCCCTCGAGCCCTGCCATGCAATGCGTCTGGGTCCAGGCCTCATTTTTTTTTCCATGGCATATTCTGGTTATGATTGTACCTTGATTGTCACTGTAGCATGGAGAGGCCAGTTTGCCAGGAGAGGTACAGTAAGACTTTTAATTTTCTAATAGGAAAGAAAAAGGGGGCATTAGCACGAAAAGGCTGTCTAGCTGGCTTGTATAAATCTACCTGTTTCTTTACTTATGAAAAAAAAAAAAAAGAACAGAAAAAACTACCTTTTCATAATGCACAACTATTTACGGACTGTATAGTTTAGTCTACGTAGTTAATTTTATTCGCTCTTTGCGCGGCAGAGAGATCTCTGCTTTAATACTTGAACACTGTGTTTTATTGTGGTAATTATGTTTGTGACTCAATTTATGTGCTTGGGTGCTGTACCGGATGTAATTGTGTAAGCTAGAATTCAATTTGAACTCAGGTTGTTTATTATAAAAATTGCATAGAGTATAGCTCTGTAGTGTATTAAGTCTTTTCTGTATAATTAGACAGTTAACCTTTGATTGTAAAATATATATATTATATATATCCCAATTTAAACACACAAAAAAAATTAGAAAAGAAGTTTGTCCGGGATGTCTGGGAATTACGGTTCTCAAAATATTTCGAAGCAAGTCGTTTTAGTATGCACAGTTGATATATATATAGTACTGTCTTTGTCAGTTGTATATATAATCTATATATTAAAAAGTAAATAAACAGACTAGCTTAAATATTGTTTTTGCACCAGTGAGCAGTTATCAGATTTCGGAGCTATACGTATATGTGAAAAGGGTAACTACCTATGGTTTACGTTTTAATTTTAATCGAATAATTTGATGGTTATTGTAATGAAGGTTAATTTTATTGATAATAAATTATACGCTATAAAAACCTACATTTGGTTATTGTAAATTTTTATCGCTTAGAAAAAAATAAATCTGGGAAGTGATGTCGATGCAGAACGTACACTGTCTATTTTGAAATGGTTACCTCATGGCCTACTGACCAAATCGTTGTGTTGAAATGATATTTAACTTTTTGCCAAATAAAATATATTGATTCTTTTATATTTTGTGATGTTTTAAGATTATTAAGAAGGGTTCTTCCATGTCCCACCGAAAATCATCAGCAGACGTGGCAGGGCTGCGGAGGCGAGGCGAGCGTTTTCGTTAAGCCTCAGCCAAGGCAAACTTACCGCCCTATAAACGCAGCTCGGGAAAATATGGGGCTTATTTTGGTCCTAAACGGGCCGATGTGGGTCCTAAACGCCTTCGCTTCACGGAGAGGAGACATAACTCCCCGCTCCCGGATATAATTTCGTAAGCTGGCTTTTAGCGATGTAAAAAGGAAGCCCTGGCAGATAGGAGCGGGGGCATAGGCTGAAGTTAACGCGTTTTTAATAAATTCCTCTGGCAGGGCGGGGGGGGCTCCGACCAAACCAAAATGTCCAACTTCCTTGAGTGCGGACAGTAGTGTAAATCCGATTAGGCAGCGACATTTAAACCGAGATGGTTAATTAGTCTCCGAGAAAATGCCCAGAACTAAGTGTTCTTCAGTAAGCTTTGTGAAAGGCTCGCCTTGCCCGTGCGCTCATTTTAAATTCCCTTCTAGAGATAATTGCCCATGCAAAATATGCTATTTAAAACACCACCCATTTTTTTCCTTCCCTTGCCTTCACGTTTGAGATTTTTTTTCCTTTTAAATGTCCCGTGGCAAATAAAAACAACCCGTTGCTTTTTACTAGCGCTTCAGATTATATATGTATGTATATAGATATAGGTACAGATAATTTTTTCTGACAATTATGGTGGAATTTATGGTGTCAATATTACTCGGTGATTTAGCCGAGGGAGAGAGATGGGCTGGCAGCCGGCTAGAGCGGAGAAGGCAAAATAGGATTATTATTTTTTAATATATTTTTAATTTTTTTTTAACCAGAAGGAAGGTTTCTTCGGAGTGGAAGATTTCCACACACACCCCCATTGCACCCACCCCTCCCCCGCTGCCCCAAGCCAAACCAAGCTCAGCAACAAAAGAAAATAGTGAAGTCTGTGAGCTTGCTGAATTTTTCCCTTGTTTTGGGCAGACATCTTACTGCTCGGGGTGAATGTCCTCCATAATCTGATCCCCAGCGCGCTCCTGCGCCACGCCGCCCCGTGTTTGCAAATATGTCGAATAACAATAAAAGCCGCCTTGGTTTACGGACGTCCACTTACCTATGTATCTACTTAAAGCAAAATAAGACGGAGCACACTTATGGTCTTGGCAGAAGTTGTTGTTAGGAAAATTCAGAGCCATACAGTGCAATAAAAGAAAATGACTGCTGTAACCGTTTATGGGGTGTAAAACGCTGCAGGGCTCAAGACAAAACTTAGGGAACCGGCAAGAAGTTTACAGATGTGCAGAACTGCGGGGGAAAAAAAAATGCTTTCGGCTTCACCTTAAAAAAAAAAAATAAAAGAAATCCGGGCTAAGATTTGATGAGTTCTAATTAGTGAAAGGGAGCTCGTTCTGGTGTGCACACACACAAAAAGCCCCTAATTGATCCCTGAGCCAGTATTTGGGGATGCTGGGACGCCCTCTGTTGTTGCAGACAGAGGCAACTTCAAAGAATCAGCATTAAGAGTGTGTAATAAATGACGGGTCTGCAAACTGTCTGGAATTCGGCTCTTAATGAGTTTACAACTGTCCAGCCACAATTAAGATTTTCCACAAAAGCCTTTTCATTTGTTTTGTCTGGCTGTTTTAGATAAAGCGGGCGAGCGGAAATAACAACCTTTTATTGGCCTTCCCCTGCTTAAATCCAGCCCGGGCGGCGGACATTTATCTTGCCGGGAGCTGGCGGGGCCGGGGCGCGGGACCGGGCGGCGGCGGCGGGGCTGCGGGGCTGCGGCGGCGGCGGGGCGGCGGCAGGTGGCGCTCCGAGCCCGCGGAACGGGCCCGCCGCCCGCCATCAAGCGCTCGGCCACCTCCCCGACAGCTCCTAAAATGTCGACTTTGAGGGAGCATAACTCGGGCTGAACACGCTCATTTCTTCCCCACTAAGACCGATAATTGCCTTTCTTTTTCCATCCTTCCCCCCCCCCTTTTTTTTTTCTCCCTTATCCCCCGCTTATTATGGCACGAGTGGGATGGCATCACTGTGCAGCAACAGCAAAGGTAAAAACTTGCTCTGCACCACGGCCGTATCCTGCGTTTATTATTCTCAAAGCCCCCCATGCGTTTCCTACTAATTCACAGAGCCGGATGGAGCCCTGTCACACAAGTGCCAGCTCATCTTCCCCTGTCCTCAAACCTTCGCCCTTCCCTGGCGAAGCTCTGAGCCTGCCAACAGGGTGTCCTGAAGGGCTGGTGAGAAAGGAAATATTGGAAAACTGCGGGGAATTGAAGGGTTCGGGCAGGACGGAAAGAAAATCACGGCTCGACGGTGCTTCTCGGGTCTGCCTCGATCAGCCCAGGAGGAGAGGGGACGAGGAGGGAGCCTCGACCGCAGAGAGGGTCGCAAGGCAAAGGGTTTTCGAGAGAAACCCGCCCGCCGTGCCTGGAGACGCAGCCGTGCGGGGAGGCGGCAGTGCTGCAAAGCTTTAATTTGAAAATTATTTACCGGCGAGTGAAATTTTTCAACAGCTGTCTTTGATCCAAATAAAAAAGCCCTGCTTGCGTCCTCAGCAATTTCAGCTCTGTGGGACCCGCTGTAATTATATTATACAGATGCTAGCAGTCATGCTCTGCAAACTTGACGGGTCTCTCAAAGTCATTCCTAACTTCTGCTGCCCTGCTATTTTGATTTCCCCCGGTCGTTTTCGTAGTTTTTCTCCCGTTTGCTTTTGTTGGCTTTAGCGTCTCGACAATGAGATTTAGTGGGGAATTCTGGTGCATTTTCAGACGCCGGTTGCCAAAAGAGAGGGGGAAAAAGTAATTGGAAAGAAAATAGAGGCAGGAGGGAAGGAAGCATAAAATGTGGTCTGAAGTATGAACGTTGTATTTTTCAAGTTAAAGTCAGACAAGTAAATAAATCGCTGCATAGTACCCTGTAAGAGAACTACTTTCTCTGCGTTTTATTTACATTTCCTTAAATCAAAGCCAATATCTTACCATCGAAATTCAGCATCGGAAAGGAATGCGAGCACTGTGCTATTTTTTCCCCACCCTATTTCAAAGATTTAATTCTTTCTAGGGATGAAGAGTAACTGCCACTCCCTGCTTTCTAATAAGAGCATTCCTATCAAATGTTTGCCTACAATGGCATTGTTAAACTTACTATGATTAATTATTTTTTTTCCTTGGGCAGTAAAATTATATTAAAATTAAAAAGTGTTTATGCATCGTCATACTAAGTAATAACTTGGCACAGCGTGCTCCATTATAATCGTGGATAAATTACGGCGAGAACAGATTCCAAAACAACAAAATCCTGTCTAGTAGGAACCACATCAAGATACTGCTTAACACACAAGCCATAACCGTGGAGTGCTCCCAGGTCGCTTATAACTTATGAGCACCGTTTTATCACTACCTTTTACTTCCCGGAAAAGCTCAGAATGCAAAGAGAGGTAGTCCGTCTCTTCCACGAAAAAAAATAAATACAGTGAATCCTGGAGGATTATTTTTAAAGCGTGTGAGAATATTGCGGTGACGGAAACCTTGCAATCTGTGCTCGCTCTCTGTTTCCTCGACTGAAAAAAAAAAAGAAATAACAAAATGCATTCACATGAAAAGTGCATTTTCAGGCGCCGGGGATCCGGCGTTGTTTTGTAGGCGACAAAATGAGACATTTAGGGGGCAATTTCAGAGGCAGCGTTATGCTGCTGTTTGACCAACACGCAGAGGGAGGGGGAAGTAAATAAGGCTGTGGGGACCGATGTCTGGGTCTCCTTTTAAGATTTATTCGGTGAAGGCTTTTTGAGATTTTTTTTTTGACGGGTTGGCAGAAAAAAAAAAGCAAAAAATAAGCTGCAAGCGAAATATTAAAAAAGGCGGCGGTACAAAACAGGCACGCAAAGCTAAACACATGAAAGTGCATATTTTACAGAGACCCCGAAATACACTCGCCCGACTAATCTATTCGGTTCTATATTATCAATATTTAAGTCTAGACATTGGTTATATTTGCTGTTCCTTTCTTCTTGCATCTTGGTATGTTGTCACCAGAGGAGCAATTTATTGGTCTAATGTCATCTACTTCAGGCTCTTTGATCTTCTTAGTCGTCGTCTTGTTTGCTTCGCGTTCGTTTAACTTCTTGGGCCTTTATTTATTTCCAGCAGCCTCTTCTGCCGGCGTGTTCCCCCCTTGTGCTTCGCAACCGCAGGGATATTGTCTAATATTGGAATAAATGAACGAAGGAGCCTCTTTTTGCAGATTCCCCCCTGCGCCTGCGAATAACGACTGCTTTTTCACGTGCTTAACACTTGGCAAATATCTAGATAGAGCCGCCACATTTGCATACTCGGAAGCACCAATATCTCAGGGACCTCGCCGCAGAGAATTTACTCGCTTCTGTCAGTATCCTATATTCATGGGGCTGCAATAACCGCGCATAAAGAGTCCCAAAGGGTGCGTGCGTGCTGGAGGTGTGTGTGTGTGGGGAGAGGGGCTTCCACGTTTACAAAACGTAAAGTTTAGGGTCCGTGCGAAATATCACCAAGAACAATTTTAACTGGTGAGAAAGTCTTTGTACACGGGGCACCAAACTATAATTGAAAGGAGAATTTCCGGGGCAATTCCATTGTGCTCCTTCCAGTTTATGATGTGCAATACAGGCAGGCAGTAAAAGCTGTCTTTACCAGGACTCCCTGTCTGAGGGAAGGAAACTCATTTTACGATCCGTTTAAAGGAAGGGCACGGTGCAACATCCTCAATGGAGAGCCATTCTCATTGTTGGGAAGCCGAGTGTTTAGAAAAGCAGCAACGTTCCCCGCGGTCCGAGCGTAACGTTGCCGCCTCTCGCTGAGGACTGGAAGGTGCGTACGACGGAAAGGTAAAGGGGGCATTTAGGAAAAAAAAAATAAGCTGAGAACTGAAGCGATTTGAAGGCTATTCCTTTAATTTAGGGAGTTTGCTTTTCCTTTTCCTTTTTTTTTTTTTTTTTAAGGGATTTTTTTTTCTTTCTTTTAAGGCGTCCAGAAAGTTGCTTCCCTGCATACTTTCCCTTTCCCCGATTTTTTTGCTGTTTTACTTTTCTGCCGGGGGGCGGGCTGTGCTGTTTCCCAAGGGGAACCGGAGGCTCGGGGTCCCTCGAGGAGGGCTCCCCGCTTTGCCCCGTCGCTCTAGGACCGGCGGCGGTGGGCGTGGCGGGACCGGGAGGACACCCCAACAGCCCCCCACCATTTTAGGGATCTTCTGCGGGGCGACAGAGCGATAATAAGACTAAGTCATACCAACACCGAGCTCTTTAACTCCTTTAAAGCGTTTTAGTATTATTTTTAATTCCCCCTCCCCGTCTAACGAGGACCACATGGCTTAAGCCCCCCCTGCGGCAGTGGAGCGGGGCGGGGGGGGGAGCCGAGCGCCCTCCCCCGTTCCGGGAGCGGCGGCGGGGCCGTCGGGGGCCATCGGGGGCCGTCGGGGGGCCGGGGGCTGCGCCTCGACGGCGCGGGGCGGCGGCGGCCCCGTCCATGGCCGGGCACCGGCGGGCCGCGGCCGGCACCACCTGTGAGGCGGGCGGGGATTGGCGGGCGGCGTCATATGACCGGTCACGTGCTGGAGGCAGCTCAGTCCAAAAGAAAATGGGGTTTGGTGTAAATCTGGGGGGGTAATGTTATCATATATCACGCTACCTCGTAAAACCGACACTGAAGCCTGCCGGACAACAAATCACAGGTCAAAATTATGAGCTCTTCGTATTATGTGAATGCGCTTTTTAGCAAATATACGGCGGGGGCTTCTCTTTTCCAAAATGCAGAGCCTACTTCTTGCTCCTTTGCAAGCAACTCCCAGAGAAGCGGCTATGGACCAGGCGCGGGTGCCTTCGCCTCCTCCATGCCCGGCTTGTACAATGTGAACAGTACCATATATCAAAGCCCGTTCTCTTCCGGATACAGCCTGGGCTCTGATGCCTACAACCTGCATTGTTCCTCTTTTGATCAGAACATTCCCGTCCTCTGCAATGACCTAACCAAACCCAGCTGTGAGAAAGCGGAGGAAAGCAACCTGCACAACCAGGCTGAGGCTAATTTCCGGATATACCCCTGGATGAGGTCTTCAGGTAGGGGCAAGCGGAGAAAGAGGGCTGGAGCTGTGGCAGCCAGGCAAAGCGTGTCGCCAAAATTACTGTCAGCACAGCCTTTATGGTTTTAATTATAGCCGAGGCGCCATTGCGTAGAAAGCCCGTGGCATTGTATGTAAATGAGTATCATAAAACTTTTTATTGCCCAATTAATGGGTTCTAGCCTCGTAAATTTATTTAACTCCATTCGCTATGGAATTTTAGCATCGAGTTTATTTGCGCTGTTTGCTAGAGGAGCGTGGAGAGTTGGCTGCGTGCTCTCCGAGCCCCCTCGGGTGAGTGTCTCCCCTACCCTCTGCCCAAGTCGGGCAAGGAAATCTCCCGCTTGCTGGGGGAGGCAGAGGGGAGAGGGGCGCTCAGGAGCGGGGGACGGGCTGCTGAGGGCTTCGCCGGCCCACGCCGCTGAGCCACGCCGCCCTCATCCCCCTGCCCTTTCCACGGAGATAAGAATCTATAGAAATGGACTAAACAGGAAAACGGGGGGGGGGGGGGGGGGGGGGGGGGGAGGAGAGGCTGGGGGGAGGCTGGGGGCGAGAGTGTGTGAAAAACGAGAGCTCTCTTCTGGAGCTAAATGCAATGTATTGTTTACGGGCCGGGCGGGGTAGGGGGTGGGGGGTGGAGGGAGCCCCCGACATTAAAATAAAATAAATACAGCCCAGCCTTCCAGATTTTTATTTCCCCTTGCGAAACGCCGAAGTCTGGAAGGTTTTAGGGAAATACATCGCCTGGGGGAAAGTTCCTCCTCCCAAAAGCAATTTCCTCCCCCACCTCCTCTCCTGAATGCTTTCTCTCCACTTTTCCTATGTCTCAAGCAACTTAATTTTTGCTCTGCCTGAGTAGGACAGGTCGTGTAGCTGAAATGTCTTTGTTAGGGCAAAGTGTGTAGGGGGGTGGAAGTGAGAGAAGGGAATTATTCACTCTCGCTTGGACGGTTTTTATTTTTGGTTGGTTGGCTGGTTGGTTTGTTGTTGTTGTTGCTGTTTTTTTTTTTATTATTATTATTATTATTTAAAAAAATAAAGTAGAAATAGGGGAGAAAAAAAGAAAACTTTCCTCTTCTCTTTCTGCCTAACTCCTGGACTTGTGTGCCTGCTTTCAGGTCCAGATAGGAAGCGAGGGCGCCAGACCTATACCCGCTACCAGACCCTGGAGCTGGAGAAGGAATTCCACTTCAATCGCTATCTGACTCGGCGGCGGAGGATAGAGATCGCCCATGCCCTCTGCCTAACGGAGAGGCAGATCAAAATCTGGTTCCAGAACCGGAGGATGAAGTGGAAGAAGGAGCATAAGGAAGAGAGCTCCAGCACTCCGGCTCCCAACGAGCCCACGTCAGCAGCAGCGTCTGTTGAGAAAGTGGAAGAAGACGAAGAAGAGGAGGACTAGGGAGTCCCACTCGAGGAAGCAATCTCTTACTATAATGTATGCACGTGACAGTTATAAAAGCTCCCTTTAAAGGAAAAAAAAAAAAGACACTTTTTATTTAAAAAAAGTCAGTTCCCTTTAATAATCATCTTGCAAGCGAGCGTTTGCAAACATTAAAGCGTTTCTTGGGTTGGTTTTCCAGCCCTCTCTCCACTCTCCCGTCCTCCCTAAACGTGCCCTGTGCCGAACCCTTCGGTAGTATCTCCTAAGAGCATCTTACAATCATTTGATTTTTCGTTCACCCAAGTTTGGGTGGGTTTGTCCAGGGGACATTTCAGTGGGAGAACTGCTGCTTGCACATAAAGTAAACGTGACCTTCCGAAGTAACTACCTGACTCAATAGTCCCAATCATATTGTAAGGGGAAAAGTGCATTAGGCTCACATTAAGAAAAACTACCTAATTTTGAATAAGTAGCTCTGCACTTCTTTTTTTTTTCTTCTTTTTTTTTTTTTTAAATTTTGTTATTGTTAGAAAAGTATCATAACTAACAGCTACACTAACAAAAGGTTAAACAGCAAGTGAGGGAATAAAAGATGTTCCACAAACCACTACAGTCTACAGCAATGATTTGTACTACCTATTTTCCAGACTACCTATATATCTTGCTCCGCCTACCTATCTTCGAAAGTATACTGTATTTTAGTAGTCAAAAGAAGATAACGTACTAATGTGAATTGCAAAATGCTTTTAGAAACGTAAGTGTAATTGTTCGAAAAGCACGCATCAATAGCTTTGGTATAGAATTTGGTACCGAAAAGGCTGAATATATTTAAATTTAAAATAATATATTTATTCCAAAGCAATTATAAATGAAAACCATATGCTGCAATATATCTTTGTTCTCAAATCTTTACTATTCCGAGTGAGGAAGCAAACACATGCCAATATTGTACAAAGCGGTTTAATATCTTCCGTTCGCTTCTACCTTAGGCTGCCTCAGTTAAAGGCCGTTTTCGTATTATAGGCTGATCTTACTTAATATAGCTGAAAGTGTTCTTTGAAAAGTGAATTTAAATGACCATGTAACCACCTTTTAAAAAAAAAACTGTTTGTCCTGGTTATCCGAATGTGCTAATATGTAATACCGTGAATTTTCCTACAATAGCAGATACTGTATATTTGAACGATTTTTTTTTGTCATTTATATTTGTCTTGGAGCTCATTTGTAAGATCATGTCATAAATTGGGAAGTATGTAATTAATTGGGAAAGTTTGTAGCATGATGTATTGTTAAGAACTCTGTATAAATCCGTCTCGAAGGTTTGGCTAAAGTTTATTCAAAAAATTGTATGTTACAATGTGTTTCGATGTGTTCGTTGTGAACATTTGGATATGCCGTGTAAGTATTGGAAGTGGAAAAAAAATGTCTGTGAACTCTCTTTGGAAGTGATACCGTGTTCAAGTATCTCCCACGATAAATGTGTTTTATGTTACACAGAAAATAAATATGCTCGTTGACAATGAATTGTGTTACTTTATTAGGGATACAGTTCGAAGGAAGCATAAAAAATAATTTACATGGACAAATAAAGAAATTAGACCACATGAATCTTTTTTTTTTTTTTTTCGTAATCGGTATGAAAAAAAAAATAAAATCCAAGGTGATGAATGGATAGGAATCAGTCAATTTCTCTATCTCGACTTCGTGATTTTTTTTCCCCAGCGCAGTTGATTAATAAAGTGGAAAGCCTTCTGTATGGGAGGGCTTCCTTCCACCGTGTTCCAGTGCCCTCTTGAAATCGCGATCCCAGCCCAGGCGGCCCGTCACCAAGCCGAAATCGTAGACAGTGAAATAATATTTGGTAATGAACAAAAAGTGCGATGCGAAACTTCCAAGTGTAAATGATCGGGTACGCGCGGGCAGCTTTCTAGATGCGGGGGGTATAAGAATGGGATTAAAAAGGGGAAAAACAAGCCTGCTTTAAAAATAGATATTTTTTTTCAATGTACCACATAACGCCAAGGGGATCAAATATTTTCAATCATTAAAAAAAGAAAAAAATGAAAAAAATGTAAAAAAAAAAGCCCGAAAAGTCCCTTTATTCGGCCGGATAAATACAGGTAGAAGGAGAGCATAATTTGCGCGGAAGTTCCTTTTTTCTGCTGCGCTCAGTTCCTGGTCAACGTACTAATTGTAATTTTAATAAAATTAGTGCAAACTCCAGGTCTTTTAAAAAACTCCAGAGCTGCCTCTGTGGTAAGATGGCGCCTCTCTAAGACCTGCCTCTTCTTAGTGATGAGGAAAAGGCCATAAATCCGTTGTTGTTTATGAAAATTTACAACTTTGCAATACAACTTTATGAGTTGTTCGGTTTTTCCATTGGTCGTTGTCGGTCATGTGGATGGTAACCGTGAACATGAACTTTTTTATAATTTCCCTTGCGAGAATAGAGCCGCATTCTTTTGCTGAGCTCTGTCCTGCTTCGGATCTCTCTGGCTTTCAATCCCCATTTCATTTGTTCTTTGTAAGGCAATAGTGAACAAAGTGTGCGGAGGTTCGGCATAAGCAGCCGCCTAGAACACAGATCCGGGATGGCAATTTCCAGTTCCCCCGCTGGAAGGTGTGGCATATTGGATTCAAAGCACTGGCGTGGCAGATTTTCAACTTGCAACCTGGCTAATTTCCTGCTTCTTCTGGCACCAAAAGGAGGGCGATTCGTCTCCTGTGCAGCCAAAGCGACAGCTGTCAAAGTCGCAGGGGCTCCTGTGAGCCAGAACCTAAAAGGTGAGAAATGTATATGACACTACCGTAAGCAGGGAAACATGGTTTAATACGTTTAAATATTAGACATATGCAATTAAACCAAATGGAAATGCTACCGGCCAAAAATAGATGTGGCCACAGCTCAGCTTATTTCGATTTAACCAGTGCATGCAAAAATATGCCTAAATAAAATGTCTACTTGCTATTATTTAATAGGGAAGCCGTGGATTTTTCACGAAGTTTATTTCTGTTTGCATTTGCCTGGGGGTTGCTGTGACATTCAGCTTATTTTCAGGTTTACGATATCAATCCGAGGAGATATTTAATATTTTTTTCCCCCGCAGGATGAAAATATATATATATAGAAATATAAAAGCAGTAATTTGTCTTTCGCAGCATTAGCTTAAAGTTCATTTGCGGCAGCTGAATTGTAGATGTAATTTATTTGTGATTATTTCGTGGGGGGGGGGGTTGGGGGAAGGAAAGAAAAATCACACCAATCAGCACAATGCCTCCTCAGGTTATTTCTGGAGCGGGGAATGTGGCTTTGATTTTCTTTATCAGCCCGGGCGCTGCCTGCAGCAGCCCCGCGCCCCGCGGCGGGGCCGTGGGAGCAGCGCCCCGGCAGCTTTGCGCGCCCCGGCTGCGCGGAGCGGGTTTGGCGGCGGTGAAACCGATTTCAGCGCCGGAGACGGAGCTTTTCCCTTTCTCCCCTCGGCTCGGGAGGGGGGCTCGGGCAGGGAACGACCCCCGTGACGGAGCCCGGGTCCCCGCCGCCTCCCCGCTCCCTTCCTCTCGGTGCCAGCCATCACGGGTGAGCGGCTCGGAGCGCTGGAAATGTGCGCTGTTTGTGCAGCCGGGCTGCTAAAAGCATCGCATTTGCATTGCATTGCGGTATCCGCCGGAGTGGAGCTGCAGGGAGCGGCGGATTATTTATTGCGGGGCCGCGGGTGCTCAGTGCTGCCACGGCGTGGCCGAGCGGCGGAGGCGGACGCGGAGCGGAGCAGCCCCCGCAGCCCCTGGGAAGGGCAGCGCTGGGAGCGCTCCTGCGGGAGCCCGCGGGGAAAAAATAAATAAAAATAATAATAAAAGAATGAAATTAAAATCAAACTTTTTTTTTTTTAAAAAAAAGAGAGATTAAAAAAAAATCCGGCCTACTTCACCTCTAAGGGAGCATCAGAGCTCGCTCACTGGTATTCCGGCAGCTGCCCCCTCCCCTTCCCCTCCGCTTTTCCCTCGGTGTGTGTGTCAACTGCAAAATATCACGCCGGTCAGGACGAGCCCGAGTCCCCCTAGCGAGCTCCCTAATACCCCTCCAGTCTAAACAGCGGGTCGCGTTGCCCAAACTGTTTGGATTAGAAGCTATTAGTTAAAGGTTGTTTTTGGGGACGCTGCCGAGCATGAGAAGGATTTGTAAAGTGGATTTGTATACGAGGAGAAGGAGGCTTTGAAGCTTAAGAGGGTAACTGCCCCCGCACCTGCATCCGAGGGTGGCTGGAGCCGCTGGCGGGGATTTCGGCGCGGGGACGAAGGCGAAATGCTTGGCGGAGGAGGCGCTGGCCGTGCGGGGAAGTCCGCAAACAAATAAAAGGCGGATGGGATAAGTGGCCGTGGCAAAGTGTGACTTTGTGGCGGTGGCAAAATGCTCCGGCTGGCTTTCCGGGAAGGAAAAGTACTGCGAAATGTGTCCGGGAGGGCCAGAGCTCGGGGGTAACGGGTCGGTGTAATTTGGGGTTTTCTGGGGGTAGGGGGAGGAGCGGAGAGGACGCATGAATGTGACCGAAGCGGAGATTGCAGTGCAGATTGCTTAGCTGTCACTGTAAGCACTCTAACACGACCCAGCCAGGCAAACGTCCACGTTTAATTCCTTACAATATCATGGGATCAACGAAGAAATGTTTTCGCTGCCCGCGGTCGGCCTTTGGGCGGTTTGATTTGGATGCGAGCAAGAACTTGAGAAACAGAAGGAAAGAGTCAAAAAAAAAAAAAAAAAAAGAGAGAGAGAGAAATAAATCAGTGCGTAAGCAATGCTATAAAATGTAAATATAACTAAGCCTTGAGCGATTTTTCTAGTTTGGTCTCCGTTCGATGGATTCAAACAAAAGGCCGTCTGGCCACAACTTTTTAAAGTAGAGGCGGTGGGCTTCGCTTGCCCCAAGTCTTGATTTTTCACGGTGCGTTTTCGTTCTGACCCACGTTGGCAAAAATCTGCTCGTTTTAAAACCTCTTTTTGCTTGCCGTGTTGTGTGCTTGTTTGCTGTCCTTCCCCTCATTTTATAACTCTGCTTGCCGAGAGCAAAAAACTTTTTTTTTTTTTTTTCCTGGGGAAGGCTGGCTTGCAGTAAATACACTTTGCTCGAATGACCTCCCAAAGCCTGTAGCTAGAGAGATGTAATTCTACCAGGTGTGTTTATGGATTAGCCGGGATGAAGAGGTTAAGGAAGCCGAAGAAAAAAAAATTGGAGGCAATCAACATCTGAATGTGAAAGTCCAGCTGAGACTGCCAACAATACAAACTATTGTGGAGAGATGTTTTAACTCACTACTGTTTTATAGGTATCGTAATCCGCCCCCGGAAATGAGATAAATAGTCCTCCAACAACAACAAAATTCGCCTTTTAAAGCTACTTTAGGAAACGGGGCTCGCACGAATGCCACTTTCTGCCAGAGCACGTTTAAAATTAAGCTATTCAATCTGTTGTAATGGGAACGGATTATGAGTAAACACAGCTTGCAATGAACAACCTCGTGCTATCCCCAGGAACTGCAGGGTTACGGCTGAATTAAAAGCATCTCAGCGAATTTCTTCAGCACTGTTACTGTCCCTGCCCTGGGCCAAGAATTATATTTCCGCTATGGGTTAACTGCCATGTTGAAAAATGAACGTGGAAATGCTTGTTTCATGTATTTTTTTCCCTCTTAAAGACACACATCCGCGCTTGATCCAATTATTTGGAGCAACAACGAAACCGATTGGCTTCTGCTGACTCATTAGTGGAGCTATATTAATTAGGAATAGTCCTACTGGCTCGTTTTTGAATTTGAATGTTTGATTCACTCAGCTCCACTTTGGCGGGGGGGTGCTCGGGGAAGGCAGACACGTGGAAGTTTATTTGGGCTGCTCGCGGGGCTCCGGGGGCTCGCCCGGCCCTTCTCAGGGCCTTCCCGAGCCCTTCGTGCAAACCAAAACTCCCCTTCCCCAGAAGGCCGCCGCCTCCTGCTCCAGCCAGAACCTCGGCGTTAATTACCGGAGCGTTCATTAAGACACGAGACCTCACCCACGCAGGAGGTGCAGCCCCCGACACAAAAGCTGGTGCTGGAAGCCTCGGCCGAGGGGCGACCGCAAAAAATCGCCTCCAAGCTGGAGGGTCGCGGCTGTGGCATGGCGGTGGGAAAAAGGGAGAAGCGGCGGCCACGGGGGCTCAAACACCGGCAGCCCCCCCCGAAAAAACCGTCGCTGCGCGGTGCTGCGGGGAGCCCCGCTCCCCTTTTTCACGTGCTCTAAACTTTCCCTCCGCAGCATCCATCACCGCCTCCCTCCTCCCGAGGGCCGGGGGCCGGCTCGCCCACCCTGCCCGGCTCCCGGGAGGGGGTAGCCAACTTTTACCGGCCGCACCTCACCCCCCATTAAACCGCCGGGGTCAGGGGAGGCGCGTCCCCATCCTCCGCTGTCACGGCGCGCTGCGGCTGGCTATATTATTATCGTTATTATTATTATTATTGCTGATCTTAGGGCATCTCCCCGGGAGAGGGGCGGCGCCGCCGGGGCCGGGGGCGCGGCCGGTCCCCGCGGGCCGGGGGCGGCGCGGCGGGGCCGGGGCTTGCCGGTAACTTCGCGGCGCGGTGGCGGCGGCCCCGGGGGAGCGGGCGCCGCTCGCTCTCCCATTGGCCGCCCCGCCGTCAGCTGCTCCTATTTTCTGCTGTCGCTTTTGGCGCTCGGCCATCCAGAAACAAACCACTTCGATGACTACTAATAGTTATAGCCAGATGTACTAATACACAACAAATCACGGGCCGGGCGAGGGGAGAGCAAATGAGTTCCTATTTCGTGAATCCCACTTTCCCTGGGAGCCTGCCCAGTGGCCAGGACTCTTTCCTCGGGCAGATCCCCCTTTACCCGGCGGGCTATGATGCTCTCAGGCATTTTCCGGCTTCGTACGGGGCAAGCAGCCTGCAGGACAAGACTTACACCTCACCTTGTTTCTACCAACAGTCCAACACCGTCCTTGCTTGCAATCGGGCTTCCTATGAGTACGGAGCCTCTTGTTTTTATTCGGACAAGGAAATTAGTAGCGCCTCTCCCTCCGGCAGTGGCAAGCAGAGGGGACACGGGGACTACCCGCACTTTTCTCCCGAGCAGCAGTACAAATCGAGCGGCGTGCAAGCCAAAATTGTAAATGACGAAGGCACCGACCGGAAGTACACGAGCCCTGTTTACCCCTGGATGCAGCGGATGAACTCCTGTGCTGGTAAGGCATTGAA
This sequence comes from Anser cygnoides, assembly GCF_040182565.1. Lineage (NCBI taxonomy): Eukaryota > Metazoa > Chordata > Aves > Anseriformes > Anatidae > Anser > Anser cygnoides. Next base: position 36,070,105 of record NC_089874.1, on the reverse strand, counting down.
TGCAACGGGGAGGGGGGGCGCGGGGGGGGGGACAGGAAAAGTTTCTTTCCCCCGGATTTTAGTTTTTTTTTTATTATTATTTTTTTTCCCCTTAGATAGAGTCCGGGCTGCTGGAAAGAAATGGCTCCTGCAGGGCAGCGTGTAACGTGAAACCCTCCCAGGTTATTTCAGCCCTGGCACGCTGGCACCCTGCGAGTGGTGGCCAGAGCCCTGCTCGGGGGTCCGCTGGGGAAAGTTACTGCGGGACCCCTGGGAAGCAGGCAAAAAATAAATATAATAAGAACAACAACACAAGAGAGGGAGCAGAGAGCTTTCCCCCCTCTCCTAAAGCCACCCCAAAGCTTCAGCTCGGCTCCTTCATTGTCAGAGAGCGATGTAAGGACTATGCCCTCTGCGCTGAGGATGCAAGGCGTTTGTGGCACATTCCTCCTCGCCCCCCTCCCCCAGCTCGTTAGCGTGGAAGGATTGGATATTGGGAGCACGTTTCTGGGGCCGTGTGCGCACCGCCAGGGCACCGCGGATTTTCTCTGCCTTACAAGTGAACTTCACAGAACCGAACTGTTCCGTCTAGGAGTGGTGCTGGCGGAGAGGAAAGGCGGGGGGGGGGGTGGTGGGGGGGTGGAACTGCATCGGGCTGGCACTTATTTGGAATCATCCCATTAACACATTTCCTTGCAGTGCTCGCTAATGGCTCCCCGCTCTCCCCCTCCCGGGTTTACGCTTGTTGGACTGTGGCTTGCCTTTCTTTTTTGGAAAGTTAAACTTTCAGCAAGACCATTCTGATGCTGCTTTGCAGTCGAGGGCAATAAATTCCGGAGCAAATGGCAAAGGCTGTTCTATGATCTTTAGCTGATGTCTATCGTGAGACTTAAATTACAGACCCTCCGTAGCCATAGCCACAGCGATAGAGCGTGTTTGTGTAAACACACGCATCTATGCACGCCCGCAGCCACCCGCACACATGCGTGCAGCTCCCCGGCTCGCACACGTGTGTGTGTGTGTGCGCGCGTGTGTGCGCACAGGCTGGCTGCATGCAGAGGGCAGCTCCTGCTCAGCGATTTATAAGGGTGTTACCTACCTCGCTTCCCCTAGGTCCACCTTACAGCCTCGCTTTGTATCACAGTTACTCCAGAAGCACGACGCACGTCCGCTTTTACAGCTGTTCAGGCAGGAGAAAAGGAAAAAATAGGGACAAAAAAAAAAAAAGCCTCCGGAAAACCAGAGCACCCCCCCAGCCCCCCGCCCCCATGAGATTGTGCCTGCGAAAGGAGGCAGAATATACTAACCGCTCTTTCTGGTCTGAAATCACTGGGCCCTGTCCAATGCGATCGTTTTGTCTTTACTTCTACAGGTACAGTATATGGAACTCATGGGAGACGAGGGAGGCAAACTTACACCAGATACCAAACGCTAGAGTTAGAGAAGGAATTTCATTTTAACAGATACTTAACCAGAAGACGACGCATTGAGATTGCAAACGCTCTCTGCCTTACTGAACGCCAGATTAAAATATGGTTTCAAAACAGGCGGATGAAATGGAAAAAGGAAAACAAATTCATAAATTCCACACAGCCCAGCAGCGAAGAAACAGAGGAAAAGTCAGGGGAGTAGAACCATGTTTAATAAACGCTACCAGGCCTTTCCTTAGCGCTTACTGTTACTATTATTATTTACCTTGTGTTCCTTCTGCTACTAAAATCCTATAGGTTTGTCACAGCCTATTAATTCTCAAAAGGCTTGGTGAAAAGATATACATTTGCAATCAACTGTGACTTTCTCTAAAATATGTAGAAGTCCTAGCTTTCGAGCTGCGGTCATGTATATACATAGCCACTTTTCCAAAGTGTAGATGGTGTTGCTTAAAGTATTAGAGACACGGCCCAAATTTTTAAATATTTGAGGTGAGCATGTGTGTGTGCGTGAGTGTCTCTGGCGTGCCTATGTGAGAACAGATAAGCTAGTATTTTTTTTTTGTGATTATGAATGTGCATATTGTAGAAATACGAGAGATTTTAGAAAATATTGGTTTTATCTTTTTACTAGTTCTCGCTATGGCGGGCCGTCTCGTTATGCTGTGTTTGGGATTTTATGATCTGTAGGGGAGAAAAAAAACTTTTACACACGTATAAGATATTTAAATAGTAAAAAAAGAAGAAAAATCCTTTTTAAAAAAATCGTTGTATAAAAAGTTGCGTATAAGATTGCAGTTAAAGCGAAAAATGAATTGCAGGGAGATTTCTAAATGCCGCTAAACTGAGTTTAATCTGCACTACTGGTATTAAAGTAAGAGCACGGCGTTCAACTTTAGGACGAGCGAGGGAAGAGGTTTTGAAGCGGGCGAATTTCTGTGGTTCCCGTTGAGCTTACACCGAGATTTCGGTGAGCTCGGCTCTACACTGAAGGGGCTTTGAATTATGGACTACGTTTCTTAGGGATTTGTGGGCTTGGGTCCGTCTTTTTTTTTTTTTTCTTCCTCTTTTGAATTAAAAGAAAAGTGTCTGTCGTATTAACTCGGGGATATTCTCCCCCGCTTTTGTGGTATCTTGATTCACGTTCGCATTTCCTCGCACTGAAAAATAAATAAATAAATAGATACTCTAAGGAAAAGTAACTGCATGGTTCCATGTCGAGTTCTGTGTAAGTAATATAGGCGCAGTGAAAATATTGATTAATATATACGTTATAGCCCTCTCTATTATAATGTGCGTGTGTGAGTGTGCGTGTGAAGCTGTGTACAAATCCACTCGTATACGCATCGAGGCTCTTTTGTTTGCAAGGAAGCACAGTTTGGGCTACCGCTCTAAACATTTTAAAAGCCACATCTCGAGAATCCTAATGCAAAATGGCTACCACCGGCTTCGTATTTTCTCTGGGAGGCAGGAAAAGTCTCGGCGACCATGCAGCCGCCTGGAATTTGGCCCCCTAGCTAGGAAAAACGCCGTGTCCAGCCCGCGTAGCTACCTGCCACCGCCGACCGGCGGGACCCGCTCGCCTCTCGAAACCCGCTGCGGGGGAGAAAGGGGACGATCATAGGAACCCCGACAGGGACTCGCCCGCGGCCGGCATCCGACGATGGATCCCGCAGGATCTGTGCGTGCCGCAGCCCAGCCTCGCCCGGCCGGGGGGCACGGAGCCCCGCCGAGCTGCGGCCGGGGGGCGGCGGGGAAGCTCCGGGGGGCGGCGGGGAAGCGCCGCGGGGCGGCGGGGAAGCGCCGTCCGGCGGCCCCTTCCCTTCCCCGGCGGAGAGCTCCTCTCCGCGCCGCCGTCGGGGGCCGTCACCCCGGGCCGACCCCGCGGAGCCGCCGCCGTGCCCCGCGCCGCCAGCGGGTGGCGCTCGAGGCCGGCGGACGGGCGGGCGGCGGCGGCGGCGACGCGCGGCGGCGGCGCGCCCCGGGCCGCCCGCGCCCTCCCAGCTCCCCCACCAGTGCACGAGTTTACCTCTAGAGGTCATCAGGCAGGATTTACGACTGGACAACAAAAGCACGTGATTTGAAGCCGTACCCCATATTTGGGTGCCTACGTAGGAGGGAACCAAGTACATGTCCCAGTCATTTCCATAATTCATCATAAATTGTGCAAGGGTGCTATAGACGCACAAAACGACCAAGAGCCACAAATCAAGCACACATATCAAAAAACAAATGAGCTCTTATTTTGTAAACTCATTTTGCGGTCGCTATCCAAATGGCCCGGACTACCAGTTACATAATTATGGAGATCACAGCTCGGTGAGCGAGCAATACAGGGACTCCGCCAACATGCACTCCGGCAGGTACGGATACGGCTACAATGGCATGGACCTCAGCGTCGGGCGCTCTGCTTCCACCCACTTTGGTGCCAATGAGAGACCCCGCAGTTACCCGGCCAACACCACCTCTGCCTCGACAGAGCCCAGGTACAACCAGCCCGCGACGTCTTCCCACTCGCCTCCCCCTGACCCTCTGCCCTGCACCGCCGTGGCCGGTTCGCCTGTCAGCGAGAGTCACCACGGGGTGAAAAACTCCCTCGCCAACTCCACCAGCACTTCGTCCAATTCCAGCAGCAACACGCACATCAGCAGGGACGGGGTTGGCACCTCGTCTGGGACTGAGGAAGACACTCCAGCAAGCAGCGAGCAGGCAAGTGCCCCGACCGACCAAAGCACAGCCCAGCCTTCACAGCCCCAGATCTACCCCTGGATGCGAAAACTGCACATAAGTCATGGTAAAGCAAATACCCTGTTCTTTCTTTATTTCTCTGGAGGAAAAACAGCCTTTAATGTAAACCGGGTGTCTGCGCCGAGGAAGGTCGGGGAGAGGGGGAGAGGAGGGCGTGAGAAGCGTGCAGCCTCCGCGCACAACTCCGCTTGCAGGGAAGCCCGCTCCGTTGTCTGGGCAAGTCCCCCCCGAAAGCAAAGCGCACGGCCCCCTGAACACAGCCCGCCCGGCTCCCACCGCCGGCCCCAGGCTCGCAGGGAGTGGGGGAGCAGCAGACGCCTTCCCGGAGGGGGGACCGAGAGCGGGGGCTGCCCCTGGCTCTGCTCGTCCAGGGGGATCCTCCAGTGGGAACAGCGCTGCCGACCCCCTTTCTTTTGCCGAGCCGTGGTAAAAAGAGAATAGCCGAGGGCGAGGAGGGCACTTTACACTGTTGGGAAGCCGGGGGGGAGGGGGTCGAGCACCCCCCGGACTCCGGGGGAGCGGGCAGAGGGGCGCGGGGGAGCGGAGCAGCCCCCAGCCCTCGCTACCTGCCGTGCCCTGGCGGCCGGGGGAGCGGCCGGGGGCTCGCCGCCTCCCGGAGCCGTCCCCAGCTCGGCCGTGGGAAAGGGCTGCAAGCCTCTGCCTCGCTCGCCCAGCCCCGAAAGCCCGGCGAGCGTCGCGGGCATCCTCCACGACAGCTTAGCTGTGGGAGGCGTTGCGGGGGGAGAGCCTTAAGCGCTCGATGAAAGAGTAGTTTTCTCTTTTGGGGGGAAATCGAAAGCAAAATCCGAGCGAAAACTTCCCACGACCACCAAAGCCCCCCTCCCCCAAGCCTTTTCGGAAAGGGGCTGGAGGGGGAAACTTGTTGAGCATTTATCCAAACCAGAAACAAAACCGAGCAGGGCTGAGAATAACGGTCTTGGTGGCTCGTAGCTGCAATAAGACATGAAGGCTCCAAGTCGCTGCTGAGAATCTAAATCATGTACTTTTCTCTTCCAGACAACATAGGGGGACCAGAAGGGAAAAGGGCTCGGACTGCTTACACCCGATATCAGACCTTGGAGCTGGAAAAAGAATTTCACTTCAATAGATACCTGACCCGCAGAAGAAGGATTGAAATAGCACATGCTCTTTGCCTCTCAGAGAGACAAATAAAGATCTGGTTCCAAAACAGGAGAATGAAATGGAAAAAGGATAATAAGCTGAAAAGTATGAGCATGGCAGCTGCAGGAGGGGCATTCCGTCCCTAAGCATTTGATCAATTAAAAGTACTGAGCAGTATTAGCTGACCCTGCGTCTCATGTCAGTACTAAGTTGACTTTCTAAAACTTCCTTGTGTTACTTCTGTGAAGAAACCCTGTTCTTGTCGCCCTTATTCATCTTTTAATCATGAGCCTGTTTATTACCATTCTCTCGCGTGTATAAGTAGATCTGCTTTTATCGTACATTTCTTTGTCTTGAATGGCTTTGTCTTGAAAAAAATAATAGATGTTTTAACTTATTTATATGAAGCGAGATGTGTTACTTGAAGTAACTGTTAAAAAAAGCAAAACAAAAAAGAAAAAAAAAAAGGAAAAAAGAGAGAGAGAAAGAAACCCTCCCCCGGTTTAGTACAAATGTTATGTGTTGCACTCAACCTGCTTAACTGTGCATGTGTGGTCAAGTGTTAATGTCTGTATAGCTCCAAGCTGTTAAAAATATTTTTATTCAAACTACCTATATAATTCCTGTGTAATTAATGCTGTTGTAGAGGTGAAATGATGAAATCAACTGAACTTGTCCTACGTGTAGTGAATAGTGAATCTGTGACGAAAACTGTGATTCCAAGCAGTATGTCCTTGCTGTGCCTTTGTATATGACTCTTTGCACGAACTCTTAGAAGTGGCTCTTATTAAGCGCAGCTTCTGTGATGTACGTTTTTTTTTGTGAACAAAGTTACAAATATAGTCAAAGTCTGGCTGTTTGAGCAAACTGTGATCAGCTTTTTTTTTTTTGTATTTGTTTTTAAAAAAACTGACTGGAAATCAACAAAAAAAATAAACTTTCTATTGTAAAGTTTTCGTGATCTGGTTTGTGCAAAGCAAGAAGTTGTGCTTCCTGATTTGCCTCTTAGAAATATTAACCAGTGCAGAGTTTGTAATAATATTTTACCTGGCTCACGCTGCACGTTGCAAGTGGTAGAGCTGCATTTGTCCGATACCAGTATTTTTAATTGAAAGTTTGACCATAAGTTCCTCCTTAATGGTTTCTGGCTAGGTGGAAAGCTGCGTTGCAGGACCACAATCAACACCCTTTGTGGGTGAATCAACTGTTAGTTGTTTGCTGATGGTTGAAAAAACATGTGCTTTGTTAAAACACCCTGCTAACTCCAAGACGTGTTTGCATCGCTCTAGATTTTCTCCTGTGGTTTCATTAAGTATATTTGCAGGACAGCCACGTTAGAGCCCTCTGCGTCTACTAGTAACACTCGATAGCCACGCTCCCACTTTTCGCCCTTTACAGATTTTTTTGGTTTTCTTCGCTACGATTAGTTTTCTATAAACGCAATGTTACTTACCCCATCAGAGCTTGAATGGTTAACTCTTCTGAGCTTCTAAGAGCAACTAAAGATTTGCACATTTACTGACTGGTTACATTGATGCCTTCCCTTAAAAGTTATAAAACAGTAAACTTTATAAGCCCCAGTTCCGGCTATATGACATTTGGGTGCCAAATGAATAGGGTTTTGTCTATGAATTAGATCGTAAAATCATCCATAGCACAGACAGATAGGCTCACTGGCTATAAAAAGTCACGTGGTGCCATTAAAGTAAGTTTTATGGTTTTGGGGAGTTGACATCCAACATTATATACCACATAACATATAATCTCACTGACGCTGGACTTCATTTGACTCTTTTGCAGGCTACGTGTGCCTCCTGGCCATTCAAATTGTCAGTTTTAGGTACAGAAGTATCCAAACCACAAGTTCTCAGTACTGTATGAAAAATGGCTCCTTGCAAGTCAAGGTAAGTTTTGTGCACAAGTTCCTTAAAGTTTATTTGTACAGTTGGGAGCCGAGTCTCTCTCTCTCTCTCTCTCTCTCTCTCTCTCTCTCTCTCTTTCTCTTTCTCTTTCTCTTTCCCTTTCTCTCCGCCTCGAGGCTTTCAGGACTGTCCCACCGAGCCCGAGAGGCAGGAGCAACCACTAATGATACAGGTTGCGCTGCAAATTCCCCCATCCCTTCACTCGCAGCAGCTAGAGCTCTATTTTAACGATCAAATCAAAGTAAACCACAATAAGCGACTTTGGCAGAGATGGATTTTGGGGCCTAGCTTTAATCACTTTGACTACCGCAGAAGATAATTACTTCCTTTGCTCCAATAGACTCTCCAAGTTTGGAGAGGTTTTGTTTAGCAAGGACTAGTTACTGCAGGCGATTAAAAAAAGGGAAACAAAATAGATAGGGCTTGATATTATCTGGGCAGTGTCTTAAGTAGGCATGATAGAGGTGGAGGCGTGCTGATATGGTAATAATCTTTGGATTGGCAAAATATGTTGCACATCAGAGCAAATATTAAAATGGCACGGACTGTACTGGAGTGCTTAAGATTCCTATTTTCTGCGATGGGTCGTGCAGAAAGCTTTAGCTATGTGTATACGTCCATCCGCGAGTGTGTAGTGTCTTGCGAGTGAGCATATTTAGAACATTGCTGTAACTTTTTCCAGCTCCCTACGTGTAAATATACAAATATAAATGTATTTGAATCGTGCGCGTGTGTGCATGCCTGTACAAATCTACATATACGCCTGTATAAAGCTGGGCACATGCATCTGTTTATCCAATACCGGTGTATTTATGCATACAAAGGGTGTGTACGTGTGTATACATATATATGTTCCTGCGAGTGTTTTTTTTTTTTTTTTTTTTTTAAGCGAACCAATTGACTGTAACTTGTAGCATTAATACAAGAGACTACAGGTCATTAGAGTGCTGCAAATTATGAAATACGGGCTTGGTTTATTGAAGATTGTAAATATCCCCATAGCTCTGCTCTCTCCCTCTCTGCCTTATATTGCTGGCTGCCATTGTGGGGTAGGCCCCAGCTGCATGTTTACTTCCACATTCTTTTTATTTAAGTGGACTGTTCTCACTAGAGTGTGATTACTCAGCAATAAACTTTATGGCCGGATTTAACTTTAGTCTTTGAATTTCCAGGACTTGAATGAAAGGGTGAAAGGAGCTCTGTCTCTCTTTGGGTAGCTTTAAGGCCTGATCCTTACCCTTAGAGAGAGGGATCGTGGGGGTGTGGATGGACTATTCGGGGGCCGGGGAAGAGATCAGAGAATTAGCTCCAAAATACTTCTGTATGCAAACCAGCTGTAGGTATCTCCGCTCAGATTCGGATCAGAAGGGATTCAATGCAATCGCCTCTGCAGGTTGCATTGTTTTCCTCGATGTGTCATAAACTCGAGTTTCAAGAAGAACTGGGCGGTTTGATGCGAGATGGGAGACAGGCTTTGTTGTATTTTGCTTGCGCTACCCCTCCTGAAAGCTGCAGTTTGGACGATATGTGGCATTGAGAGCAAAAAGAGGGGAAAGCAGAGGGGTACAGGAGGGTGAGGTTGGCGTGTACCTCTGCAAGGTCTGCACAGGGTCCGAAATCGACATTGCCGACTGATCCCTTTCTTAAATCTGTCTCCTTTTCATGTTAAAGAAACGGTGGTATATAAGGTTGGCTCAGTTCAAAGATTTCAAAGTTTTACAAATATTTAATATTTGGAGTCAACCTCCTGTGTAAGATAAATGAAGTCCGAAGCCTTTGTGTCTGTGGATCTTTCTGTGAGCACTAAACAAACACATATGCATAAGTTTTATATTCAAAAAATGGGAAAGGCTTTAAAAGCGCATATCCAAATACAGATTTGAAAATTATTTCCGTAATAAACAGCTGGGGATTTTATAGTACACTAGCTGTCACAGTTTCATCAATAGGAATACCAGAAAGATTTTTATGATAGGCGTGTATTATATTATATTATGTGCCATAAAAAATTGATAGTTCGAGGGAAAGGCATGAAAGGACTTTAAAAGTTTGGGCTTCATTCATATACGTGTCCTTTTCCGAAGGAAAATCCTTTTCATGTTACAGAGAACGATACTAGGCGCGAACCATTCACGGTTACTCAATAGTCGACAACATTGCGTTATTTGAATTATCTGGTGAATACACAAACACACCCCCACACCCTTTCAACTAGTATTTTTGGAACCTGGATATCATCCCGCGTTGTAGTGGTCTAAAGCGAAAAGATTTGCTCCTATTACTTTCACATTTTTGGATGTGCTTTCTAGAGTACATTCTCGTAAAGCTGGGAACAGAAATTCAAGAACTATGGCGAAAAAAAAAAATCACGAAACCCATAAACGTATAAACCCGCACGTACTGCAAGAAACACACTAACAACAAGAGAAAGTTAGCTAGAAATGACAGCTCCTCAATATTTTTGGCCCTGCCTCGTTCTAAGCAGGGCAGTCGAAGTCACTCAAAACCAGAAGCTCATTAAGATTTTATAATCCACTTTTTAAATTTTAAATTCAAACAACTCCAGACTGCCGAACTCTACAAAAATATTCCCAGGTCCTAATTGTTTTCTGAGTGAAAAATGTCATGGAGAATAATCGCCTGGAATCAAGAGAGAGGTCTTATCTGCGCACATTATTTTTCTGCTGTGTTTTGGGGATTAATGCGTGCGAGTTTGTTTTACTTTAGGCATGGCAAGTGGCGTTGAGCGCATTGAAATATAGTTTACTTAATCCTCTGAAAGAAATACTTGAGTGTAGTGTGTCATGTCTAAGCGTTAGGCCAATTAAAGATTAGGCAACTCTCTTAATGTGTGTAACTAGTGACTTTGTAAGTCGTAACTTTCTCTAAACCAGAAGTAGAACAATTCGCTTGAAAGTCATCCGTAAATTACAGTTCTGTAGCGCTTTCTAAGCCGCGCAAACGCCCTAATTGCAGAACATTATAGGGAAATTATTATTCTGCCATTTCCTTACGTTTAATAAGTGTGTATCTGTGAAAGGGTGACAATAGAAGGGTTTGCAATCTGCTCCATGGGAAATTGAATGGAACAGATCAGAAGGGGCGGATCAGGAGGTTTCGATTTCAAACCCTGGATACTGGAGCAATGCCTTTTCCCTCCCCGCAAATACAGATTTAACGCATTAAAGGCAGACATAAGTAAATCTCCTGGCCAAGTTATGGCATCGCCTTGCTTTCTTAGCTCTTTTTCTTGCCTGCCCTTAAAATATCCCCAGTTTGTTGTTGGAGTTGCTACCCAGAGCGCAAAAAAAAAAAAAAAAAAAAATACAGCTCCCACAGCCGCCTGATCATCTTTGAAAATATTATTCTTTTTAAATGAAAGCATCCCCACTAACGTCTCTCTGGAAGCCACATACTCATGGACTATCACAGTCACATGTTCGTGTAGCTACACGCACAAACAATATCAAATCTGACACGGAGAGCGTGTGAAATTTGCAAGGATTTCGCCTTATAGCACGCATAAGGAATCTTTCCTATAACCCCCCAAAAATGTCTTTTCAATAATAATATTTGCTATGAAGGTTATTGGGTAATTATTGCAATTTTGTGGAACAGTCCTTGCTTGAGGTGAAGTCTGTCTCTGGATAACAAATGGCAGCCCGTGCAGTTCACTGCCAGGTTAAGTAAATGCAGAAAAGATAAATCTGCACACCCTAGGAATCACCAGCAGAGCTCGCTTTAGACCAAGTTCACAGTCAACTCGTTTGCCTAGACAAGGCTTCGCAAACAATTAGAGTTGTTTCTTTATGTTTAAATCAAGGAGAAATGACTAAGACCCTAGCAGCAGAGAGCTGCAGCTTTTCCCCCAACGCCAGTCTCTATATCCTTCCAACCTCACGCCCAGAACTTACCCAGCATTTCACCTGCAATTGTAACCATATAGCGCCTTTGAGTAACAGGCTTTCCTCCAACGCTGCCGAAAGGGTGTGCAAACTGATTTAACAGCACTTTACAAAGCTGCCAGATTAAAGAAAGAAAGAAAAAAGAAAACAATAATTAAAAATGCAAAAGTATCCGATTTCTCATCAGCAAGAAGAAGAAAAAAAAAAAAAAAAAGCCCTTAGAAAGCGGGAGGAAACGGCAGAAGTATTGAAACAAACAGTGCGACTCTCTTAGTCCTAAAAGAAGCTGCATAGCTTTTGTATATCTTTGTGGTTAAGGGCGTTACAACTGCAGGTCAAAAAGTTGAGGGTCAAAAGTTTACGTTTTGCACCACTCTTAGTCATTCGCCCAGACAGAGTTTGATGTCAATGTTATAGCCGAGATCTTGACTATCAGCACAAAAGATAAAATAGCTTTGAGTTACGTGTGTATCACAGTATGGACTCCAGGTGAACCCTACTGGCTGAATGACCTCAATTACCGAGGAAAGGATAGAAAATTCCTCTTTTCAAGAGTAATACACGTTGTATTTCATCTTGAATTATCGGCCACATTTGTGTCTGAATATCTCGAGTTGAGGCGCGGCAGGTAAACATGCATGTTACCCCCACGCCAGCCGCTGGTGCTGCCTCCTCCGAGAGTCAGGTAGCAAAATGTTTCACCCTTGTTTATTATATAATAACCCGCTTTAAGAGGTTTAATGTTAAGCCTTCTCACTTTGCAAAATGGCAGGAAGATAAGATAGGAGCAAAGCTATTAACGTGTGTATCGATCCTAGCCGCGTCTTTGTTTTTGCTCTCGTTTCTGTAGCGACCACTAAACTGTGCTTAAACAGGACATGCTGCAGATCATACGGGCGGGTTATATGTTTAGTCAGAGGGAGCTCGCTTAAACCGCGGAGCGATGGGGCCATGTTGTGCTATCGATGGAAAATATTGCGGAGAAACTGACGCCCAGAGCAGCTCCGTGATTTGGATGGACCTCAGAGCCTTCTGGAATTACCCGAGGCAGCAGTTGCCAGAGAAATGGGGAGCAGGAAGGGATGTTTTCCCTCCTCTCCCCCGCCAAGGAGAATGGAAAAAAAAAAAGTTTAGAGGAATTTATTTGCGCAGAGAGTTATTTCCACATTGCTGGGATTTTTTGTTCCCAGTGCCGCCTCGGTGTTGAAGCTTTAGCTCCTCGGCTAGGCGGGTCTGGAAGGAGAAGTGGCCAATATTGCACAGGGAACTGCATTTTGGGGAGAGCACTGCAAGGCGCCGCCGGATTCAGGTTGCAGTGATGAGGATGGAAGGGGGAAAGGAGATTCCAAAATATTGATAAGCAGCTGTGCAAGGTGTGGAGGAGGGGACAGTGCCATGAGGAAGGCAGAGAAAGAGCGCACCTTACCGCCATCCACGCATAGCTGCCTTTCGACCCCAAAAGGCAGGAGGTTACACCGTCCTCGATGCATTGGGCACGCGTGAATTATTTGCTACAGACCCAGCTGGATCGTGGCAGCCGAGTGATATTTCTTGGGAACAAATTTGCGAGGTGTTAGATTTCAGATTAGCCAAAGCTGTCATTGGAGATTTTGCCCGAAGTACCTGCTGAAGCGCAGAAAAGGTGTGCATGCAAGTATTTGTTCGGCATGTAGACGTTGCTCGCATGTCCCTGCTGCTGCTAACTTGAAGCGAGCCCTGGCATTGCACGTTTGGGGAGCCTTTCCTCACCGGAGATATTGTTTAACCTTTCACATCTAGAGTATTTATTTGGTGTAAGAGCGAAGCCTGATAACAAGCTAAAAGCCATAGCCAAATATCTATTTTGTTAAAGAATAGCAGGCAGATTGTTTCCAAGAACAACAATGCGTCTTTGATACACCCAGAACGAAAGCTGTTGCTATAACTGGGTTACTCAAGAGAAGGTGACTGAAATTCATTTGCTTCCTTACCAAAACAATTAGCCTCTCGAATTCCATATTTTTCAATCCAGCCTAGAATAAAAATACCAATGAGGATATTTTCAAGGAAGTTGAAACTTCAACTTCAGCAAATATTGAATCTTCTGAATCGGTGTCTAGATTATTCCTTAAAAAAAAAAAAAAAAAAAAAAAAGGAAAGAAGGAACAGTTAATAAATTGAGACAAACTATTTCTTCCCTTTCACTCTCTGCATTCAGCACACTGCTCTCTGGTCTGGAAGGTATGGTCAAAAGACCATTCATTTCAAATCCGGGCACAAATCACATTTTCTGTGTGTTTATTTAACCATGCCAGGACAGAGCGAGCAAATCCCGCCAAACATCCAGTTGTTAAGAAGAGAGCCAGTGCCAGTGAAGTCCCCGCTTTCACAAAAGTCTGAACTTGGGCAAAAATGTGAGCATTGCCCCAGTAGCGACCATATAGAGCGGGTGCTTGCAACCGTGGAAGGCAGTAGCTGCCTCGGGGCTTTATGATTCCCAGAACAAAGGAGGGAATACAGTCGATACATTCCATAACGTTTACATTTTCCCGCGATTTTTTCTTAATTTTCCTTTAGAAGTAGTGACCTGGGCAAAGCACCCCGCTATCTAAAAGACACTGTTATAGACCTTTTAGAAAAACTAAGTCCAAGGCCGAGGTGAACTTCAGGTCACCGCGTCTAACAAATATGAAAATGTCGCCTGGTGAAGGGCACGCCTTGTTATTTAACAAAGACTGTCAATGTGTAAGATTAATAAGAAACAAAATGCACACGGTGTCACTTTTCGGTCACTTTGAAACTTGGGACAGCCTCGCATTCAAGAGGGGAAAGCTGGGGCTAAATATATTCAAAATGGTTCAAATCAAATTCAAACCAGGCTGCTAGTGCGATTCTTCTTCCTCCTACCACTCTCTCTGTGGAGGGTGCCCGGGCACGGCGAAAGGTTGACTTGAATTATTATTATTATTATTATTACTATTACTGCTGCTGTTATTGCTATTCTTGTTATTATTTTCTCTTTCGCGGTCATTACGGTTTAGCCGCGCACGTGGAGGGGAGCAGGGGTGCTCGCACGTTTCCCGAGAAAAGGGGGGATCCCCCTCTCCCCCTCTTTGGGTATGCGTGAGGTTGGCTCTTCTTGGTGCATGGCAATTAAGTCTCTCCCTCTCAACTTCATTCCAGTGCAGTCCCCATCTCCTCAGCCAGCCTCGGCCAGGAAACTCTGGCTCCTCTATTAACTGATTAAAGTCTCCTTCACCAGCGAAACCGAGACTTCAGTCCTCCTGCAAAAATAAGGGACCTGGCCTATTTTTCCTCTCCTTTTCTTTCCTTAAGAGGTTAGGATGATGCTACAAGTTTGTTAAAGGGAAGTACCGGGGGAAAAAAAAGGGTTTCTGAGATTGTTTATTACAGCCATAAATCTTGCAGTAAAATGTCGAAATGGCCGTGTGCAAGATAACACTTGGTGGTCTTGGCTGGGTTCTTGTTTATGATAACAAAACCACAAAGACATGGAACAGGCCTTTTGGAGGTCCTGCCTCAGCACATCTTCGCAGACTAATAGAACCACACGAAAAAACAGACTGCAGCCGCGCAGCTCAGGTCACCTTGCAGATTTACAGTCGTATACAAAATCGCATCATTCTCCGTTTAACCGAGCGCCAGAGATACACAGTAGAAAGAGGTGCAGTGAAACAAGTATACTTTGAGATCTAATCACGGTAAATAATAGGAAGCAGAACGCGGTCAGCTCTCCGAATAGAGCACTCAGCCTACAAATCAGGACACCAGTTTTCGTTGTGTTTTACCGTGGCTCGGGAGCACGGTATCTGCTGTAGCGTTCTAGCCATAGTGTCTCAGGACTAGTCCCTTATGCCGAGGATAATGGGTACGGTAATCCAGTGTAATTCATCTGGTGCTGGCCAGCAGGTATTTGTACGTGTGTGTCTGTGTGCGTGCATGCATCTCCTGGACGCCGGGAAACTGCTCTCTGCTCGCGGGGGTCTCTGACAATCTTTCATTTTTTACAGTAACGTAGGTGGGAGCTTTAGTCTTGTACAGTATGAGTCGCCGTGTTGCTTTTGCTTGCTTGTTTGTTTGTTTGCTTGTTTATTAATAAAACAATGTCGCCTTTCCTTTCAAATGGGTGCTGCTGCACAGTTGCGGCTCTCTGGGTGCGTGTAACCGCATTTCCTCTCCATGCAGAGTAAATAGAGAAACTTATCTATTACACTAGTTAAAGACTTCCATAGATGTGCTGTTGGAAATGAGTAAGTAAATGTGTTTTAACTCTCTTTACAAATTAGACATTCGATATGAGCAGGAAATGAGTGATTGTTTAGATAAGTACCCCAGTATACCCAAGTGCTGGAAATGTTCTAACATATTACAAGCCGCCTGCAATGTGCGTGTGTGCGTGTGTAGAAAATATAAATCGATACGCGGTGTGTCTAGTTAGATAGAATATATATTCAAATAGAATTTTATTGCATGTATCCATTATCTATAAAACTGCAAAAGGCAATAATCTGAATTTAAACCAGGCTAACTGTTAATGTAATATCTTTAGGAGGGCAAGATCTAAAACGTATCATATTTACACTTGATATATTAGATGTATTTTCCCATACCAGGGGATGAGATTACCCACTCAGCAATTATATTCGCGAGGGGTGTGGTAAATATTTCTACGTGGTTTTATGCTTTCGTGAAAAGGTGAAAAAAAAAATCCAAAAAGTTCGCTTCTAACTCCCAATTTACGAGAGTAGATGGCGTTCAATAAATATTTTTTCCCCCTAGAATTAGAGTGTAATTAGTTTCACCATCAAATTTCAATTACCTAAGGTCAGGGCGGCTGCCTCTTTTCCCTCTGAGCTGAAAATATCGTTAACAGCCTCAGTTTTAGCACGGCAGAAGTGCTCGAGTGCCCTTTCTCTCCTACACCAGGGTTTGTGAGTTACTTTTGCGAAAGCGCAAGCGATTTCTCATGGAATTAGAAATCCAGAAATAAACCCAGCACCACGCATACCAAAGCGGCGGGCTTAAATTCGTAGTTTGCAAAACGCTGCTCTGCGGAAAGGGAGCAGCGAGCCGCCGGTAGGAAGCGTTCGGGACCTCCGTGTCCGCCTCCCTTTCCCCCTTCCCCTTCTCCTCCCCGTTATTTCCAGCCTCGCTGTATGCCACCCCCCCCGCCCCACAAGACACTTAGGGGCTCTCTTCGGCCTTCCCTCGCCGCCCACGCTAAGTTTTGCGTCTCGTCCTCCAGCGACCGCGGCTGCAGAGGCGCAGGGGGCCGGGGGCTGCCGGCCCTCCGCGGTCCGGGTGGTGGTGGTGGGGGGGGGGGGGGGGCAGAGGAGGTGGCCGCAGCCCGGCAGCCCCGACTCGAGGCTATTTGGAGATGGGCTCGCTTAAACCGATCGTGCAACGCCCCGTGTAATGCCTGCCTCCCCCCGGATCACGCAGCCGGGCTGCGCTCCGCCAAATAGGGGAAAAAAAAAATCAAACCCAAAGTGTTGCGGGGAAAAAAAAAGAAAATGTCAGGTCTGGATTAGTTTTATCTCGCTTGACACCCCGACGGCCCGGGGCGGCGGGGATGGGATGGGATGGGGTGAGGAGCGGGCGCGGGGCGCGGGGGAGCCCCCGTCGGGGCCGCCCCGAGAGGAGGCGCGGAGGCGGCGGCGGTGCCGGGAGCGGCCCCCGCGGAGGGCCCGCGGGTGCGGAGCTGCCCCGAGCCCGGCGGCCGCTCGCCCTCCTTCCATTTCCTGATCCGGGGTCCGCGGCCCCGCGCGGTAATTGGCGCTGGCGGTCAGGTGGTGATGGTGTGTCGGGGGTGTGTGTGTGTGTGTGTGCGTGTGTTGTGTGTGTGTGTTGTACGCGCTCCAGGGGTGGGAAGAGAGGAAGGGAGGGGAGTGCGGCGGGGAAGGGGGGGGGGGAAGCTGGAGGCCCAAACTTTGGCAGCGGCGAGCACTTGACAGCGGCGGGAGGGGGAGACGGAGGGAGGGGAGGGAGGGGGGGGGGGGGGAAGGGGAGGGGCCTCGTCGAGCCCAGAAAAACGACAACGCGAGAAAAATTAGTATTTTTGCACTTCACAAATTAATGACCATGAGTTCGTTTTTGATAAACTCCAACTACATCGAGCCCAAATTCCCTCCCTGCGAGGAGTACACGCAGCACGGCGGCAGCGCCGGCAGCTCCTCCGCCAGCTACCACCCGCACCCGCACCCGCACCCGCACGCCCCGCCGCCGCCGCCGCCGCCGCCGCCGCCGCCGCCGCCGCACCTGCACGCCGCCGCGCACCCGGGCCCGCCGCTGCCCGAGTACTTCCCCCGGCCGCGCAGGGAGCCCGGCTACCAGGCTCCCGCTGCGCCGCCCGGGCCGCCGGGGCCGCCTCCCGAGGCGCTGTACCCGACGCAGGCACCCTCCTACCCCCAGGCGCCCTACAGCTACAGCAGCGCCGGCAGCGCCGCCCCGGGCCCCGAGCAGCCGCCCCCGGGCGCTTCGCCGCCGCCGCCCGCCAAGGGCCACCCCGGGCCGGCCCAGCCCCTGCTCCCCGGCCATGCCCTGCAGCGCCGCTGCGAAGCGGCCCCCGCCGCCGGGGCCGGCACCGGGGCCGGGTGCCCGCTGCTGCCCGACAAGAGCCTGGCCGGGCTGAAGGGGAAGGAGCCGGTGGTGTACCCCTGGATGAAGAAGATCCATGTGAGCACGGGTGAGTTGCCCCGGGCAAGGGGGAGGCTGGGATGAGCCTTCAGAGAAGGGAAAGGGGGGAGGGTGCAGCCGGGGCCGGGACGGGTCGTTGCGTGTGTGGCTTTTTTTTTTTTTCCTTCCCTCCTTCTCCCTCCGCGTTTCCTAATAAAAAAAAAAAAAAGTGAGAAACCTTTTGTATCCGGGGTCCTTTATCAAAAGATTTACGAGACGCCAAACTGTTAGGGCAGTAATTATAGCCCCCATAAATTTAATTGCCCTGCAGTGGCTCTGGGCCATGTGTCTTTGAAGCTTTTCTTCTAACCCAAATGCCCATCACCATTTTTTATTGCTCCTCGATTGTCCCCACTGTCGATAGGCTGCGAAACAATTTTTCTTGCCGTTATGTATCTTATTTGAACCTGGTGTCAAGTTATTATATAATGATTATGTTCCATCGCCCCCCACCCCCTTTTCTTTCCCCTCCGCGTGTGTGCCCGTGTGTGCACGTTCAGTCAATCCCAATTACAACGGAGGGGAGCCCAAGAGGTCTCGCACTGCCTACACCAGACAGCAGGTCCTGGAGCTGGAGAAGGAGTTCCACTTCAACCGCTACCTGACCAGGAGGAGACGCATCGAGATCGCGCACACCCTCTGCCTCTCCGAGCGCCAGGTCAAGATCTGGTTCCAGAATCGGCGCATGAAGTGGAAGAAAGACCATAAACTGCCTAACACAAAGATGCGCTCCTCAAACCAGTCCACACTGAGCCAGCAGTCCAAAGCACAGACACAGGGCCACCCCCATCCGCTCGATGGGTCTACACCCAACGCAGCCGCGCTATAAATACGGTTATTATTATTTTTTTTTAATATATATATATTTACCTATCTATTGGGGTTTTCCAGCTGCCCGTGCTGGTGGCTGGCCGTTTGGACCAAACAACTGTGTAAAACAAAACAGGATCAGAAAAGGAAGACGAGACGTGCCCAAGAACGGGCACATGTTTAAACCAAAATCCGGACGATTGTCTACATTGTATATAGATAATGGTTCCATGCCCATCATTTTTTTTCTATTTATGGAAACACTCTCTTGCCCTCGGTGTAAGAGAGTGCTGGATGCTGTCACGGACGAATTCTCTGTACCTAAGACGGACTCTTTTTTTTTTTTTTTTTTGTAGAGAACACTTTAAAAAATAAAAAGACGGTTAAAACAAAGCCAAGACCTCGTGAGACACTTGTGTAAGGCATTGACTTGAATAGCGTTGTTTCGTGGCGTGGTCGTGGATTCCCGTGTGAGTGTGCGTGTGTGTGAGGGTGCACATACACGTATGCACACACACCAACACAGGAAAGCGAACTCACACGTTCACGGAGGTTAAAAACTTACGAAAACTGTCCCCTCACGCTGTCTCAAGGGAAGTGTTTTATGTATCAAAGGTAACTTAACTGGTTTTAAGTGTAGCCCCCGCTGTAGCTGTGATATATTAGTTTTTCTCCACATTCCCTATTGCATTTATTTAAAAAAAAATGCTATAAAGGCTGTTGCTGTCTTCATATTTGGCACCGTCTCAACCGTTTGGGTCCATGTACAATTTTGTGGATTTTTGGTGTAATGTAAACAGTGCCAAATGCTGGTAATAAAGATTATTCTGTACAAAAGAATTAAACGCTTGAAACACACAAGTCCCCTCAGTGCTGTTTCCTACACCTTGTGCTTCGTTGGTGTTGGCACCAGGAACGGAAAACAACGGTTTAACGCATTGTTTTAACTTGGATTAATCTTGTCAATAAGGTAATGGTTGCTTTAAATATAGTGCAAAGCGTCCTGAATCCTAAGTGCCTGCCTGAAAAAAAAAAAAAAGAAAGAAAAAAAAAAGGCACAGTAGGACCAGGAAAGGTCTTGCTGTATTGTGTAGGTGAGTGGTCTTCTCTTTAGCAGACTTGTGGCAGAATTAGTCCGGCTCTCCATCGCTGGGCTTGAGACTGTTTTCGACTGCAGCACAGAGAAACTGAGCTTCTACTGGGAGCCAATAAGCTCCCCTGGCGGATTTTGCTGGAGGAGAAGTCACACATGCTCCCCATGATAACACTTTAAATCTCTAGCCAGTCGTGATTTATTCGTTCATTTTCGTCCGATTGTGATTTCTCAATTGGCTAGCACTTCGAAGGGAAATACATGGGCGGTAACCTGAAGTTTCTCTAGCTGTCTTTTCTGTTCCCCTTCCTTTTTTTTTTTTTTTTTTTTTTTTTTTTTAAGACAATTTCGAAATGTTTTGAGAAAGCCTTAGCAGTGACATGAAGCTGGGCACAACTCAAACGGTTTATTTGACCGAGATCCTCCAAACGATGGAGGCGAACCGGGGGCCAAGAGGTTGCAGCTTGGAGCCTCCCGTCGCTGCCTCCGCGGGCTTTCTCAGCTCTTTCTGAGACCAGCACCGAGCTGGGGAGGAAAAAACATTGAAAGGAACTCCAGCGCTAGTAAATCTTCCAGGGAAGCACCACCGAAGGCCAAGATTTAGTTGCTTAGCCAAACACATCCGAGAGGGATTTTCGGACCCTTCACGTGTTGGAGGCCGGAGAAGTGGGTGCCTCGCCACCCCTCGGGTGCCTTGCACCAGGCCCCGGTTATGCTGAGCATCTCTGCCTGTCCGAGGAGCACGTAGCGCCCGGGTGAAAAATTTAACGTGTCATTGGCAGAGTATGTTCAGCATCAGAGATATGGCGGTTGTAAATACACTGAGCAAACACCGCTGTCTCTGAACCCGACCAGCAAGCAGGCCTGAATAGCGCGCTTCCACTCACGTATTGCTGTTTGCTAAACCCTAAATTGCCAGCTGCCTCCTTATAAAGGGGGAGAATATAGCTGTAAGTGAGGTAGCTACTATCTGCAAGCGTGTATTGTGCGTTGCTCGAGAGTCCCTCCATATACTTAGAGCCCACATTAGCACAAGCGAGCAAAATTCCAGCTGAAACGTATTAACTGGCAATGCAGGATTTCTTTGGTGTGCAGCCTATGCGTATAAACCTGTTTGCTCCCATTGAAAAGAGAAATGAAATCACGCTGCAAATAGCAATTTTAGCGAGAATCATTAATCACCTCCTACAATAAATACTTCTTTGTAATTCAACAGCGGTTCTGAAAGGCATTCTCTTGGAAAAGTCTGTGAAGACGCAAAGGATTTTCCTGAAAAAAAAAAAAAAGAAAAAAAAAGTGGTCATGTGTAAAGACACAGCATCTTGGCTGTCTGCTAAAAAAATGTACATGCTCTTGGTGGAGAATGAAGAGCGGACTGCAAAATACCCCATGGCAGATTTTCGTCGTTTAAGGTAAATTTTCATTTTTCCCCCCTTCCCCCCTCCACCTCTGCTGGGAGCGGCACGGTGCTCCCGGGCTGGGAGCCCTCTGCTCCCGCTTCCACACCGCCTGTCTTACAATAACTTCGAAAATTACATCGCCCAGCTTAAATTCTCGCATTGTGCTCCCTTTGCTAGGGCAACCAGGAGTTCACCGAGAGGACAAATTTTCTATCCCATTAATTGTTTTTTTTTTTTTTTTTTTTTGAGAAGCAGACTGACCCTTCAAACCCTTGACCTTTAAAGACAGTATTCTTTTTAATCCGGCACTTGGACCTAAATGTCTCTTTCTCTCCCTCCCTCTCCCTCTCTCTCCCGGTGTCTCTCACACACGTATTTATCTGCTCTGGCCACAATGGCGAGCGCGGCCCAAAACGCTGGAAGTGGAAGTTTGTCAATATCTCTAAGAAAGACAAAATCACCTCGGAGTCAATTTAATGGCCGCAGGGAACGCCACTCCGTTAACCCCGCTCCCTACCTCCCCTCCACCCAGCAAGAAAAATGGGAGTTTTCCAAGGTCTCCCTCCCCATTTCCCCCGCAATCTCTTGCTATACCTGGTGTTTTATTACACGGGGAACTCAGGTGTGACAAGCGCCTTGTGGTATTTAAAAACTAGACCCATTCTGCATCGGAGGGTTACCCAATCCTGTGATTTTTTTTTATATATATATATATATATATATATACATTATTGATTTTTTTTCAGGGTGCTGGCCGTCCCAAGGACTTGCTCCTCAGTGTTTATAACAGGGAAGGGGTGGGGGGAGCCCTCACACAGGCAGAAATCTTGGCAGCCTCGCCATGAATAACACCCCACCCCCCCCCGGGGCCTCCCCCGGCCCCCTGGTCCCGCTCTGGGGCCCGATCCGGGCGGTCCCGGCCCCTTGGCCCCACCGGAGCCCTTCCAGGGGAGGGTGGGACCCCCCGCGGGGGTGGCCCGGGGCCGTCCCCTCGGGCAAGCCCGGCCCACGCGTGTCCCGGCAGGGCCAAGGGCCGGGGCTCCCCGCGTGGGCAGGGGGAGCACGGCGGCCGCCTTCCCCCGCCCCCCTCTCCGGCCCCGGGCAGCCTTCATGGCTCCGCCCGGGGCAGCACGAAGGCAGGATTGACCCGTGCCTTGGAGGGCAGCCCGGGGGCGTGGGGGGGCCGGGGGGATACCGCCCCCGATGCTTCCCCGGGCAGCAGCATCCTGAGCCCCCCCGCATTAGTACACCACGCCGCATACAATGAGGCGCTGGCTTCAACTCACTGATGTGTGTGCGTGTGTTGAGGGGGGGGGGGGAGTTGCAAGGCTGCCCCATCTCGATACGGAGCAGGACAAACCCGTATTATTCATGTCCGAGCGCTCTCCCTAGAAACTGAGGAGCTGTCAAAGCCAGCAGAGATTAGGGGACCCAAGTACGAGGATCCCTGCGCTCGCAGATAAAGGTGTTGCGTCTGTTCTGGGGGAGATATTGAAATTTTAATCTTTAGGGTCACGTGACTCATTAAATAATTAATGCAGATAGTCAGGAATGGATCTGTGGCCGTCAGTCCTCACTAGGAGTGATTCTCTCACAAGTGAAACTCAACTCCTTATTACTGGAGTTTGTTTTTCTTTCTTTCTTTCCTTTTTTTTTTTTTCCCTTTAAAAAATCCCACCTGATTTATCTTGAAAGATTCTAAACTTCTTAAGCAAGCAGTAGGGTCTGTGTTGGTAAGTAGGTAGTGTGTATTTCTAGCTTGATGACTTTAATTGTTTGTGCTTGCTTTGTCTGCTGAGCATTTGCTTAACAAGTTTAATATTTAGAAATGTTAAATCTTTGTTTTAGCTGCCTTGTGGTCACATTACGGCTTTTGGTGATTAAGCGTTACCGAGGCAAACACATTTGATAATGTTCTAATTCACACTGTGGAAGGCTGGGTGCCACAGTGCAGGAGGACCTGCTTTGTTCAATTTTCCTGGCGTTAATAAATCACCGGCTCCTAATGCAGGGCCAAAAAAGCAATGGAAAGGCAGTGAGCATTGTAAAGGAAAAGTCATGGGCGAATTTCTCTATGACTCATTAGTCTGAACGATTTATGTACGAACTTAAAGTGCCGCAATGAATATTAGAGTTTGGGATAACAACAAATTAAAAAAAAAAAAAGTCATAGCGTTTGTAAAGTGCTTTATTGCTACTTAGCAATTCTTTCAAGAAGAAGCATAGTTTAAAGGACTGTGGCAATGTAAAATATGGTGGTGTGACTTAATAGCTCCAAAATAAATAACAGAAAGTCGCTGGCACCGTTTTCAGATACACACTCCATATTTAACACGAGTGGGGCAATCCAGTCACGGCGTGCTTGATCAATGTTTATTGCGGCTTGTAACATGACTATTGATTAGGGATCAAAACGGGTAAGGTATGAGCTGGAGCCGAAAATGCCAGGGGGTTTCCCTCTGCTCCGGAGCTGAATGGAGAGCAAGGTAGAGCTAAGGATAACCCCAGGCAGCAGCGCCCGGGCTCAGAGATCGCAGATTGAACTTTCCATTTTCTTTTGTGTTTGCCAGTAGATTTTAGCAGTCAGCGCTCTGAAATTTATGAGACGGCAATAAACAGCTTAGTAGGCTATTATTGCATGATTTTATGTAGACTGGAGTTCAACACCAAATTTAAAATTATTAGAGTAATTATGGAACTATTAAATTGCCAAAGCAAAGTATCTGCTCGAAAAGTTCTCCCAAGACAGACTTAATATTTCCAAGGCTCAGATGACATCCTTCCACAAGAACTGTATTATTTAATTATTAGCATTTACATTTACTGACTATTTTAAGATGCGTTAGATGTTTTTTATTAGCGAGAATGAATACAGGGGGTACGTTATTATATCTGACAAATTCATATGTAAACGTGATTTAGTAAGTGGCATCCGAATAATCTGACTATTGTCTTTTTGGATTGTGCAATATGGTTTTTTTTAGGGGAAGAGAGACCGTCCAGTTTTCCTCCCCCCTTCAATGGCTTTCAGTGTATTTTTTTTTTTAAGGAAGGTTTCGGGCCCGATGCTGTTTCAGTGAAGTCAACTGTTAGTCTCTTATTGTGCTGGTGGTGCCAGGATCGGGCCCTGGCTAACTGTTTGAATAAAAGCCCAACCACAATACTCCCCGCATTAGAACTGGAACTCTTTCCGCGTTTTATTCAACAGAGATGAACACCACTAGTTGTGTTTAATGTCTGTTCTTGATTAAATGATCCTAAACAAAGGTTTCCCAGAGGAAAATAAAGCAGACATTCATGTAACAAGAGTTTGGAATGACAATATTTCCAAACACTTGGAGACAGAAGGCATAGCTGTCTACGGGAAAGAGGAAAAAAAAAAAAAAAAAAGAAAGAAGGAAAAAAAAAAGCCTCCCGCTTTTATTTCTCAGATAGCAGCGCTCCTCGCCCCGCTTCGCCTCGGACCCGCGCCCTCTCCGGCCGTGCCCGCCCGGCGCCGGGGCTCTCCCGGCGAGCCCGGTGTCGCCTATGAGTGAGCGGCTACCTCCCCCTGCGCTCCCCGTTAAGGCGTTGTTTGTTGCTTGTTTGCAGAGAGCCCGGGCACCCAGGAAAGCCGGTCCGGGCGGGCGGCGGCAGCCGGGAGAGCCTCAGCCCCAGTCTTCGCGGTGGGACGAGGTAAGAGCCCCGGGGGTCGGGGGGCGAGGGAACCGCTGCCCCGTACCTGCGCACAGGGGAAAGCCCCCCGGAGCTGGGCTTCGGAGTGATAAATATTTAACCCAGCCTAGATTTTTCTGGATTGGCTCTATTCATCTTCCGCGGCTGGTGAATGCGCGTGTCCGGGCAGACAAAGAAGCGTGCGGGACCTGAGTGATAGCCGGCCTTATAAAGGGGACAGGAAGGATGCAAAGTCATTGGAAGAGCCAAAGAGGTTGAGAATGCCTTTGTCCCTTCTTAGCTCCTTCTCAAATCAAAGGGCGAGGGAGATAGCGGGAGGCATGGCGGTGCGGGATGGCTCGGCGCTGCTTGCTGCTTCCTGCTCGATGAGCGGTGCCGCCAGCCCTGCGCGCTTGGCGACGGGAAAAGGTTGAGTTCAGGTGGCGACCCTAGAAAAACCTGCCTTTTGTCTGAGTGCACGCACCAGAATGGACCGCAGATAAGTTTCAGGTATTCGTCCGTCCCGGCCTGCCTCGCCCCGGCCGTGGGGTGGTGGCTGGTGCCTGCCTCCTGGATGCGGTTGTTCCGCTGGCAGGAGGAACGCGATGCTTCTCATAGCGAGCATTTGCTAGAGCCAGCCTCAGAGGAGGGAGGATTACAGAGAATTAGCTTAAATTCCTGCTAGATTTACCTGCTTATTTTTGGACGCTGATGTACAATTAGTATATTTTACTACCTTTTAAAAGCGGCCATAAATTACAGGACTACAAGGGCTCTTTGTGTTGGCTTAATGGGCTGCTTAAATCTTAACTACAAAAAGGCGCTGCAAATGTCTGTTCACGCTTACGTTAGGAAATTAAAAGGGAGAACACGCTACGAAGGAACCTTCCTCCGGTGGCATGCGTCCACGGTATTTCGTGCAGAGATATTTGGGATTCCTTAACTGACCCAGCACTCCCAGCCTCAGCTGACTCCCAGCAGAACTTCTTCCATGAGGGCAGAGTCGATAGCTCTACTCTTTATCTGCTTCGAAGTGATCAAAGAGCAACTTTATCTCTATCAGACGCACAGATGTAGGTAAACAGTTCTGCATCCCAGCAGATTTCCAGTCTTTCGAGGAAGCAAGGAAATAAATGCTTGTGTCGTATGGTCATTCCCATGTCTTCTCCACATGGGAGTGACACCTTACCTCTTAACAACTGGCATAAACGTAAACATGAAAGACGGCAAAAATCCTAAATCTAATTGTGTTGAAGGTAACTTTAAATAGCATTAGTGCTAAGAGTGGCTATTAATGCCAGAGCTCGCACAAAGGCTTTCGCCTAATGAATGTACGTTATGAACCCAGATCTGTTTGTGGTTACTGAGCTTGGAATTTCAGCTCAGCTCGAAGCCATGTGTATGAAGTGCAGAAAAATCAGAAGCAGACCTACTGATAAACGCCACATTTTTTTTTCCTCCTAGAAACCGTGTTTCAGGTCTCCAAATCATCGAGGTAATAAAACACAATGTTGAATGTCCAGGAACAGGAACAAAGCAATATAGAGGTTGGCGGGGGAAATCTAGCGTCTGCTACTTACAAGATGATTTGAATTCGTATTTGAAAACTCATAATCATGATACTAAAGCAAAGAAAGCTTTTCCAAATTCGGCGGAAGGGAATCATTTTCAGCTGCGACCCAGGACAGTGTAAAGTTAGGAAGATTGCCCCTTCAGCCCTCCCAAAGCACACCCTGTGTAAGGTATTCACACGTCAAGAAGTTACTTTTCTTAAGAATTAATTAGTTTCCCCACTACATACACGATGTTAATTGTTAAACAGTAGTTTTAGCATTAACTTGACAATTAATACTAATAAAGATGTTCATAGAAACAGGGGTTTGAAGCCAATAGCCATAGCTAGCGTTAAGGCATTTAAGCTGACTTATGATTGTGATTTATTGCTTTTGTAGTTTCTATTTGCTCAGGACTGCAACTTCTAAAGCCATCTTTCTGCTTTTGATGCAAAGCAGTCAATAACTTTTTACAACAGACCCAAGAAAGTCTGCCCTGCTTTTTTCAACATCTGCTCCGTTCCCATTAATTTCGGTTTCATTGTTTCAGAAGAACTTTTCTCTATGTTTCTTTTATGAGATCTAAACGCACTGGTTTTAAAAGCGCCACGAATCTATCTCGTCCAGTAAATATCAGTCTTGGTTCGCGTTTAGTGTGAGGGCAATGGAGTTCAAGTCGTGATGATAGTTGCAGCCTTAGACATGTCGTGTGTGGATAATGCTCTCTCTCTTTCAGAGGTATATAATTTTTATTCCAGTTCTTAGTGAGGGATAATATATGTATATCCTGTCAGGAGCTCACTTCCATATGAAAAATTGCAAATTCTTCCTCTGTTGTAATGTCACGCTGACTTTGCTGCACTGTCCACTCATATACACTGTTACTGATGGGTTTAAATTCCAGTGGCCCACTTTTACAGTCCAAGTGAGGGTACGGAAGACATGCCTGTAACTGTAAAAATCACCTTTAAAAAGAAATCGCCTTCCATTCTGTTGTAGGAAGTGCAGGTGAAACACTAAGAGGGGATATGCAGTTAGCTGAAAGTTTTCTTCGAGCTTATGGGGGATGGTGGAAAGGTTTAGGATAAGGTATATACATCATGATGCAAAATGCTGGACTCACAGAACTCGGTCAGAAACACGTTAAAAGCGTCAACTATCTGATTTTCTTTGACTCTAGCCAGAAAAGTTATGTGAGTTTAGGGTTTCTTTTGTTTGTTTAGCTTATTGTGTCAATAGCAAAAGTTAAACAATCTTGCAGGGAAGATGTACTGTGTTCGCACACAGGCGAAGCTGGCTCGCGTGGTAGGCTGGCTCGGGGACCGAATAGAGCTTTGCTCTTTTTTTTTATTATTATTATTATTTTCCCCCCCTTAGGCAGAGAGCTCCCCCTTCCCATTTTTTTTTTCATCGTTAGAAACCTATAATTTTGTGCATCACTCAAACTAGCTGTATAGGAAATGCGTAAGCACAGGTTTAACAGCAAGGTCCCAAAAGGTTTTGCAAAATTCAGAGGCACGCCGGTGAAGGAAGGTGTATTCTTCATAGTGTGTTACAAGGACAAAAATCAACTAGCCTCTTAGAAGAGACTCTTTTTTGCCTTTGTCAGGTAATTATAGGTCTTTTTAGTTTCTACAGGAGCCCTGATGTAGCGTGTGGGAGTTGAGCAAGCTCTGTACAATGGCAGGGTAAAGGCGTCTGGGGGTGGGGGGAGGTTGGTGGTCGTCCCGTGTAGAAGGGGGCTGGAAATAATGGTATTAGGGTTTGGGCTTTCTTCGGGGGGTTGCAGAGGACACGCGACGTGGAGCAGAGTGGCGGGTCTGGGGAGCAAATGACGGTTAATTAGGCTAAGTAGCAAAGTGCAGTGTAATCCCATGTTACGAGAAGATTTCCTCTTACTTTTCAATGGGCTTTGTATAAAGAAATATTGATGTGGGAGGAAAAAGACTCTAACAAATCTCCCCCCCACCCCCTTAGTCAGCTACATCTCTTGATTTTTTTTTTCTTCTTCCCTCCCTTAAAACTCTTCTTCAACATACCGGGCTAAGGCTTTAAAAAGCCAAGGCTCGCTCTAAGAAACCCTGTTCCTTCAATGATTCCCTATTTCAAATAAAAGGATTTAAGTTGACGTATGACCACGTGAGCACATAATACAGCGCATTATTGTGGCATTTGGAGTGGAGACCCGGTCTGGCTCCGTCTGCGATTACGCTTTTCCAGTTTCTGTTCAGAGCAAGCACCGCTTTCTATTATTTTTTTTTCCTGCCCCCATCACCGTCCCTGCAAGAGCTGGCCATTTCGCTGACAGCTTTCGTTCCTTATGGAAAGATTATTGTCGAGCGGAGAGGACGAAATGCTTCGTTAGAAAGGATGGATTTTATTTTAAGGTATTTCCGTTGATTGTTCATTTATGTGGTGAGTTATTGCTGTTCGAGGCAAAGGTCAGTAGAAAAGGCTGAAGCGAGTGCGTGTGTGTGCGTGCGTGTGTGTGCACCCGGAGCCAGGCTGCTTCCCCCTTTGTTTCAATTTGCTGCGGTAAATATTCAACTCTCCCCTCGCAGCGAGCGGAGCAGGGAGAGTTTGCTTCTTTATTTATTTTTCTCCATAGAGATCCCACACGGCTGTTGATGGCCAGCTGCCTCCGCTCCAGCCCTTCGATTGCCATGTTATCGTTATTTATGATCGGCTAGAGATGGGAAAGCCTCTCGTATTGTTTTCTTGCCGGGCTCCTTCTTTTTTTTTTTTTAATTTTAATTTTTAATTTTGATGTTTGTATGTTTATTTCTGGATGTATTTGGGGAGGTCGGGGAGGAAGGCGCGGGGGGATGCTCCTCGGCTTGGGTCGTGCTCGAGTGTGGGGCGGTTGTTGTTTTATGTGTGTTTGTTCGGCCGCTGCCGCTCTGGAAATCGATGAGTATGCAATTGTGCTGCCATTTTATTTATGATGCTTTAGTGGTACTTTGTTTACCGGGAGCGGAGGGCTCAGCTCTGTGGCTTCCCCTTTCCAAACGAGCCAGGGGCTCCTCTTTATTTCTCCTCGGTGAGAAGGAGCTGCACCAAGAGCCAGCCATGGCTACTAACAATAAATCAGCCTTGGAAATGTGGTGTTGATTTTTTTTTCCCCTCTGAACGGGGATCTGGAAAGCGAGAATAACAGGGATAGCAGTGGAAATTATCTTCTAGGATAACATATACTAGTCCTAAATTCATATCCGTACTGTCTTTTACATAAATATATACATATCCGTATGTATAAATATTTGAGTATATGCAAGTATGTATAAATATGTCTATGTAATTACATTATAAGGAATGCACTTAAAATGACGAGAATTGAAGAATTACGTGGTTATCCAAGGAGGGCAAAATGTTACAAAAAAAATGACATTTCCCTGGTGGGTCCCGGCTTTGGGAAAGGTCACAGCGCCGAGGCTTTCTTTCCTCCAGTTTGGTCAGCGCCTATTTCTGCTGTACCATTTTGTCCCCAGCTACCGGGTGCTGGCAATTACTCTTCTAAGGGGTCAGGGAGGGAGAGAGGCAGAAAAGAGAAGGATGAGAAACAAAACCTACTGAAAACAAACCAAAACAAAAAAATGGTTATTTCCACTTGAACCTATTCGTGGCTATTGTGCAGGGACCCCCAGGGCCGAGATGCTAGCGCTGATTTCTCGCTTTCTTGCTCCTTAAGCCGCTCTCAGGACAGAACTGACCCAAATAAATGCTATTTCCCCTTCAGACCATCCTGAAGCACGTTGTCCTTTATCAGACACAGCGTCTCTCTTATGCCAGGGAAGGAGAACTGCTTTGCTCTTTTAGCATGTCTAAAAGCCGAGGTTGGCTTTGCCATGTTTTGAAATGGGCCAAAACGCGCCTCAAAAATAAAGTGTAAGCTTTAATTGCAACTCAATTACTTGGCAGCGTTTCCTCTGATTTATGACCCAGTTCGGATGCATATTGACCCAGTTAAAACACTCATAAATAACACAGTCCTGGTTTGTAGCGAAAGAAAGCAAGGAGAGTTTTGTAGGAGCGGGGCATTTCGGCGGCTTGTGTAAATAACCTCAGACTGCTGAGCAAATAGCGAAGTGTCCATTGCGATTCTTTGCTGGTAGATAACATAAACAATAATCGCGATTAACCACGTCTGCTTGGACTGTCCGATAGCCCAGTCCTTCTACTATCCTCTGCTAACTCCCTAACGACTCGCAGAGACGCCGCTTCCAGAATCTGTCCCGTTCTTCTGCAGCCTTGTCCTTTCATCCCTAAAAGCCTCCCCCATATCAACCTTGAATTATAGCGCTGACCACTCGTCGGAGCATCCCAGGATAAAGCGCTTTCCGGGCATTATTTTATTTGGAAACTAAGAACAACTTCACGAAGGCGGACAGTCCTGAAAACGAGACTTTTTGGAAGAAAATGCGGCTCGTTCCCGAGTCAGGAGTCAGCCCCAAAGGCTCCCTGTCCCTCCCCGAGCAGAGCCCTATCGCTCCCTGCGGAATGTGGCAGAAAGAAAATATTCGGCCTCTGAGAGGGAAAGGCAGATAAAAGCAGCGGGAATCTGTGCGTTGGGACACTTATCCCTCCATCATAAGGCACATAAAAAAGAAATCATCTTCTCGTGTTTAAAATGACCTCTTTGGGGAGAGAGGGGGCGTGGGGAAACGGGACTAAGAGGCAAATACTCTTTGCAGGCAGTGAGACGAAGGGAGGAAATACTTCAGTATTGCGAGGAACCACTTCGGTTCTTACAATTAAAGTCCCTTGCAAATCCCTCCAGTTTTAAAAAGCCCCCCCCCCCCCCCCCCCTCCGTCCCCGCTCTTAAATACAGACATGCAGCCCGAATAGCCAGCTCCGACGGTTCAGTGCACTCCTAGGAAAAGATGGCACAAGCTTTCGGCAGCGCTCCCCAAACCGGCCCGGTCCCCGGCGTCCGCAGGTTTCTGCAGTCCTCGGTTCCCCCTTGGCCAAATTTCTCCTCTTTATCCCGAAGGGCTCCGTCGGGGCTCAGCGGTGCCTCTGGCTTTTTGGTCGGCAAACAGGGCGAATGGCGGCTCAGCAGTTTCAGAAGAAAGTGTGGGGTTGATTATTGACTAAAAAGACTTCTCTTCCGATGCAACATTCAAGGGGTTGTTTGAAGCAAAATGCATACGCGGGATTTTTGCTTCTCCTCTCCTCCTACGCTGCCCGCTTCCCCTTTCATGTGGTGCCTTCTCACTTATGCCATAAGGAGCAAGTGTTTTCTGTTTTAGTGCTCTGTTTACAGCTTTGGTGCATGAAGTCATAAATCTTGCATAGCCATAAATGACAAAAACCATTGGTATGCGTAAGAGGCCACCCCAGCCTTATAGTGCTTTTTATTTCTCTCTTCCCCCTCGCTTTGTTTGTGCTTTAAGATGACGCCGGGCTCCCTCGTGCTTTTAACGGAAAAGTTTTATTTTTAATGCCTTCATTAACCGAGTAACGTCAAATTTACACCTAGGCACTCTGCGGAGCCCCCTCTTAGGGCGCGGAGCCCACAGCCCCTCATGCCTGGGGGGCAGCGGCTTCCAATTGCTTGAATTTCCCGTGCGAGCGCCCGGCTTGCGCCCTCGCTCCCGGGTTTCTCTTCTAGGGAAAAATTGGGGACTCCGCCCCCCCCAGCTTGGGGTGCTGGAAAAATAAAGGCGAGTGCCTTTCCCGGAGCTGCCGTGGAGCGGGAGGTGAGGGAGGGCTCCCACGGGCCCCCACCGGGGGGCTGCGGGCACCCCGGGCCGGCTGTGCAGCACATGGGTGGGTGGGAGCGCCTCTGCGCCCGTCCCGGGCAATGGGGAGATTTGGGGGGGCGAGGGGGGTGTCCGGGCGTCCATCTGTGTGTGTGCGCGCTCACGCATGCACATGCATGAGTTAATAATTAGTAACTCTAATGATTTCCAGCGTGGCTCTGGAAACATTGCCCAGAGCGGGGCTCCTGGTGGGCTTTGCTTGGCTCCCTGGACCCGGCTCTCCGGGCCGCTCCCCTCCCGGGCTTTGCGGGGCTCCCGGCGGCGGGGCTATTCCGCGGCCGCCCCCAAACCCCACTCGTAAGAGGGACAAAACAAACAACCCCGCCACAGCAACCCCGGAGGCTGGTGAGAGCGACCCTTTGTGAGCGCCGTTTGTCTTCATTAGCATAATTTTCCTGGACTTTGGTGACGCCCGGGTGCTGGGGGGGGGCCGCACTCCTTCACTGCCACACTCCTCCGCTCCTTCCCCCAGTCCCCAGGCTTCCCCAGGCGGCCGCCTTTCTTTCTTCCTTTCTTCTGTTTTTTTTTTTTTTTTTTTTTAATTTGTCCTTTTTTTTTTTCCCTGCTCCCCCCCGCCCCCCCCCCTTTTTCTTTTCCTCTCTCTCCTTCCCATCCCCGCCAGGAGCGGGGAGCAGCCCTGGGAAACGTCCCCGTCCTCCGGTGTCCCTTACAGGGGGAGCCCGGGGACGGGCTGGGGCAGGGTGGGCAGCGTGGAGCGGGAGGGGGCCGGGGGAGGCGGGTGTCCGGAGCAGCCGTCCCCATCCCTTGCGGGGCAGGGCTCGCCCCTCCCGGCCGGGTGCGGAGGAGCTGAGCCGGTGCCCATCCCGCAGCCGCAGGGACTTGGCTGGGGCAACTAGTCCTTGCTCTCCCTGGGCTGTGTCGCCGAGCTTCCAAAAAAAAAAAAAAAAAAAAAAAAAAAAGAGAGAGAGAGAGCATGCTGGCTTCCGCCTCAGTCGTCAGAAGTTAAGGTAAGCAGGCCACAAATACGCTGCTATCAGTCGTGAATGGCGGAGTTTATGTCCCAGTGATTTATGACCGTAGACTTAAATGTCGGTTCAAGAAGAGTTCACAAGCTGGGGCTTCCTTCCAGGCAGTGACTGATACCCTTACACTTCGTGTTCAGGCAGCTCTCTCTCCTCTCCCCCCAACCCCCCCCCCACCTTCTCTCAACTTTGTCTTTATCTTTCAGGAAATCTTTCGGGGGGGCTGCCTGGTTTCTTTCGTCCTGGAGTCAGAGTTTGGGGCTCGGCTGGGAGTTGCAGGGAAAAGATGTGGTGGTTTTAGGGACGGGCAAGGGGAAGGAAGGAGAGGGTAGGGGAGAGCTGAACTGAGGAGCGGGGGAGACGGGGGGGACGTGCCTCCCCCAGGCAGCTTTCATCTGCTGTCTCCGGTCTGTCTGGCGGGGGGAGAGGTTGGTGAAGGGCAGAGAGGTGTATTGCGCAAATGGAGATGGAGCCGCTGAAACGGGCACTGGAAAATTTGGGGGCCCAGCTGTGTTGGCGAGAGCTGGCCTTTTGTCTTTGATGGGGGAGAGGAGAGCTCTTCCCATCCCAGGCACCAGTTTGGGTGGCAAACTTTCTCTCCCCCTCCTCTCCCGCTAGGGCGCTGTTATTATCGTGATCCCTGGCACTATAAATCCCGCTAGTGCTCTTTTCGCGAGTAATGGCCGTGCGCTCCTCAGGTTACCCCGCTCCTTTATAACTTTGTAGGAAGTGATTAACTTTCGCAGCCAAAGGCGGGTGCCGATTTTCCTTTCCTGGCAGAGGGCCGAAGATTCACTAGCATTTTGTCTCCGAAGGGGAGCTGCCCATTGTTCGCGCTCGGGGCGCGCAGCTCTCCGCGGCGCTCAGCCCCCGGCGCGGTGCGGGGCTCGCCCCAACTTGGAGAGCCCAGGGAAGGGCGAAATATTTGATGTCGCGACCGTACAAGGCGGGTGCCTTTTCTAAAAAATCACTGCTGGCTCTTCATTCTCCTCTGGCAGCGGTGCTCATGTTCTTGTTCTTTTTTTTTTTTTCTTTTTTTTTTTTTTTTCCGGAAGCAAAGGAATTGAGAAAAATCACAGCAGGCCCAGAAGATATCATTAGGAAAGGGAGGCGAGGAGCTGGAAATTGTGTGCGCGCTTCAGATCTCCATCGGCTTATTAGCTTAATAACATCCAGAGAGCTTGCTTAGTGCAATAATAGGGCAGCCGCCCTGCTGTAGGTGTGCTACCTTAATTTTGTTGTGTTATAACAAAGGGAATACTGTTTTCTAAGAACTTGTATAACTTGAAAGGCTTAGAATGAGATCGTTTGGTGCATGTGTTGTGTAAGCCTTTTCGCCCCTAAGCATTTGTCGTCGTTAGATGTTTTGGGGGAAAATATCCAGCTGCTTAAGTGCAGGGGAAGTGGCAAAAGAAATGAGGGCTGATGTGACTCCTGAAAAGACAGAGTTGTTTGTCAACAAGGGGATAGGGGGACGGTGAGCAACACATTTTATTTCTGAGAACAATGTGTGTGCATGTGGAAAGAGCTGCTAGATCCGAAATTGCGCACAGGTCTCCACTCTCATTAGTGCGGGCAATTCTTTAGCTGGTTATTTTCAGGCAGGTAAGCAGTAGAATTTAATTTGAAGAATAACAGAAAGAACAGAAGGACTGGGGGGAAAAGAGAGGGAGGAGAAAGGGATTCGCCCGGGCAGGAGAAGCATTCTCTGGGTTTGTGTCCACCCTCTCCCCAGCCAAGTGACCCTCATACATCAAATTACATAGCAGTTTCCAAGACAGAACCTATTATCGCTAAGTTGGAAGGAAAGTTCAAGCCGTGGTCATGGAGATGAACGCTGGTTTTTCAGGTTCCTGGTGTGTGTGTGTGTGTTTTTTTTTTTTTTCCCCAATCCATCATGTTTTAACAGGTAGAATCTGGCTGATTCCACGAAAAGTTAGTGTCTTGAAAATAACAAAAACAACAACAACAAAATAACAAAAAAACCGAACCAACAACCTCCAAAGCACCTAACTTGCCACTGCTGGCCTTGCTGAAGGGGCTTCACGTGGAGCCGGGTCCAGCTAAGGCTCCAGAGCCCCTCGCGGGTGGGGGCGGGCGTGGGGGCCGTGGGGGCAGGGCCGGGGGCTCTGGCCGCGCTCCGGGGCCGTGCGGGAGCCGCTGCAGGGTGGGTGTGGGGGCTCACCCAGGCAGGAACCACTGCTGCCAGGGTGCTTGACCTGGGCGGCTGGAGGTGGTGTGCAAGCACGGAGGGGAGAAGGCGCTGGCTTTGTTTATTTTCCTATCGAGCGTTTCATAGACAAGCCAAAATCCGTCACTCGGGATCAGCGTGTGTAAATATTTCTGGCTAGAAAACCTTTCCACCCCGCTCCTGCCCCCTGCCACACGTAGACAGGAACAATCTCATGTATTTCTTTGAAGTTGAATGGAGAGCCGTAACCTGGAGAGAAGGGCTAAAAATAAAATGATGCCGGTTACAGGAGAGGGTTTGATCCTGGAGCTGGAATGAAGGCATAGCCCAGCCCCTTCGCATTAGCGATTCCTCGATCACCCTTATCTCAGAGACCGGTATTAAAACAGCCTCACAATGATAAACGATCAACCCCTTTGCCGTGTGGTGCCCCACTCTGTTTCTTAGGAAGAAAGAAAGGAAAAAACCCTAGAAAGCCCCTATCCCGGTGCAGCAAAGCACATATTTGTAGCTGACAGTAAATCCAGGCAGCTTTTATATCGAAATGCTCTGCGCCTGAGGCCAAGTCATGCTGCTAAATATTGCTGACCACTTTTTCTTTTATGGCTTTCATGTCACTTAGCTATTGAAAGTAAGATGGATTTGTACCATTTCTTCACCCTGCTCTGCTCTCCCCACACCCCAGGTCTGCCCGGAGAGGCCATTGGAGGAAGAGTGCCACGTGACAGAGGGGTGCCAATGTTATTCTCCAAGGGTGTCAAGACCCTGTCAGTTTGCGAAATAAATATTGGGAAACAACGAAATGCAAAAAGCGACCTACTACGACAGCTCTGCAATCTATGGTGCCTATCCCTACCAAGGAGCAAATGGTTTCACTTATAATGCGAGTCAGCAGCAATATCCTCCGTCTTCGTCACTTGTGGAAACTGAGTACCACCGCCCCGCGTGCTCCCTCCAGTCCCCCGGCAGCTCCGTGTCCCACCACAAGGCCAATGACATCAGTGAGAGTTGCATGAGGACCCTCCCCAGCCAGCCTCTCCAGCCCCCCAGCCTCGCGGACCCGCAGGCCCCACCGCAGCCGCCTCCGGCCCAGCAGGCGCAGCCTCCTCCACCTCTGTCCTCCGCCTCACCATCTCAAAATGCCAGCAGCAACACTGCCCCGGCCAACCCCACCAAGAGCCCGGCTCTTAACTCGCCCACCATGTCCAAACAGATATTCCCGTGGATGAAAGAGTCTCGGCAAAACACAAAGCAGAAAAACAGCAGTTCCAGTTCAGGTATGAAACACGCTCCCCCTCTCCCTGGGTGCCCCTGGGCTGGCCACGTGTCCTGCGGGGAGGAGGGCAGCCCTGGCCACCTTCACTTCGGGGAGGGAAGGGAGGGGGCTTTTTTTCCTCTCTAGGCTGACCCCCTTGAGCTTTTGGAGAGGAGCTCCTGCTGCTTGCAGCGGGAGCTCAGTGAGCGATCACCCCCCTGGGAAACTTTCCCAGACTTGCAGGATGGATCCGAAGTGATCAGGTTTTCTTGTGGCTCAAGTACTTGTGCCCTCCTGTGTCTATCACATTTCATAGGTAATCCCCACTCCAGTAAATCATGTCAGTGCGGAGCAGCCCAGGCCTTAAGCCAGAGGCCCGTCCCAAGTACTTTGTTGGCACAGTGCTGCTAGATTAATAAGACAGTGACCTATCTGCTGAAGTGTAACACAAATAAAATAGCTCATAATCATGTGCAGTCAGGATCAATGCCCTGCACGCAGTCAGAACCTCTTCCTATTTTAACAGGCTGATTGGCAAAGTTACAAGCCTGGTAAACAAAAATCTTCTGGAGTGCCATAAACTTAAGCCCATAAAATATTATTTGAGGGATGGAAGTATATATTAACACTTTTATTACTCAAGGAAACCCAAATCGATAACACCAGTGCTAGCTCCAATGCCCAGGAGTTGTGTTTATATTAACCTCTTCTTCTTTTTCTCTTAAACGAGTCTTGGAAATAGAGTCCAAAACTAGTGAATGTCTTCTCCTGTGTGCTTTTTAGAGCTCTGGTAATACTGC
This sequence comes from Anser cygnoides, assembly GCF_040182565.1. Taxonomy (NCBI): domain Eukaryota; kingdom Metazoa; phylum Chordata; class Aves; order Anseriformes; family Anatidae; genus Anser; species Anser cygnoides. The sequence continues at coordinate 36,032,822 of NC_089874.1, read as the reverse complement.
TGTTTACAGTCTTCCATATCATGCATTTATTTTATTAAAAAGCAATAACATTTAAATATGTCTGTACGCCTTTATGCAAGCATAGCCACCGTATGTTCTTATGTGCATTATACTTCCCAATTACTACCATATGTTTATGCTAGATGTCCTAGAAACAGTATACTGTGAGTTTTATATGTTATAACTTTATATGTGGATACCTGACCTGCAAACTTCTGTAGCTGATGTGTATACATCAGGGTTTTCAGAAAAAGAGGGCTGCAGATCTTCACAGTAGTGAAGAAGACAGGTAGTTCTTGAAGAGCTGCTTGAGCCTGGTACGTAAGCAAAGCCATAGATTCACCTTCTGAGTTTCTAAAACTTTCAGCTTTATTTCCCTGAACCTTTCTTATTGCTTTATGCAATGTTCAAGGTACGTTGCATGCTGTCATTCTTACAGAGAGCAAGGATAGCCATATAATGATGCTAATGAGGTGAAGAAAATCTACTGAGGCTTGTAGCTTGGCATGAATGAACTCATGCCAGGGCAAGTACTCATCACACATGTGGGCATCTCATGGCCAAGAGCTGGACCATGCAGGTGCTGGTGTTGTAGGGTGCTGTCTGTGGTTATTGTGTCCAGGTTCACCATCTGATTGTGTTCTTTGTGTGATTTACTTAGGTGAGAGTTGTGCTGGTGATAAAAGCCCTCCAGGGCAAGCCTCCTCTAAGCGAGCCCGTACAGCTTACACAAGTGCCCAGCTGGTAGAACTGGAAAAGGAGTTCCACTTCAATAGATACCTTTGCAGGCCACGAAGGGTAGAGATGGCCAATTTGCTCAATCTCACAGAAAGACAGATCAAAATCTGGTTTCAGAACCGCAGGATGAAATACAAAAAGGATCAAAAGGGCAAGGGCATGATGACCTCTTCAGGAGGACAGTCACCAAGCAGAAGCCCTGTCCCTCCAGCCGCGGGGGGATATCTAAACTCTATGCATTCTTTAGTAAACAGTGTCCCCTACGAGCCCCAGTCGCCTCCGCCATTTAACAAGCCTCATCAAAACACCTATGGCATCCCTGCATCGTATACCGCTCCTCTTAATAATTGCCCACCTCCTCAAAAGAGATACACGGGGACAGCAGCTGTGACACCTGAATACGATACTCATCCTCTTCAAGGCAACGGTTATGGGAATCCACATATACAGGGAAGCCCCGTCTATGTAGGGGGCAACTACGTGGAGACCATGACCAATTCTGGGCCTTCCATCTTTGGTCTAACTCATCTCCCTCATCCTCCCTCTGCCAACATGGACTACAGCGGGGCTGGGCCAATGGGCAACAATCACCACCATGGACCTTGCGATCCGCACCCAACATACACAGACCTTACCGCTCACCATCCTTCTCAGGGAAGAATTCAGGAAGCGCCCAAACTCACCCATCTGTAAGAGACAGGAGTCACTAAGTGGAACACGAAGCCCCCAACTTTTTAGAAGTACTCACACCTTCCTCTCTCTCCTCCTCGCCATGTGCCCTCCCCTCTCTTTCTTCTTTCTTTTGTTCGTTTTAGTTTGTTTTGTTTCCTTTGGTAAGAGCGTTTTCTAGTTTATGTGACGTAGCAATATTTGTTGCTTGAATTGCTCTATAGTTTCACTAGTGGATATTTATCTTCTTGAACTGTAGCCTTGTGTCTCACTTTGGGAGTATACATAGGCTTTATACTTTACCTTCTACACTTTTATCAAAACAGGGTATATGAACAAATTTTCTATAAAAGGAATTCTTAAATGTGAATTTGTTCGTACATGATTGATCCCACGGGGAAGCAATTTTTTTTATTGCACTTCTTTTAAATAGCGAGAAAGACATCAAAAGCGCTTGGACAGGGACTCCCTGGACAATTATTAATACGTGTAAGTCTTTCAATGTGTGTATGCTGGTGAACATTCAGATTTATTTATATTTTTTTTTTGCAAACATTGAATAATCTAAGTGTTTAAAATTTTATTTATCCCCATTTGTTCATATTTATATATATATAAAAAATCTGTACCCTGAATATTCAGGAGGTATTTACCTGGCCATACGTTAGATGGCATATCGGCACGCGTAGGAAATACCATTTGAAAGGAAACTATAACTCCTTTATTCAAAATGATGATAACGATGATGATGACGATGCAATAAAATCTGGGAAAAAAAAAAAATCACAGTTTGAATAATTTATGCTTGTAACATCCAGCTAGGCGGAAAGCGTGTAAAGCTGAAAAGGCTAGATTTGTTTTGAAAGTTATACATTCCTTGCTGCTCACGTTCTGAAAAAAAAATAAAGTTTTTATTCTGAATAATAAAGAGTTAAGAACATGTTATTTGCAGTGGAAGGGCAGGGAGAGCCCTTCATGACGTGGGGAGCCCGTAACTCGTCTGGAAGCTCACACGAGGACCGGCTCTCCCCCCCCCGAACGGCTCCGTAGCGCCTTTTCAGCGTTGTAGAGATAGAGAGGGATGGTGGATTTTTTCCTTTTTTTTTTTCTTCACTTTTTTCATTCCTTTTTTTTTTTTTTTCCTTTCCTTTTCTTTCCCATCGGAGTTTCACAGCCGTCAGCGGCTGCATCCTCCCCCCCGCGCCCCTCCGCGGCCCAGCCGGGGGGACGGGGCGTGGGTGCACGCACGCGTGGGTGTGCACGCGCGTGTGCGCGGGGGCGAGCCCACGGGCACGGAGGCCGGGAGAGAGCCGGAGGAGCCGCTTCATGCCCGGGCTCCCTGCGGGGGGAAGGAAGGAGGGGAGCCGGGCTGCGGCCGAGCCCCGCCGGCTCTGGGCGGCGGGGGTGCCTGAATCTCCCCAGGCAAACCCCAAACGCAGTTGGGGGGGGGGCTGCTGGCGGGCGCAGCTGACTCTGGACGCCTCTCCTTCCACCCGCCTTCCCCCCCCCCCCCCCCGCCGTTTTTCTCCTTTTCCTAAAGAGAGCAGCTTTTCTTTTCTCTTTAAAATTTTTTTTTCCTTTTAAATTTTTGATTAGATGCTGGGGTCCTTCCCCTTCTCCCCAGCCTCCTCCCCTCCCTGCTGCAGCCTCAAGCCGTGGGGGAGGGGAGCCCCGCTCTCCCTGCCCCCCCCCTTCCATCCTTGCCCCCCCGCGGGGGTGTGCGTGTGTGTGTGCCTGTGTTAGGGGGTGTGTGTGGGGTGCACACCGGGCTGCGGGAGGGCCACCGGCCCCAAACGGGTACCCGCGGGGGTCTCCGGGCCGAATCGGTCCGAGGGGAATGGCAGGGACTGGAAACGTGGGTTTGAATCCCATCTTTCTTCCTTTTCTTTTCTTTTCTTCTCTTCCTTTTCAGGCCGAATGTCCATAATTTTTAGATCGAAACTTGAAAGATAAATCAGAAGGGACCTTAATAGACTAGGTAAAATATACTTGTGCACGTTTATAAAGACATATTCCTACGCTGTGTAGATAACAACGTTTACCATCTGTATCTTCCACAGCAGAGAAAAAATGTCGCCATTTTGGTCTCATGCTGAAATATTATTAATCTTTGGGCTTTATCTTGTTCCCAGAGCCATCCTTGCCTGATGCTGAAACATTGTCATGCATCCACAAGCTATATAGAGCTTTTCTGCATAAGTAGATAAAGCATGCTCAGTCAAAGAAAGGGATTGTAAATATATTTATACCGTGCGGTTTATTACATAGGGAGATATGTAACCATGGAAGGAAGGCTTATTTAGTCTGATATTTTTTCATTGAAATCTGGTTATTACCCGATACAGACCAACGACTGATGATTATTTTGTAGTAGAAATTATTATTATTTTTTTGCCACATTGCAAGACATGGCTCCTTTCAAATAAGCGCAAGTACATAAAATTCAACACCCCCCCTCCCCGCCCCAATAAGCTGCGTTAGATAAAACAAAAGGTAACGGTACAGCCGGTGAATTCCTAGCGTGTGGCTACTTTAGCAGCACGAATTACATTTCTGAAAATGTTCAAGAGAAGGAATTTGGCGTTTCTTCCTCCTCCCACTCCGAAGAAAGAAAAATACAGGCGATTTTGCCCCTTCTTTCCAGAAACCGTTCCCTACCCCATCTTCAGAGGCTGTACATTACCAGTAAGAATTTGTATTTTTGCATTTAAGATTCGCCCGATTAAAAGATCCCTCTGGAGGCAGAAGTAATTGATTTGCCCAAGAATTTCGCGTCCCCTCTCCAAAGGTTTTGTTCCAGGTGGTTTTTGTGTTAGAATGACCACAAGAAACAAATGTGCAGAATAGAGACACCCACGCAGGTTTTTACTCACAAAGCCTGGTTAAAGTCCAAACCTCTCTCTTTATTATTTGCCATCCTGCTGTTAATCCCAATATTTTCCAGAAAAAAAAAATAAAATAAAGAAAAGAAAAAGAAAAGCCCGACCCCAAGGTAGGCGCAGAGAAGCAAAATAAAACAGGGCTTTCCCACAAGCAGAGCAGTCCTCTGCCAGCATATTTTAAAAGCAGCTTTTTTCCTTGTTTACTCGCGTTTCTTGCTCTGCCTCTTTTCTCGGCCACATTTGATCTTGGAAAGAGCAAGAAGCTTTAAATGTGTTCTTAAGGGCCAGTAGCTGTCAAACCTTTTGGCGGCCAAGATTGATCGCGCGCAGACACCACCAGAGCTTTGTTTGGACTAAAAGCAAGAAAATTAAACCCCTCGCATTTTCCAACAGCATCGATATTTGTAAGGCATCCCTTTTGAGGGATTAAATGACAAGTCTCGTTCTATATTTTATTTAAACAAGCAACCACCAAAAAGCCCATTTAAAGCCTCCCAGCCCCTCCCCTCCCCCTCTCTCCAATGCCTTCGCAGATATGCTACATCTTGTGGGTGCATTAACTTAAAACCGATTTTTTAAATGCACTTCGTGCAGTTGGACGGAGACTGATCCGCTGAGTGCTTGGGGTCTTCTTTTCTTTTTTCTTTTTTTCGTTCTTCTGCTTCTTCTTTATTTTATTATTATTATTATTTTTAAATACGAAGACGCTTGCCGACCCCTTTTTGGCAACTCCGAAAATAAAGAGAGACGGCAACGCATCGCGCAGGCGATGGTCCCCGGCTGCTCGAGGACACGGAGACCGGCTCGGATGTTCCTTCCCCCGGCCCGGCCGGCCCCCCCCCGGCCCCCCGGGCCCCCGGCCCGGCCCGGCTCCGCGGGAAGGCGAGCTCCGGCCCGACTCTGACCGTAGGACTCGTCGGGCTGGCTCCCATGGCCATCACTGTCATCACTCGCCTCGGTCTGGTTGGAAAATAGTGCCCAAACCCTCCAAATTCGGGGCTCGACCTGGCAGAGGCAAATGGAAACGACGGCAGAGAGCCAAGCTTCGGAGGCGAGTGCCGTGCCTCAAGTTATCGCCCCCGCAGCATTTTCGCTCTGCCTGGCCCCGTGAAAACAAACCCGCTACCAGCCCATATATTTCCTGGTAATCGAAAATACTCACCAGACCCAGCCTACTACGGTTATTAAGCAAATTATGCCAGCAGACGGGAGTATCGTTTGCAAGCTAAGGCACAGGATTTTGGTCTTTTTTTTTTTTTTTTTTTTAAAGAGGCAACAGCCAGACGCGTTCGCAGCCTCGCGATTTGGCTCGCCCAGAGAGGTATTCCTAGGCTATGTTTTACGGTCCAATCCCGGGAAGCCAACTGGAGAGGGAAGTCACGAAGTGCAAGGGCTGCTGCCTATGTGACTCTTCCCCTAGAAGCAAGGTTGCTGAGGAAGATCCAGTTAAACAATGGCTCGGCACCGGCGGCCAATTGTTCTCCGTACTGTACGCCCGATAGCCACCACCAAAAAAAAAAAAAAAAGAAGAAGAAAAAAGAAAAAATGAAAAAGAAAAAAAAGACACAAACAAAAAAAATGAAGGAAAGAAAAGAAAAAGGAGCCCATGGAGGCTGAGTCGGGAGCGATAAAGTAATTTTGGAGGAAGTGCTATTCCCTAGGAAAAAATCAAGACTCTGCTACAGACTCCTGCCTGGGTGCAACTTCTTATGTGGGGGCCTGGCGGTGTCAAAACTTTGAAGATTAATGGATTACTTTGTTAATGACTCAAGGCGTCAGATTGAGGTGCTTAAATGATTTGTGAGGTGCAAAGCGTTTTCGTGACAGTCCCAAACAATGAGAGAGGAGTGTGCGGGTGGAGGCGAGGGAGGCAGCAGGCTGCAGGACAAGCAGCCGCACACCCGCACACACACTCGCCCGCTCGCACACACACACACACACACACACACACACACACGCTGACACACACACACACACACACACACACCAACACTCGCACACACACTCGCAGCCTCCCCTCCAAACACAGAGACGCACCCGCACCTCCCTCCCCACCCCCGATCATTTCGGATTAGGACGCCAAGGGGATAGATACTAGAGATATCATTTTCTTCTTTAAAAAAAGTGTAAATAAAGCCTTTCTGGCCCCCAATGAGGCGTTCCTTCCCGACTTTTTTGGATCAATCAAACAGACAGTGGCTTCTTTTGATTAAAGCCCAAATTGTCATTGGGCAGAGGCAATCATGTGACAGCCAATTCGGTCCAATTTCAACCTTGTCTCCATGAATTCAATAGTTTAATAGTAGCACGGTCCCCATACGGCTGTAATCAGTGAATTAGAAAAAAAACACCCCACCAGCGATCTTCTATGATATATTTTTTTCTTCTCTCTCTCCTTTTTCCTGGGCCTTCCCCCCCCGAGCCCCCTGAATCCGAGGGAACTTTTTCTCCGCGGGGGCTGCGAGTTGAAGGCCATGAATTTCGAATTCGAGCGAGAGATTGGTTTTATCAATAGTCAGCCATCGCTTGCTGAGTGCCTGACATCTTTTCCCCCTGTCGGTGATACATTTCAAAGTTCATCAATCAAGAACTCGACGCTTTCACACTCGACACTGATTCCTCCTCCTTTTGAGCAGACCATCCCCAGCCTGAACCCAAGCAGCCACCCTCGCCACAGCGGCGGCGGCCGCCCCAAGGCGAGCCCCCGCGGCCGCAGCGGCAGCCCGGGCCCCGCCGGCGCCCCGCCGCCCCCGGAGTACCCCTGGATGAAAGAGAAAAAGGCGTCCAAGCGATCCGCCCTGCCGCCCGCCTCGGCCTCCGCCTCAGCCGCTGGACCTGCCTGCCTCAGCCACAAAGGTCAGTCCCAAGACTTTGGCCGTCGGGCCGCTTTGGGGGGCTCCCCGCATCCCCCCCGGGCCGGCCCGAAGGGGGACGGGGGGCTCGGGGCGGCCGGGGCCGTCGGGGCTGGGCTCAAACCCCAAACTTTTTCCCCAAGTTGCCCCGCCGCGGGATGATTTATTTGAGTTGGAGCTGACCTCTCTTGTCTCGCTGTCCTAGACTCGGGGTATTTGACAGTAATGAAGAGTGATAGATTGCTCCCGCTCAGCTCGGCGGCTGATGCATTAATTATAAATTGCGCTATGGCTAATATAAAGTTTGCTCTGGCCTGGGGAGGTTGGCGAGCTGCAGGCGACGAGCTGGAGGCGGCCGAGGGGCACGCAGCACCGGCCTCTCAGCAGGGCGACACAATGGGCTTGCTGCACCCGAGGGCGGCCATTTTGTTGCAGTTGCTGGTTTATGCTATGTGGACATATAGATAGAGCCGCTTCCAACGCGGGGAGAGAGGGAGAGAGCGCTCCCCCCCCTCCACCCCCCCCCGGGATGCGATGGGCTCGGATGCTGAAATTCAATCCGTGCATTTATCCGTTTTGTGTGTGCGTGGTTTTTTTTTTTTTTTTTTTTTTCTTTTCGCTCTCCTGGTGCTGGTGCTTTTGGGGTGTGCGTGCGTGTGGTGGTGGTGGTGTTTTCCTTTTTCTTTTCTTTTTCTTTTTTTTTTAACAGACCCCCTTGAAATCCCCGATAGTGGTAACGGTGGATCTAGGCGGCTGAGGACGGCTTACACCAACACCCAGCTTTTGGAGCTAGAGAAAGAATTTCATTTCAACAAGTATCTCTGTAGACCGAGGAGGGTTGAGATTGCAGCCTTGCTGGATTTGACTGAGAGACAAGTCAAAGTCTGGTTCCAGAACAGAAGGATGAAGCACAAGAGACAGACCCAGTGCAAGGAGAACCAAAACAGTGAGGGGAAATTTAAGAGTTTAGAGGACCCGGAGAAGGCGGCGGAGGACGAGGAGGAGGAGAAAGCCCTCTTCGAGCAAGCCCTCAGCAACGTCTCAGGCGCTCTTTTGGAAAGGGAAGGCTACGCTTTCCAGCAAAATGCACTGTCGCAGCAGCAGGCGCAGAATGCGCACAATGGCGAGTCCCAAACTTTCCCCGTTTCGCCTTTAACGAGCAATGAGAAAAATCTGAAACATTTTCAACATCAGTCACCCACTGTTCAAAACTGCCTCTCAACAATGGCCCAGAACTGTGCAGCTGGCCTAAACAATGACAGTCCTGAGGCCCTAGATGTCCCTTCTTTACAGGACTTTAACGTTTTCTCCACAGATTCCTGCCTACAGCTTTCAGATGCAGTTTCCCCCAGTTTGCCAGGATCTCTGGACAGTCCCGTAGATATTTCTGCCGACAGTTTTGACTTTTTTACAGACACACTCACCACAATAGACTTGCAGCATCTGAATTACTGAGAAATTAAAGACGTCCTCTCCAAGGGTCCTGCCTTCTCCTCCTTATTCTCCCTCCTTATTTTTATTTTTATTTTTTCGGTGAATTAATTTTATTTCCCCATCCCACCCCTTTTCTCGGTCAGTATTTTCTGTTTATTACCTCCCTTTTGCTGTGCCATTTTACCGTTTCCTACGAAGTTTTAGTTGTGTTCAATTTTAACCTAGCCACATTCTAGGTCCTTCTATGAAAGCAATATATGAGGTCTGTAAGAAAGTGATCATATAGGAATTGTATCGTCACTTTCTTTTTATTTTTGTATTGCATTAGGATGCGTTGTCATAAGTATTTTTGGTAGAATAAATTCTTGTTTGCTACAAGGAGCTTTCTCTTTTTTTTCTTTCCCTTTCTCCCTCTCTCTTGCTCTCTCTCTCCTTCCAGGACTGACAACACTGCGGGTTTTTCTCCCACTCCCTTCCACTGTTAATTTACTAATAACCAAAATCCAACATTCTGACTGCGATCTCTCCCCTTTTGGCAATTTAGGACATTTAGTAGAGAGGAAAAAAAAAAACGTTCAAATTCTTTATTGTAAGGGTTTCTCACAAGGAAAAAAAAAAAAGGAAACTAAAACCGTTCACAGCTTTGACGGAGATTTCTTCCTTTTAATGTATAAACGCAGCATCTTATCTCCGTGCCGATACGAAGCTTGGGAATTCTGAACTGTAACAAAAGCATAAGCGAGCACTTTCTCTGTTACAGACCAAACGCGAAGCAGATTCAGGAGAGTGTCTCCTGCAGAAACTAGCCTGTTACATACACGAAAAACTTTTTTTTTTTTTTTTTTTGAGGTGGGGGGGCTCATATTTTTCTAGAACGCAGTGCTTAGCCAGCAAGCTGATTCAGGAATCTTAAAAGATATGAGAGCTCACAGAGGGTACGCTTGGTGAGTCCTCACGTGCTGAGCGGTCCAAGAAATCAGCCCTAAAAGGGGAGGAAAAAGAAGAAGTTAGACCCTGCAAAATCAAAAGGCAGAAAAGCGAGGCAAAAAAAAAAAGCGTTTAGGGCGGAATCCCACCCTCCGCTCGGTCCTTTTGAGGGAAGATAATTCCGGTTTAAACCCTTCTTTGCGGGGCGAAGGGGTGCTCCCGAAAAAGGACGGGTGTGACTTCCAAGCTGAGATTTCCTCGGGGATCCCCACCCTGGGGCAGCAACGCAGGGCTTGGAGAAAATCTCCGGCAAAGTGCGTGCTGCCCCGGTCAGCGGTGGTGGGGGGCTCGGGAGGGGACCGAGCCCAGTCCGGGGGCGGCGGGCGAGCAACAGATGCGAGCGGGGCTCTTCCACGAAGGGCCGAGGGCGTAGGGGCATCCCGGAGAGCGTGAGGACATCGCAGAGAGAGTGGCTGGAGCGGGGACCGGGGAAGGCACCGTCCATGCGAGGAGTGCTGCTGCCTTCCCAGCTCGGCAACACGCTGTGGAGCTGGGATGCGTGGGTTATAGCTGGAAGGGCTGAACGCAATTCTTCCGAAAGTCATAAATCAAACTCTTTCTATGAATGAGAATGTCATCAAAGAGATCAATTGCAGGAACACATGCACAAATAAAAATCCTCTTACGTATTTGCCGGGGCTGGGGATCCCCGTCTAAAACCATTAAGTGAGAAGGCGTTTAGTCATAATTCATTTTTATTGCTCTTTTAAAACAACAGTTGGCTGAGCTGCGGCCGCGGCGAAACCTCGGCCCTGCTTCTTGTCCTTCTCTCCGCTCCAGCCCTGCCCTGCAGAAGGCGAGCCGCAGCTTAACTCCCGTGGCACGGGGCTGCATCGGCCGGGTCAGGGCCGCTTTTGTGCCCAGATGCCTGGATGCTGAAAATACTCAAAAGAAAAAAAAAATAGGACAAAAAAAAAAAAGTATGGGGGAGAAAAAAAATACGCTACAAGGCTCAAACCTTTAGCTCGCTAGATTTAAATAAATGGGGGGGTACGGAGATCATGACTCGCCTCAGAGTCTCCCATGAGCCCTGCGGCCACAGCGGGGGCACTGGGGGCGGAGGCGAACTCCCACGAAAAAGCCTAAATCGCCGGAATCGCCCCGTTGGCCCCAGTCTCGGACAGGAAACGCCAGTTCCCGGCCCGGCCCGGAGAGGAGCAGCGGAGGGCAGAGCGGGGCCAGGGGCCGGGGGCGGCAGCTCCCCTCGCCGAGGATGGGGGATTGCCCCCTCGGCTCTTATCCTGCTGCCCCCACGCACAGTACCGGCAGCAAAAACCCAAGGCATCGCGAGAGAGACAGTGCAACAAAAGAGATGGGGGCTCTTCCCAAGAATGGCACGGAAAAGGGAGAGAAAAAAAAAAAAAAAAAAGATTTCAAATTTCAGGATGCTGGAGCCTGTAAGAGAGGTGCTGTAATTTGTCGGATTTTATGGGCAAAAAGAATCTATTTGTAGTAAAATATACATTTTTCTTGGCCGGCTGTTGTAAAGAAAAAAAAAAAGCTGAAAAGATGCCAGCTCTTTTATTGGTAAACAGTCCCAGAGGCCTGCCTTTTTTCCTCTGCCTTATGCAGTATTTATCACAACAGGTTTACAGGAATGAAATAAATGTGTTTATGTCCCTTACCATAGCCCAAAATGATGCAGTATAATGCCATAAATGCCTCTGGAGTGTTGTTTCTATTGTCCTCCCCCCGCCCCCCCGGAGTTTAAGAAAAGGAACCTTTCCAGAGGGCCCTTAACCATTCGTGCCTGTGCAGTAAATCAGAACAAATAGAAATAGTAGTAGCATCCGGATAGACGCGTGGTGGAGAGAGCAGCCCTTCGGTGTCTGCTGGCCATAGGGAGGTCTTGGAGATGGCACGGGATAAAGGCTGACCTAACAGCTGTAGGAGAGCTTGCACCTAGGAGAGGATGTTGTGGTTCAGATGGGAGGGAGGAGCTTGCGGGTGAGTGTGTGTGTGTGTGTGTGTGTTGGTGAGCAGGGAGAAGTGGCAGGGTTAGAAGCCCTTTGGATTTCCAAACAAGCAGCAGCCAACCACGAGAGCACAGCGACGGAGGAGCCGGCTGGGAATGCACCTGCAGGAGCACGGGAGGCGGCTCCTCCTGGGGCTGGCGGCTGGGAAAACGACTTCCCATCCGTCCGGCCCCGAGGTTATTGTTAGGATTGTTGGTGCCATCCCCTCTCCCTGCAGACGGACGGGTGCCCTGGGACGGACGGATGCCCGGTCTTCACCTCCCCTTTCCTTTTCCGCATACGTAACCCGAATATGGGGTCGCAACCCACATCCCGCCGCCCTCCCTCTTTTTTGGACTTTTTTTTTCTTTTTCTTTTTTTTTTTCTTTTTTTTTTTGGGGGGGTGGGGAGGGGCAAGCTGCAGTCGATGCTCTGCGCGGTTCCCAAGGGTCCTGGGGCCGCCTCTGCCACCGGCCATCTGCCACCTCCCGCCGCTGCCGGCCCGGGTGCTGGCAGAGCGCGGGGACAAAGGGGCCGGGGCGGCGGGCCCTGCACCTCCCGCAGCCCCCGTGCCCCGGCCCCGGGCCGCCTCCCCGGGCCGCCGGGCTGCGACCTGCGGCACCCCGGGCAGCTTTCCCCCCGCCCGGCCCGGGGCGGGAGGCAGCGGCGCCGCGGGGCCCCAGCAGATGGGCTGCGGAGCCCGGCGGGTCCCCGCCCCGTCCCCGTCCCCCCCTTGTCCCCGGCTCCCCCTCCCCTGCCCCAGTCCCGGGCTGACGCGGGGGAGCCCGGCGGAGGTGCGGGGGGAGCGAGGATGCGGGCTGGGGGGAGGCCGGTGTGCCCGGGAGAGCACAATGGCCGTCAGTCCCAAAAGCGCCTCATTTCCATGCTAATGCCCGCGGCCGCCTGGTGATGCGGATGGACAAGCCCCTTTAACTCTTGGCGTCGCGTCGCGCTGGGCTCTGCGGCGGGGCAGGAGCAGCCAGGTCCTTCGGCCCCATCTCCATCCTCCGGACGACCCCCGTCCCCGTTTCCATCCCCGTTCCTGTAAGCAATTCCCATTCCCGGTCCCATCCCCATCCGCGTCCCCGGGGCTGATGCTCCCCGCGCTGTCCCCACCACCTCCCCCCGCACCCCCCGGGGGGCCCAAACCGGGGGGCGAGGGGCGTCGGAGATGCCCGGCACCGGCCTGACAGCTCCGGGGCCGCCGCAGAGGCACTCACCCTGGAGGGGCCGGGCTCCGCGGGCCGGGCTCCGCCGCCAGGCTCTCTCCAGCCTTCCCCTCTCAGCGGGCGGGCGTCCCCCGGCGGGCAGCAGCCCGGCCCCCCCGCCCCCCGGGGGGCCGCCGCCGCCCTGCCCCGCGGTGCCGCGCCGCGCCGCGCCGTGCCGTGCCGCGCCGTCGGAGCGCTCGGCGTTTAAATGCCCCCGACGCGGCGATCTATCAGCGGCAGGAGCCGGGAAAGTCCCGCAGGCGCCGCAGCCATTGGCTGCCGCCCCCCACGTGCCTCCCCGCTCGCGGTACCTTCGTGTCATTTTCCTCCCGGCCCCATGGAGGATGTGGGAAAGTTGGCGCGGCCCCGCTGGCCGCTGAAGACCCGGTGGCGGCGTGACAGCAGCGGGACGCGGCGAGGATGAGCTCCTTCCTCGAGTACCCCGTCCTCGGCGGCGAGGCGGGGGCCTGCGCCGCCCGCGCCTACCACCCCGAGCACGGGATTACAACTTTCCAGCCCTGCGCCGTCAGCGCCGGCAGCTGCAGCGGGGAGGACCGCTTCCTCGTGGGCCGCGGCGTGCCCATCAGCCCCCACCGCCACCACCACCCCCCGGGCCAGCCCGCCGCCTACCAGCACCACGGCGGCCTGGGGGTGTCCTACGCGCACCCCGGCTGCGCCCCGACGTACGGCTCGCAGGGCTTCGGCGCCGCCTACGGCCCCTACCCGCTGGGGCAGGACGCGGAGCTGGCCGCCGGCTTCCCCCCCTGCGCCCCCGCCGTGTACTCGGGCAGCCTCTCGTCCTCCGCCGCCGCGCAGCACCCGCACCAGGGCTACGCGGGGGCGCCCGCCCAGTTCGTGCCCCCCGCCTACGGGCAGGAGCAGCAGAGCCTGCCCCTGGGCACCTATAACCATGCCCTGTCCCCCCTCCACGCCGGCCACCAGCAGGAAAACTCCCGCTCCCCCTCCGCCGAGACCTCGCCGCCGGCGCAGACCTTCGACTGGATGAAAGTTAAAAGAAACCCACCCAAAACAGGTCAGTGGCCCGGCGTGGAGGGGAAGGGGGGGGAGGCCGGGGCAGCTCCCTGCTGTCGGGGCGCCGGGGGCGGCTCGCAGGTGCCCCGCGCCCCCGGGAGCGCCCGGAGCCGTCTGCCCGCAGCGCTGGGAGCCAGCTCCGGCCCCTGCCGCCCCCCCGCTCCCCTCCCTTGGTCGTACGTCTTGTAATTCATAACCCACTTATCAAGTTTCCTCTGACACCAGAGGCTGACTCCAGTTTAGCACCTCGCACTCCATCACTCACCCTGCCGGGGCTTCCCTCTTATCCTGCGAAGTCCCCGCTCCCTATCGCTTAGCCGGTGTGGACATATTGATTACGTCGCCTATAAATCATTTGCGCTCACTTACCGCCGCGTGTCCCCTTTGCAGGCAAGGCCGGCGAGTACGGCTTCGTGGGGCAGCCCAACACCGTCCGGACCAACTTCACCACCAAGCAGCTCACCGAGCTGGAGAAGGAGTTTCACTTCAACAAGTACCTGACCAGGGCCAGGAGGGTGGAAATCGCCGCCTCCCTCCAGCTCAACGAGACGCAGGTGAAGATCTGGTTCCAGAACCGGCGGATGAAGCAGAAGAAGAGGGAGAAAGAGGGGCTGCTGCCCATCTCCCCCGCCACCCCCACGGGATGCGAGGAGAAGGCGGAGGAGTCCTCGGACAAGTCCTGCTCGTCGCCCTGCAGCGCCTCGCCAGCCTCATCCTCCTCGGACACGCTGCCTGCCTCCAACTGACACCGCCGTGCCCCCGACGGGGCGGCTCGCCCCGATCTCCCACGGGTTCCCCCATCTCCCACGGGTGCCCGCGGCTCCCACGGGTGTCCCCCCGCCACCGGGCCCCGAGGTGCCGGCTCGCATCTCGCCTCCCAGAGGTCCTTTTTCGGTCCCCCCCCCCGTCCCTTTTCGCTGGAGGAGCCCCTTACACGCTCAAGGACGGGTCTCTGACCTTCCCCGAGCGACAGGCAGGTTACATAGGGTACACGACCTCACGAAGAGCTGCACTATTGTGAGTGTTTACACGACTTACAGGACTTTCATCCCCTAATTTAATGTATTCTTTGTTCGTGTCTATGAGTTGGTTGCTTGTAAATACTTTGTCCGAGAGATTTATCTTTTTACAGATTTTTCTAGAAATGACGTTTAGATGATCAGGTTGAGCAGGGTGAGTGCATTCGCAGAACCGGATCCACTTTTATATCGGCCAAAAGCCGAAGACCGCATCAAGCAAATGCGTGAAGCTCCAGCAGATACCTCAAAGAGTAGCGCTGTTCCTCTCCGTGTGACAAGCAAGGCTTCAATTGCACTAGGTTTTGTAACCCTTACCCGGTGTGCTTGCCCCCCCGCCCTAAAGGTGTCCCGGGTTATACCCGCCCGAAGGGTACACCCGTCCGAGAGACCTCACCTCTTCCCGTTTTCGGATTATTTAGACTCGATGTCTTTTCAACCTTCTCGTGAATGTGACGAATGGCCAAATGAATGTATCATTTCTGTGGTTGGTGTCTGGACCGTTGCATGACGCCCCGTGCTTTGATGTATCCCGGGTACACTGAGGTCTATCAGTTGTCGCGTGTCAGCGACACCTCCTGATTTTCTGTACAATCATCGGAGCTCTGGGATTACCCGCTGCTGGAACCCAGGGCAGGATTTACGGGTCCTTATAATGTCTGTAATAAATATATTCCGCTTTCAGGTATACCTCGTGTGTCTGCCTCTGCGTGACATCACCGAGGAGCCTCAGCCTGGGCCCAGCACTTCGGTTTCCCCAATTTTCCTTTGCTGGGGCCTTTTGTAGGGTCAGAGGGGGAGGAAGAGTCTCCCAGCGTTCCTCCTCCCGGGCTGCCCGGGCTGACTCATAACACAAACCTTCTTCCTTTTCTATGCTCAAATAATATTATTTTTAGAGGATATAATGCCCTCCTCTCCCTCCACTGTAACTGGGAGGAATTTATGACCCCGATCTATTTCTGAAGCACAAACACGAGAGCTTCCTGGGTCAAGTGCTAACCTTTTCACCTCGAGATGGATGTTGACACTTACATAAACAGAGCACGCTTCAAAAGCAGAAACTGTCTTCAGCCAGTCTTTCCTCACATCGCAGGCCCCTCGCCAAGGGCTGCACATTTCATTAGCCCGGGCACTGAGCTGGGCCAGCTTCTCCCTCCTTCCCCCCCTGGCTGCCATCCTGATGGACTGCCAAGGTGGGGAGATGGCTCCCAGGTGCTTGGCAGCCTGCTTCTGGCAACTCCCAGCCCATTTCCCAACCACCAACTTTTTATTTCTGGAAAAAAAAATAAAAATAAAAAGCAAGTTCTCGCAGGTAAATAGCTTGAGGTTTCCAAGAGGTGTCAGATGAACGCGGGGTCGGGGAGGGGGGAGCGTGAGTGTGGGGAAAGCGGGTGCCGGGAGGGAGCAGAGACCTGCTGGGCTGCACGGGGGGGGCTCAAGTCACCGCTGCCTCTTGGGTTTCGGCGCAAACACGGGTGACATCTCCTTCACTCGGCACATCTGCAGGGGAGCGCTCCCGGCTTCTCCCGGGGCCGGGGTCGGTGCCCGTGCAGGCTGTGCCGTGCGGGACCCGCAGAGAGGCAAGGAAAATTTTCTTCACTTCGGTGTCAAAAGAGACAAGCCCCGATTTGCAAGGCGCGGCGGCCATATCAAGAGCCGAGCTAGCTGCGAGGGACCGGGGCTGTCTCCAAAGGCTCCCGCCACTGCCTCTATTTCTTTCATTTCCCCGCCTGCCATATACTTTACCTTTTGTTTATTAGTGTAAAGCCACAAAGCAAAACAGATGGCCTTCTTCCAGAGACTTGGATGTGTTAAAGTGGCATTTGCATTCCAATGAGGGCATTTCAATATCGAAATCTGGATCTAAACATTGCTGGAATCCGGATCTGCAACTCGGCTCCCCCGGTGTTGACTTAATGTGCTAGAAAGAGCGGCCATAAATTATAGCCTAAATGCGGGAGACGAGACACTTGTCAGTGTGTCGATCTGCGCTGGGCTGCGGCAGAGAGTCTCCTCTCCTTCCAAGCCGAAACCTCATTTTATCTTTTTTTTCCTCCTTTTTTTTTTATTTCTCTATTTTTTTTTTCGCAGCCCCGATCGATTTCAAGCGCCGACACCCCCAAAATTTCCCGATCCCGTCTCGTTTTGTTGTTTTACGTTTATGATTTCGATGCGATCAACCTCTCAGGGCAGGCGGTGTGGGCAAGAGAAGTGAGAACCTCCTGCCTGCCCCGCGTGCGGGGGTTTCTAACAGAGAAATTGCACTGGCAAGCGGAGCGTGCTTTGGCCTGACGGAGTCACTCAGCTGGCCTTCAGGTTGTAGGGATCCTTTTGTTTTTACACTATTTTTTTTTTCTAATGTTCTCTCTAGAGTCTCAGGGGAAAAAATGGAAAAAAAAAAATCAAACCAAAAAAAAAACCACCAAACCACCCACCAAACAACCAAGCCGCGTTCAAATGTCAAACGGAGTTTAGCATCTTCCTATCACACTTAAGGCCAATTCTGCTGTTCACCTTTAAAGTTTACTTTTGGAGGCTATTGAGATGCTTTGGTGTTTTCCTCTGGGGCAATCAGATTGAAACCGATCAATATTTACTCAGTCTGAAAGGGCTGTTGAAAAGGCAGCTAACAACAAACTGCTTAGCTGCTCTCCCTTCTTTAATCTCAGGTTCACCGAAAGTTCAAGCAGAAATGAATTCAGTGATGGGTCACTTTAAAATAAGTCCCAGCGCTTAATCTCGCAGCCTCGGCAAAGGCAACAATTACAGAGCCATCTCTCTCTCCCCGTCCCTCTCGCCGTCTCCCCGGCAGCCGCAACTTTCCTCCCCTTTTAGTCCAGCGCTGTTTTCTCGCTCTCACCCGCTCTTTTGCGGAGGCAGCGGCCGCTCCCGCACCGCTCGGGGCTGTCCCGCACCTTCCCACGCGGGGACCGGGCTGCGGAGCGCGCCCCGTCCCGCACCGTGCGTTTCCCAGAGGGGTGACACTGGGGGCTCCTGGGGCAAGGGGAGGGATGCTCGGGGCTTTATCCCCGCAGAGATAAGGGTCAGCTGGGGCGGCCGGAGGAGCCGGGGGGCTGCCTGCCCCTCTCCAGTCCTCCCTGGGCAAAGAGGAGAGAGAAACCCGGGCGCAGCGCTGCTAATTGCAGGGACTCTTCGGAGGCCAAAGTTCACGCAATCGCTGCATAAATGCATGCTTAACGGGGATTTATTAGTACCTCTCTAATGGCAGCTCACGCTGGAGAGGCCAGCGGGTTTTCACCGGCAAATTGCTGCTCGGGACCCCCCCGACACCCTGAGGCGCTGCCCGGGGACCCCTCCGGGCGAGCATCTCTGGGCCGGGCAACGCGCCCGTGCGAGGCTGCTCCTCCGCCCGCGCTCGGCCCGGGAGACTTTTTTTTTTTTTTTTAAAATAATCGTTTCGGCATATTTTCATCGTAAACTTGGGAACAACGTTCTTTGCTTGTTTTCCCTCTGCAGTTAGTTCTGCGCCAGCTCAGTAAACTGGTAACTACAAGAAATATAAAAAGGGAAGACAGAAATTATTCAATGAATAGCATATAAATAACATCATAATATCGAAAATGATTTAAAATATTTCTTTCTTTGCATCTTTCTTTCTTTTCCCTTTCTCCCTTTCTCCTTTTCCAAGGCAAACATTCCTTTTCTCCCCCAGGCACACTACTTGGCCGGCTTGCACTGTTAACATTATTCTTTTATGGTTTATGTGTCATAAAATATTACAGGTCACAGTTACTCCTGTTTCAGGCTCAGAAAGACCATTGAAATCAATGGGAGCTCTGGGAAAAAAAAAAAAAAGTCTTCCCTTGTGCCTAAGAATCTGAGGGCAAACTTTGTTGATTTTGATCATGCGAGGAGCCCTATTTGCTATATAACTTCAAAAGGATTACACATTTCAGTAATACGAGCAGAAATTGGCCCGGAAAAATGCTTCCGCGTTATTTTTTATAGGGCAGTGACATATTTTAAGCATTTGTTCCACACGGAGAATGTTTCAGCCATTACTTTTACAATTATTTTGGCTTTCCGATTTACTTTCCTTGAAAGTTTGTATCTCGTAAATTTAAATCAGGACTATCGATTCTCATAAAAGTGTGACCGGATAACGACCAGCCACAACAGAGACGATGAAAGCAATAGCCAGTTCGTGCCTTCTGCGGGTGTTCAGTTTATAAATACAAACTCAACGCGCTGCGAAGTTTTCTCTCCGTTCACGACTGCAAAAGCGGGGAAAAAAAAATCAAATAAAAACAAATTCAAGCCCAAACGAGCCCAGAGAGGCGCTACCGTTCTGGGGCAGCGAGAGGACACGGAGCCAATCTCAGCCACGAACTTTACCCTAAACTCACGTCGGTTTAGGACGCGGTGCATCCCAAAGCAGAAGGGTTAGGAGCACACAGGGGCTCACGGAACGTTTCGCGACTGTTGTGGGAAGAGGCTGGGCGGCCGGGGAGCGACAGCCCTGCCCCGGCTTCCCCGTTACTGGCATCCCATGCGCTCGGCTTGGCGCAGAAGTATTTCTGTGTTTGCTAATCCCAGCCTATTCTGGTTTTAGCTCGGCAGGCCACTGGCCGCCAGAGGAAAACCGAGTAATACGGTATCGATTATTAAAAAAATAAAAAAGAAATAAATCCCGGGAAATATCTACTTTGATTGAACGCTCCGCTAACGCCTTTTGGAGGGATCGATTGCATTCACAGCTGTCCTCGGGTTTGATCTTGGGGAAGTGACTAATAGAAGGAATATTCGTTGTGCGCACCGTGACAGGAACCGAGGGAGCCGGCCGAGGGGCGGCGGGGCCGGGATCCCCGGTGCATGCACCGTCTTCACCGGGACAAGGCGTACAGCCGGGCCGGGAGGGACGGGGGGGGTCCCGGGGGTCCCCGCCCCGGCGGCTGCCTGAGCCCGAAGTGGCACCGCAGAGCCGAGGGAAGGGCATCGCGCTTCTGGGCTCCTTTGTGTATTAATGCAGCTATCAGCAAATCCCCGATAACCTCCCTCTCCCTCTGTCAACACCCCTCAGCTCCGGCCCGGGCTCGGGGAAGAGGGATGGGACCTGCCACCAAGGGTCCTGCAGCAAGGGGTGCCCCTTTTGGGGGTTTCTCGGTGACAGATGTTGACGTTTCTAGGGAGCTTGGTAAACACAGGGTTGGACTGGACTTTTTCACAGCCCATGTGGTTTTCATCATTCCCCGTCAGGCTCAGACCAAAGGCAGGAGCTTCCCACTTCACACTCCTCATCCCCTCTCATCTTCAGCAGTCACTCAGCTCCGGTGACACGGAATAAAGAGCAGAGAAAACACAGGAGACCAGGTTCGCTAAGCAGTGAGAGGTGGGGGTGAGGATGGGGCTAGCGGTGGGAATGGGGGGAGTGGGAATCTCTGTGCCGCAGCACACAGGGAGCCTTCAGGTGCAGAGCACATCTGTGCGAGTCTGCATCTGGGGACAAACCGGGGTGAGCAAGGCAGAGGAGGGAGGTAAGAGCCTCAGAGCACAAAAACTTGCCTAGACTTCTCACCGGCTTCCTAAGAAGGTGAAGGTCAAAAGGGGCTCCGTCATGACAGTAGGGACTTCTACAGTTTTAATTGAAACTCCTTTGAACCAATAAAACATTTTTTTTTTTACTTTTGCATCAAGTCTACTACCTAAACAAACTCCTGTGCAAAAACATCAGTTACACTGGAAATGTCATGCAAGCCTTAATTCACATTCTTAACTTAGTTGTAAAATATTCCCTCCAGCACCCAGCAAAGGTGGAGGCTTTAACCAGACTAGTCTATTTTGCAACAAATAAAATCCCTGCAGCATTGCTCTGTAACATCAGTGGATTCAGCATTTGTGCATGGTTCTGGGGACAGATGGATCATAAAACAAAATTTGTTGGTTGGGGTAGTGTTGTTTTCCTCATGCTGCGCTGGGGAAAAAAATAGTTAAAAAAATAACACTGTCTAGAAACTGAAAGGTGATCCCATTTGAGCTGAGCCATTGAAGAGCCATGCATATTTCACTGTGCAGAAATATTATGTTGGAGGAACACTCCTCGCAAGCAGTATTAGCATGAACAATATCTTTAGACGTGGAGGTGGGTATTGCAGACAAGTAAGACTCTGTGGGGCTTTGCAATTTATTACATTTCCCTCCTCCTCCCCCATATATTTTATTTTTGCATTTCCAGCAGTGCTAGGAGGCAAAGCAATGATCATGGAAACAGAGTGATGCAAAAAGATTTGGAGAAGGCCCATCCCCTGGTCAGAAAAGGATGAGGATGAGGATGAAGATAAACACCCCAGCTCACATATATGTGAACGCACGTGTTCCCAAAGAACATAGATTAATTTAACAAGCTATCATCCTAGCTTCTTTAAAATCAGCTCACAAAATGAAATATTTAGATGTTAGCAGAGGATTGTACCTGATCCCATGATTACAATGATGTTGTGTGGGACCTACCGTGGCCCATTGCCCAGGGAGTTTTGGCTCACCTGAGCCCCACTGGTCTGCAAATCAAAAGATTAGGCTAAAAGAATATGAAAGTCCCTCAGTAAAGATACCTTTTCTCTCTTCAGATCAGATCTTTCTCACCCCAGGGTTTTGAATGCCACAATAAAGCACATAAGGAGCATAGACAAAAACACTGAAAATTCTGCTGAGACCTCTCCAATGATCTCTAATTAGACAAGAGACTCCAGAAATCCAGATAGTCTCCATGTAATCCCCTTTTAAAACACAGTGTTGTGTTTTGAGACTGGTTGACCATATAGGTTGCCTCCCACTTTCACCAAGGCTGAGACAGAACAAGACATGACCATTCCAGTGGGCTCTGGATCAGTCCTTACTGCAAGCTCCATATTCAACAATGTGCAAAAATTTCTCCTCTGCTTTTCACTGAGAAGGCAGCAGGGCAGGCTGTAGACTGAAAGCAATGGAAACCCAACAAGCAATCTTTTGGTCAGACCCTCTAGATTTTTTTTGCACTGCACTTGTGATCTGGCACTGGGGAACACTGCTTGGAAAGGGGAAGATAAAGCATTTAAAATAATTTCCACTACCAGAAAGGACATTTTTGCTCACTCTATACACTGCGTGTGATTCAAAATAAATGCAAATCATCGAGGTTTAAATGAAAATCTTATCTGCAACCTTAGCTACGATCTTATTCAAAACCTGGGAGTGGAGAAGGCTCTTTGGTAACCAGTCTCAACCAGGGTTAAATGCAGAATGTATAATGGGACCCTCTTCTGCAGACCTTATTCATTACAATCAGTGTAGTTTTGCCTTAGAAAATACTGCAGACAGGGTTTTTTTGAGCCACTAACCATTTTTCAATGTGACATTTTGCAATTTAAAATAATAAGTGAAAATTAGTTACCACAAATGCAGCATTTAAAGCAATAGTGAGCCCATGTTAACATTGATTTCTCTCTGTGTGTCTCCTTCTCTCTTTCTTTATAAAACTTACACACTCTGTCGATACAATACTACCCCCTTTGATAATAAATCTGTTGTTTCAAGCGAGGATGCTACCATTTCCTTTTCCATGTAATTTATAGCTATATTGATTCTAAAGCTCCGGTTCTCTATTTCCCTCCTGTTGTATTAAAAATGAGTTCTAATTGCAAGGCAAATGATCTTTGGTCAAAGCACCTCACAGAGTATTTTAACTGTGGCTAAGGAGATTTAATTTGATTAATAGAGAAATGAAAGCCTCGAACATCTTAAATGATAATTTTCAGCTTAGTAGAAAAGAGAGGCAGAGAAAGAAGGGAGGTTAATGGAGCCAGGGAAAGCTTTCATAGATCAGCACGAGCAGATGTTCTTTTGCTTTTCTGTCAACAATTCTGGTTTGTTGTGCATATAGAAAAACAAGCTTTTCAACTCTCACCACTATTTCAGCCTGTTGCCAGCTTTGCTTGCCTGCAGGATATCTGCTTATCTAGCAAGAGAGAAGGATCAGGCCTCCTCCCCTTTGGTCTAGAAGCAAAACAACCTTTCGCATGAGCTGTGAGGTTTGTCACACTCCCCCTCCTCTGCACACACATTTTCAGCCCTTAGATCTTTATTTCATAAAATTCCTTTCCTCTTAGAGACCAAAAAAAAACCTGACCGGGAGATGAATGGAAAAGCTGAGAAATATTAACTGCATTCAGGTGTGTGTTTGCTGAGAGGAGACGAAAGGAGCTCGGCCTCTTCCTCGAGGGCAGTGTGTGAGTTCAGAACCGTGGCCCTGCTGTCGATGTACAGCTGCATGAGGTCCTCTGCACCCTTGGTGTCTGCACCCGGTATGCAGGAAGGAGAAGGAAGGGAGAAGGAAGCTGCTAAGCAATAGGGGAAATTCAAGCAGCCATTCTCCTCTGTGAAGCATCTTTGGTAGCTACTTTGCATGCTGGAGGGTCAACACTGAATGAACAGTGATATATCGGTGCATGGGTGTGTCTTTTAGGACTTATGGGAAGGCATGCTTTTTCTTGGGTTTAATCCTTGGAGCAGGTATTTTGTTTAGTGCAATTCCCTATCAGTCCAGAGTAGCAGCACTAAAGGTGACGGAGTCCAGTTTGAGCCTTAAAATTGTGTTTGTTTGTCTCTAAACATTCTCCAAGGCAAGGAATAAGCATCAGCCTTTGAAACAAAACAAAACAAAATCAAAAACAATCTGCATTTAAGAGAAGATTAAATAATCTAAGATTTATCATTCATTTCTCAGTGGGTAGGACTTCTTTATTGGAGTAAAACATTTAAAGTAGAAAATGCCCGCAGGCATCAAATAGAAAATTCCCTTTCATCACAAGCGGTTAACTCCTGCTCTATTTGTGCTGTACAAAAGGCCCAGAAGTTCCAATGGGGGCTTTGTCAGAAAAGGGACAGTGGAAGTAGTGCCAGAGTCACTGTCTGTGGGGTAAACAATATCTGATCTCAAAGAGAAGAGGGTGGGAGGAAGGAATGAAGCTTGTCAGCAGCCCTGTCTTGAAACATACCTGCCCGAGGTGGGTTTGTCCCATGGCAGGCAAGGCAGTCTGCTCCAAAGACCCTGTCAGCTAGATGTCAAGACATTCCTTCAGCCGGCACGTGTGAAGACCCCTTTGGTTGTGAGGAGGAGTATGTGAGCTTAGCCAGAATGTCACTCCTGAAAATACTGATTTTTCTTGTCCAGTTTGGACGCACTCAAAGGGTGAAGAGATGCAAAAGTTCTTATTGGGGGGGGGGGGGGGGGGGAGGAATTTTTCCTTGCATACTGTTTCCACCTGTATTTAAAAGAATTTGGGGGAGGCAGAGGGGGGGAAAGAGTCACCTATATGTTTTCCAGATGCTTATCCACATCTATGAGACCAGCTCTTCAGGATCTCTTCATCAGTGCTCCAAGTATTTGCAGGATCCAAGTATTTTCAGGAGCACATGAGCTTACATTCTCCAGCCTGTACACATAGTGCAGCAATTCCATTGCTTTTATCCATGTTAGGATTAGGGTGGCCAAAAGACAAAGCTGATGTGGGGCAAGCAGGGGGACAACTTTGCAGGTTGAGGAGATATTACCTCCTTTCCCAGTCACAACGTGAAATTGCTGAGATGCACGGTCAGGTATACTAAGCTGCATCTCATGGGACAATGCAACAGCCTTGCTGTTCCTTAATGCATTTTATCATTCTTTTAGGTTTTTCCTTTCAGGTTTCTGCACTGGTTACTCTAGCTTGGATCCCATTACCCATAGTTTTGTGTTTTTGTGTGTAACTTAAAAACTGCTTTTCTTTAAAAGTCATGTGGGTCATGTGGCTGAAAATGAATGACAGGAAGTTTTTATCCATTTTTTTTTTATAAAAGCAAACATTTTTTCTTTCTTCCCTCATTCATTTGTTTGTTCCTTCCTTCCTTCCTTCCTTCTGCCCTGCCATTCTTCCTTCTGTCTTCCCTCCCTCCCCTTCAGACAATTTGAAAATATTACCCTAGTCAGTCAGGTGCGAATGTAAGGTGCATGTACCTCCATTTCCCTTCTGGAAGGCCCCAAAAGATTCACATGGGGGTGTACAGGAAGGAAAGGAAGATGTACTACTTCCCCAGATTTCTATCGGCCTTTTCTGTGCACGGTTTTAAAGCAATGCTTTGATCTGAGCAACGATAACTCTGCTGAGGCCAAGGATGATGTTTTACTCTCATTTGATATTTGTTTGTAGTTTGCTGTTGGTTTCATGACTTCCCTTAGTTCATTCATCCTGGAATTCACAGACTCAGACTCCTGCTGCAGGGGGAACAGAAATTTTTTTTTTTTCCCCTTGCCACAAAGTGTTTTCTAATAGTTGCCTCCTTTTCTTCTGTCCTTTCTTCTGCTTTAATATCTTTCATAAGTGTTACCATCTGCTTGGGTGCCTGGTATTACATGTTGTGAACAGGGCCAACAGTTTCCGAGGGGCTGGGACGGTGTTGTTTACTACTGAGCATAATGAAGATAGTTGTCTTTGCCTGGGGCAGGTGGGCTGGGTTTTGCATAGAAATGCAGAACATGTGCTGGTTTCCAGCTACCTACTTTTCTCCTAAAAGAAGGTTGAGCTAGTGGTGCTTGCTTAGTATGCAGGGACTCCTTCTCCTGCCATTTTCTGGCCCTTAACATGTTTAACCTTACAGAGAAAGACACAACATATTGTGATGCTACTAACTGGCCGAAAAGCACTATCAATTTTAGAAGTGATAGGTGCATGTCAGAATCAGCATAATTAACTGGAATGACAATCCTGTTAAATGTGCTCATGCCATTGCACTGGCAATAAAGCATGTGTAAATTTACAATTAAGGCCTGTCTTTCTTCTATACCTCGGAGAGTAGTGACAAACATTAAGAAGTTGTATAGCATCAGGAACTGAAGGGAGGTATTTATCACAATAAAAACATCAGGTGATGCATTTCCCAGATTATCGTACCTTTTTATGCAAATACTCTTTTTGCTGGAAATTTCAGGCTGAGTAATAATTATATTTCTGATCTGAAAGGTGATATTTCACTCTCTGGATTTTTTGTTTTCATTTGCAAGATGGATGATGACCATACTGTTTATCCACCTTGCAAAATGCTGTTTGAAATAGCCCTCGGCCCACATTATGCATCAGGCTGTACTTTCTTTACGCTGGTTGCACTGAACTTTGCATAGCCAAAGAGAAATTTTCAGGGATGCTGTGAAACGTTTTCCTACATTGTACAGAGATGCTCCCGCTATGGCGGCTGCTGGAAAGCATCAGCACAAGCAAGATAAAGGTGATTTAAAGTGCGTCTGTGAGTCAGGCGGTGAAATGACAGCCATCTTTAACCAGCCTGCCCCTGGGATGACCCTGAGCTCAGCTGGTTGTGAGATAGTTGGGTCTATTATGGGACAAAGGATCATATGTCTGACAGGATGCAGAGAACACATTATAGGATCACAGCTGAGTAACAGTGCAAGACATAATGTACATTTATTTGATGAACAACACAAGCAAATCTTGCCAAGAAAATTTAATTTCAACTATTTTGTTTATTCCAAGTCAATCTCTTTCTGCCGCCTATTTCAAGAAATTCATATTTGCTAGCTTTTTCTCTTCTAGGAACGAAACAGATGATCATGCTAGCAAAATTTATAAAGCTTGCAGAATGTACACTGATAAATTCATATAATGGACTTGCACATTTCTATTGTTTTCCTGCTTCCCATGTGGGCTCAATCTGCATCTATTCAACATTAGATTTCTAACATCTTCGTCTAAAACCACATATAATCTGGTCAAGCGAGGCTGGGAATGTCAGAATGAATGCAATAGCAGGAGAGAAAGAAAGCCAAGGGCTTGAAACTGCATACCGTTTGGTATGTGAGTAACTGCTCATGTGAGCAGTGCCAGGAGAACAGAATTTGGTGTGAAAGGGTTCTCAAGAAGGAGGAGAAAAATCTGAGTATCTTTCCATGCTGAACTTCCTTCACATCTACTCTTAGGAATAAGATATTGTAGCAAGGAATCTGATAGCCGCCATTTCAGTACAGGGAAAAAGGCTGATGGAGACACAGGCAGCGTCTATAACCTTGCACATTGAAAATGAGAGCAGCCCTAGCCTCCCCTCTGTAGAGCTCATCATATGCCATGAAAGAGAGAAACTACCACATTAAGGATTTGGAATTGGAGCCTGGGGAGGGAAGAGGCTTGCCCAAACTTCTTGGCTGATCAGTCCCCAGCCTCCACGTCCTGACTGCTGCCGCCACATCCCCTCTCTGACACAGAGATGTGGGAGGCCAGGCGTTGTGCTGCTTCAGAGGCAGTGCTCAGCACCCAGGGGGAATGCAGTGCTGCATGGTGTCTGCCAACACAAGCCAAGTGGTTAGTAATACCTGAGGTGGTTACTAACTGCTGGTGTGGTGCAGGAGAGAGGTGGGAGCATCATGTCTGTCGGAGGACAAGTCTCCGTGAGGCAAGCACAACCACGGCTGCTGGAGCCTCAGGCGGTGTGGAGCCCCAGTTCCTCTGCTGCCCCAGGGTCCAGCTTTGCCAGGCAGGAGGTGAAGGCTTCAGTCAGCAGAAGGAAAATTGAGCATTAACCCCCCACCTTCCCCGCTGCCCCCCGGCTGACGTGTCAGGGTGAGGAGAGCGGCGCGATGAAGTACCGCACCGCAGGCAAGGCCGGGAGCGGCTCTTCACTTCCAACAGCTTCCAAGGGGATGGGGGGTTAATCTGCTTCCCAGGCCCCCATGTCAGTAGCCACACATCCTATTGCTCTGGGCAAGCTTGAACCTGGCTCGGAGTCCTGTACAAACAGCTCACTCTTCACAGAGCTGCTGCACGGGGTGACCTCTCCTAATACATGGCTGGTTTATATTTGGGCTGATTGCTTCCACAGGGGGAACAACACAAAGTGATTCAGCGTGACCTCATTAGCTCGGCTCACACTGGTAAATGGATGACCAACATTACGAAGGCTCTGTTGTGGCAGCGCTTCCATCGTATTACCTGTGGATAGTATCATAATCTTGCTATAACCTGCTGCAAAGATTT
This sequence comes from Anser cygnoides, assembly GCF_040182565.1. Lineage (NCBI taxonomy): Eukaryota > Metazoa > Chordata > Aves > Anseriformes > Anatidae > Anser > Anser cygnoides. The sequence goes on along the minus strand of NC_089874.1, from coordinate 36,005,036 downwards.
ATGCACTATGCTAACTTGTGCACTACAGCTGCTTTCTGTCTTATAAATATTGACTTCTGTGCCAAAAACAACAACTTGGTACAACAGGAATTAATCTTCTGCTTGACTGATGCATCTTTACAGACCAGTTTGTCTTTAGCAAATAGAGCTCAAGAGAGTTCTATGATTTAGAAAAATACTTTATAAGTTGATCTAAAATATAGGCTGTGATAAGCAGAGGCATCATTAAAGTGACATGGGGGCTATATTTTGCCTTCTAGATTTTCCTAACTGTACCATCTGTTTGTCATCTTGGCTTATGTGAAATTTTAAAGAAATTGACAGACTCTGCATCCTGAATCTTTTCTGCATTTCACAGTTTCTCTGATAATTTATCACACTATCCAAATGGTTTTAATTCACTCAATATTTTTTAAAAATATTTTTTTAAATAATAAAAAGTATCTTTAGAGGAACCTGGTTTATCAAAACACTTACCGATGTTATACCTTTTGTCCTCAGCTATAGCACTACAATGCGAGGGAAGCAAAGTGCATCCCCCACCTGGTGCTAGTCACTAAGATGAATTCACAATATTGCAGTATTCTGGAGTTGTCAGTAAAAAACAATATATGGAATCAAGGTACTAAAAAGATTAAAAGACTGAGCATTAGCTCATCTTATCCAAGATCCTTCTAGGAAGACTTTTGCACTACAGTTATTGAACAAAGATATTTTTCTATGCAAAAGAACCATTTAAGATATTAGAGGCAAATACAAGCTTCCTGTATTTTGACAATGGCCCTTTATTGAAGTTTGAGTTTTCAGGGCTTCAGTTACAGACATTTTTGTAAGCCTGTCCTTACTGTGCCTAAGAGTGAGAAAAGGTGAATACTGCCTGCTGTGGTGGAATTTTTGACTTGACTATACTTGTAGTGATCATGAAAAAGTCAGGAAAGTGTTGTGGTTTAGGACAAGATCAGCTCAGCTATGTTACCACATATTACGGTCTTATATTCTACAGGCTAGATCTGACTGACTTACAGATTAATTTTTATTTGGGTGGAGACTTCAGTGCTGCTTCTTCAATGACTTTCATGAAGCCTACTTCCACATACCCCTGAATAGGCAGGCTGCTGGCAAAACTTCTGCTCTGGAGGTGAAATTCATGCCCCTGAAATGGAGTCAGTCAGTGAGTTGTCTCCAAGTCTCCTAGGCAGCTGTTTCCTAGGCAGCTGTTTGGTTTGTAAGTACAGGTTTTACATTTCTCAGGAAAAAAAAATAAAAAAAAATACTGTAGGCATATAATACGAACAAATTAGTTGTTCTTCAGAGAGCTTATTGTTACATAGTGAAACTGAGTTTTAAGTTTGATAAGCCATTAGCTTTGATTTTTTTATAGTTAATTTCCATGCTTGCTCAATGCATAGGAACTCAAGCAAGCACTGCTTGTTTGCACTGGTTGAGCTTTATTGCAATCCCAGAAATGGAATGTTAAAATTTTATGATGTTTTATCCATAGAGAATAGATACATCCATGCACTTAAAATTTGGTGCAGAGTGTCTTCAAACAAGAATTGCTTTTATCTTTTCATGGGGGACAGCTAGATAAGGTAAACCAAGACTGAGTTTTAAGATTCATTCCTTTATGGGTCCTAGCAATGCAAATATTCTTGTACAGGAAAAGAGTATTTATTTTGTGGTCAATTCCTTAAAAAAACAACTGAACTGATTAAAATCACTTTCAATCAATAGGAATTGTAATCAGTAGGAATCTTCATCAATAGGACTTTGGATATGTTAACTGAGAATTCAATTTCTCTTGTGATTATAAGCTCTACAGCTATTTAATTACTCCAGGTGCAATGCTTTTATTAGAAATAGGTTCATTCATAGTGAAATGCACTTAATTCAGGCATTTTTTAATATATAGTTCTAAGTAGTAGCAATGATTGTTTTACCAAAAAAAAAAAAAAAAAAAAGGAAGTTACATGGTTGGAATCCTTAAGTGGGTTGGAGATAGATACAGATCTGTAACTGCCTGATAAACTGTACAACTAATTATAAATATGCCAAAGCACAGATGTGATCTTCAGTAAATACATGTTCATACCAGTATATTAATGGATTTATATGAAGGAAATAAAAACATTTTGAACTCTAGGAATGATGAATATATGGAAAGTAGCATGAGCTGTAGTTTAGATATGCTAATTTACAGACTACAGACTACAAGGTAGGAAACCTTATGATAGTTTAAGTCTTATTCTAAATTTAAACCTATGAAGGAAAGGATATTTGGTTCTTTATTCAGTACCTTCCACAAATGGGATGGCTAATCAATACCACAGTAGTAACTCCAGTTGTTCTTCTGTAACAGAAAGCCAAGCCAGATGCTAGCACTTTGGTAGCATTCCTGATCTGTGGCTCAATGAGCATCAGTTGGAGCTGTGGCTGATGGCCCAGGACTGGCCACGTTGCAGTGGCCAAGTCTGTACAGGGGAACCCTCACCTCGTCTACAAACACTGCCCACTCTCAGTGTGTCTGTCTGTGCTCCTGCAGGGTGGGTTACCCTGACACTTTGTCTTTTTTCAGGAAGCTGTGATTTCATTACATACACATCAGAATAGTCCCTCTGTTTCTGAGAAAGGAAAGATTCTGTGGAAAGGGTTTCTCCCTTACATGGCTTCAATCTGGAGACCTTAATCAAACAAACAGATCACAGTCAATGAAGTATACACAATGTTTTGGGTTTTCATAGCTCTGTTGAGCCATAGTCCACCAACTCTTCAACTCCTGACAGTACTGGGAAATATTTTTTGGTGTGCTACCCAATCTTACAGACTTGCTTAGGCTGTGACATTGTATTCACTAGTTGTTCCTTCATACATATATACAGAGAGGCACAGGCATTACTCTGGATTTCTACCTATGGAAAGCTATCCTGTTGCTTCAGACTCTGAAAGCAGACTCCATGAAAGCTTTCATGCTTGATCTCAGGTCATACAAGACTTTTATTTTTTCCTGCTGAAGGTTTGAGGAAATTCTTTGATCCAACTTCAACTCACAGAAGAGTGAGGCAATGAGCCTTTTCACAGACTACAACTTAAAAACAAGCAAGTAAACAAGCAAACAAACAAAACAGAAAAACACAGAAAAGGATATCTAATCTCGGTATCTGAATGTTCTTCCATGAAGGCCAACAGACCCTTGTGTGCTCTTGGCTGTAGTAACTAAATAAGTTTGAACCTATTTAATCTGATCGGCCTCCTAAGCCTAGGCAGATATGGATATGGATACACAGATCCTATTTGAAATTCACCTACTTATCCTTCATAAATCATAAAGATGTTTTTATTTATTTTTGTAGCTGCAAAGTGCTAAGCATGTTTTGTTGGCCTGATTTTGTATGATGACAGATAAAAGCCTATAAAATAGCAGACGATCTGAAATAATACCAGCAGGAATATGTAATGAAAGCAAAGTAATAGTGTTTACAAAATCAAGGCTTATCATGCTGTGTAAAGCAAGGCTCTTATTTCAGCTGCATTCAGATCTGAGCTCTCCTCACTGGTTTTGTCTTAATAACAAGCACACATCTCATACTGGCAAATAGAGCAATCCCTATTGAGAATAATATGCCCGTTGTTGTCATAATGGATCTCCACTGACACGTTTAACAGCTTGAAGGTATACACTTCAGCCACTATAACTTACATTAATTAATCTTTATTACATCATTACTGCCTTATAAAAAAAAAAAAAGCAGAACCCCTGCAAGAATTTGTCATTGATATTAATGAATATGCCAGACTTTAGTAAAGTTAAAGTTAAACTTTATTTTTAAACAGAGATGCTCTAAGAACCTTGTGCAAACAGTGAGGCGATAAAGCCAGTCAACTGAAACTCCGTTCTTCATCATAGTAAAGCATAACGGTAGCATATTCTTATCTGATGATAAGTTATGGGTGTCTGTGTTTAGAATTCAGAGGATTACTAAGGAGATTATCTGATCTGTCAATCACACTGATATCTTGATGGGTTGGAATACCGCTGCAAATTTAGCATAGTGTCTTTGCTCTAATGCTCATTCTGGATGTCATGGTTAACCAACATCTTAATTACATATAATAAATAATTTTTCCAATGGCTTATTATTGTAATGCAAGTCTCAGTAGTGCCATGTAAGCAGAGTCCCTAGCTGGGAATCACTCAGAGCTGCAGGGTTCCACTGAAGCACTACTACAATAAAGAATTCAGTAAGTCTCACCCATAATGAGCTGAATGAATTCGATTCTCACCTGCTTTGGAAAGTAAGCGTGCTCAGGCCTTACCAGGGGACTCAAATGACCATACAGACATTCCAGGTACAGTGAGCACAAGCCATGGCATCATGGCCAAACACTTGGATGCAGAACTAAGTAACTAAGTTGAAATAATCAACACATATCCACTGCTGCTGCTGTACTGATCGTTATGGTGATGAGAAGAAGCCTCAGTGTAGTCAGCTGGAAATAACTTCTCTGATTAACCTAGTGACCAACATCTTGGTGTCTAGTAGGACATGGAGTTTTCGTGTTGCCCTGTTGGCCTCCAGGTTAATATGCATTGGCAAGTTCACCTCTCGTTTTTACCTCATCCTCCCTGCTTTCCTAGGACAATTTTTTTTTGTTCGCATCCCTCTGTCTGTCTGCTTGTCTCACAGGAGAAAGGGCTTTTTGGTGAGGAGAGAAGGCTTCCCAGGGAGAGATGGACACATAGCTACATGTTACTTAGCATTCTTGGTATGGGATAAATGGAATTTTGCACGAACAGCTATGTAAGATGGCTTGGAGATAAGGGGCAGGGGTATAACAATACAAGGCACCAGAGGAGGGATTTATAGATACTCCCCAAAGCCCAGTAAAAAAATCTGATAAGAGGGAACAAGCAGTTTCAGCACAGCACTTCTTCATTTGCATGCTTCAGATTTCTTCGGCTTGTTATCAGTGCTGTTTAGGCAACCCCAGGTCTAGAACTGCTGAAAGATCTAACGTGATTCAAACATGAAAGCTTTCTGAGGTGGCAGCTGCCAGGGCTGACTGTTCTGCATCACAGCCTCAAGTGGAATTGCAGCAGGATGGTGACGGTGAGCTGTCGTTGGGGCCTTGTAACTCTGCAGAGGAAGGGAACATGACTTAAATAACTGTGTCCCTTAAAATATGGCATTGCTGAGGGAAGCTGGTTTCATCAAAAACTGTTATTATAGGATACAGCTACATCTATAAGGGTTTATCAGCATAGAGGCCAGGGATGAGTTTCAAAGACTGAGTGCTCACTCTTACAGCAACGCAAACTCCTCTGTGCTGTGCACTGCACCTTCATATAAAACATAGTCACCTAAAACCTAGATATCTAAAAATCAACACCATTAATTCTCTGCCTGGGCACTGAAAACAAGCACAACAGTTACATTGGATAGTATATATGACATGTTCCTCTTTTCTGCAGATGAGCACAAAGCAGTAACTATTGTACATGTTTCCTGTGACTTTCTGCCACAGTTGAATACAGAGAGTACAAAAAGGACCCATAACCCATAGCTAGGCTAGTTGATGAGAGATAAAATATTTCTGAGGAAGATCTGAGAAGGACTCGAAGGACTAACAGATATGAATTCCAGTAGTTACATTTTTAAATTCATGGTCAGGCTCTAATATAGTCATTTTACATGGAAGCTCTTGTGTTCCTGTCTCTAGATACCACTAGTATGAAGTATGTAGATATCTGTATGAAGTACCCCTGAGTGTTTGCTTCAGGATTGCTCACATGCTTATCCCAGTAGGAAATGGAAATGATCTGAAATGATCAGCTACAGAAAAGCTGCATGGACACACATGAGAATAGTCATAGCCAGGCAATGGAAAAGTTGATAAGTCATTAGCTAGATAAGATTTAGAAGAAAATATGGCCAAAATGTGACAAGTTATTTGCAGTTAGCATTAAATTAAATTTTTGGTGCACAGTTCTAGTCTATCTTAATGTGTTTCTAATTAAACTTTTGCCATCTGTGCCTGGTATGTGTAACAGGTCCTCTGCAACTGAGGCAGAAAAAGATGATCTGCAAATACAAACTGTGCCCTGTAGAGGCTGTGACTTAAATGTGAGGAATGGAAGGGAGAACTACAAAGTTTGTTTCACCTCATTGATGCATCCCCGGAACAGGAGAATGGCTTGTGGAAGCTGCATGATTCCCACTGGTCCCTACGGTGGGGTGGGCTGTCTTGCTTCACCATTTGCACATCTTGGGCCAGATCTTTTCCTGCCATAGGGTACACATCAAAAAATACTCCTGGACTGGAGAGGAAAAAGTCCCCTGCGCTTCTTACTTCGGACTCGATAACAACAAATGAACAAAGTGACCTTTCATAAACATTATACAAAATGATGTGCATGCCGTGTTGTTCCCAGTTCAAAGAAACAGCTCTCTGCTTTAAAAATAAAATGGTAGAAATTGGTAATTTAACGGCATGTTGCAAGCAGTTTTCAGCTTTCCCTGCTGTGAATCAAGTCCATGTCTGCCTGTCTTAATCAGGATTTTATTTAAATAAGTTTCATTGTACCACAAGAAACAAAACTGGCAACTCATTCTCTTGCAATGAGCTGTGTTGTCCATGGGGCCAGTTCAGAGCCTCTCAGCAGTGCTGGCAGAATGGAATTTTGCAGCCCCAATGTGGGAGGACTGGGCTTGTCCTGCTGCTGGACAGGGAAGGACGAAGGAAGGGCTGGAATCAAGGCAAGTCCTGGAGAGCCGGGCTTGCTCTTTCTTTGCTTCTGGGGTGGGACATCTGCCACATCCCCTCGCTCAACTTTCCAGGGCTCTGCTGTAGGCAAAGCAAAGCTATTTTGCTGTTCCTACCAGTCATCTGCCTGAGGTAACGGCTGACTTTACCAGTGGCAGTGCCAGCTGTGGTTATTAGTTTGTCACACTGAATGTTATGTGAAGGCAGACCAAACAGAGGAGCCACTCTCAATAGCGGTGGGAGAGAGGTTTCGATTGGCAATGTGCCTTTGAAACTGTCTTTGCCCAGTGAAAGGCTGGCTGATCTTGTTTACTGCTTTATGCAGGTATTATTTCTACCTCCTGCTGTGCAATGTGTGTCTTGCCTTTGAACTCAAAGATCACAATAAATTATCCCCTTCATCAGAGTTTGACTCACATTGAGCAGGGTGAAAGGGAAAGAGGCAGCATTAGTTTGATCCTGGATGTAATTTAGATTTATTGAGAAGTGTTAGACCATGGGTCTGTCATGCCCTTTCCTTGCCAAATAGCCTTTCTATTGCAGGAACACCAGCCCTACCTCCTCTGCTCTTCCTTGCCTGTAGGACTCTCCCTAGACAGAAGACTCCACTGCCTGTTACTCACCATAAACAGTGCGGCTTGAATGAAGCAAAGAGTTTGAATTCAAGGAGTTCCATAATTTACCCAAACTCAAGCAATGTGGGATCATGCAAATTTTTTTTTTTCCTATTGCAACTTGCTGTTTTCTGATGCTAGGAAAACCTGCCCTGGTCCTAAATTGGTTGAAGTGACTTTGCTACGATAGGACTGCTCCAGCTTAACCAAAAATATGGCTAAATCTTAAATCTGTACACAAATTCTCAAATGAAACACAGAAACTGCAGTAACTTTGGGGCAAGGCATGCCTGTTTTACCAGAGAGGGGAAACACAGCTTCCTTGGGGCCAACGTAGCCTGCATACACAGGAGCAACCTTCTGGTGGCTTCTGTGGGATTAGCTGTGGAAGAAGAGTGCTTCAGTCGAATCTTCGGCCTCCAACAATTCCATCATCCCTGACTGGAGTGGTTTAGGGCAAGAAAGAATGACCCAAGATGGGTGTTGCATATGGCTCCTTCCTAAAAGCTCTGGTATCACTTGCTATTCAGCACAGGCAAGGTGTGCTTACCCTGGTCCTTTCTCTGTGAACACTTCTCCAGCTTACAAGGCATCCCATGATGAATATTTCAAAGACTTAGTTACGTCCTTAAATGCTTAGTTTAAAGCAGTAATTGTAGCTAATCACTGAAGGAAATAATTAGACACTTCTAGATACCAGATGACCATAACACAGTAATACCTGACCTGTCACATTTTATTGTCTAGTGACATGATGAAGGTTTTGAAGATAATTGAATGGCAGGCATTCACTAGTACAGCCTGTGATTAAAGGAGCAAATAGCCTAACAAGCATGGTCAGGTACTGTGTGCATTTCAGCTGCTCATTTTGCTGAAGGCCAAAAATTTATGCTACACCCAGTGGCTACTGACTCTCTTCAGACCAGGTACATGCAATAAAACTGGAATGTTAATGGGGCCGACTGCAAGGCCTTAAAGGGACTGTGTCCTTGCAGGTACTGGCTATGCCTTATTCAAAATCATTTCACTCTTGAATTTTAATTTAAACCAGAGTAGTTGAAATGCTTATGGGAAGAAATTAATAAAAGAGGCAACATGTTTTGACACATACTGGACATCCTCATTTCAAAGTGAAATCTAGCTCTCATTTTTTTCCTGCAAGTGAGATGACATGGCAAACGTTTTAAAGTATATGCCTGTGGTCTATGAGAGAGGCACTGCACTAATAAATGTGCAAGAATGCCAGTGTTGTGGAATTATTGACAGGTCTGATACAAAATTCAGTTTTTCCAATACCATTCCAACTAAATAGGATGAATGGGTTATTAGACTCTCAGGGTCTGTGGCTGCAGGCCTATCACTCACTAAACACCTTACCAGCTATGCATCTAAGGAGGTAAGACCAATAGTATGATTAAAAGTACAAGCTTGCCGGTACTTTTTCTGCAGCAGGTAGGTGTCTTGCTACTTGCAGTATTAGTGCCTCACTATGTAAATACTGTTTTGATCGGTCCTGACCCTTTATAACTAGAGTAGGGATCCTTGAAACTTGGGAACAGCTCAAGAAGTAAATTGTTTAAATGTCAACTGTCTAGGCTCAGTTTCCCAAAGGTATTTACAGTCTAACTCTTCTGTAGCTAAATTCCCACCAAGGCCAGAGGGAAGCCAAGTACGCCTATTGGATTTGGGTTTCCAGATATCATTCTGAATTTGACCTCTAGCATCCGTAAAGTCTCCTGTTGAGTGGCATAAAATGTTTCCTGCTCTCTGGAGATTAAGCACATTGGCTATCTACACTAATCCCCATCTGTCAAAAAAAAAAAAAAAAAGAAAAAAAAAGAGAGAGAAAAAGAGAAAGCGTGTGAGAACGAGCTGAGATCAGTAGCTGGAAAGCAAGTGTCTCTCCAGCATAACACTCACTCCCTGGACCTTCAAGCCAAGCTGTGCTTGGAGGTTTGCCACATCTTCTGTTTTCTCATGGACTGGATGTTGACAGCAGTTGAAATCCTCATATTGCCCAGACTCTCCTGACATGAGAACTGTACAGTGATTACAGATTAAGGGTGTTGGTTACATCTGTTTCAGGGCTGCTCCACTCTCTCTGCTAACACGATGAACTGCCCCAGGCCAGTTCCCTGTTGTTTGTGGCTCTCCTACCTTTTCTCACACTTGCTCATGAGGCAAAGCACTGATATTTGTTCTGCGTGGAGCCTGGCAGCTGAGCATGTCCTTAGCAGCTCATGTCACCAGCAGGATCAGCTGGATTAGCGCACTAGGCTCTTGCAATGGATCCTTAGTGTTTGGCAATAATGGCAGGGGGGACAGATATTATCGTGGTGAGTTTTGAATAAGATTAAATGCACACAGGCTTAGGACTGTATTATCTACGCTAGTCTGTGTTTGAAAGTTTTTGCCTGGCACCATGATTTTTAGGCTCCCCTGAACATGGTGGGTTTATGTTTTCACTGAAATGCCACAGACTTCTTGTACACACCCCCCTTTTAAAATTAAAATGAGTAAGATGAGATCAAAAGTCTATACCTCTACCCCCATCAGACACGGAACAAAAAAATAGAACAGCAAGTGAATAAAGTTTAGAAAAAAATGAAAGCAGAAATAATGGGAGAAACTCTGGAGAGAAAGTAATATATGGAAGCTAATGATAAGTATCCTGGTTTATTCTTATGTGAACCATTTTTCTTTTTAAATACATTTTTTTTTTTTAACTTTCAGGAAAGTCTAACTTGTGGCACAGTGCAAAGGAGAGATGAGCCTGGGGAGGAGGACCAGAAACTGCTAATATTGGCACTCCACAGTCAGGTTTTGTTTTCTTCCTCCCCTGTCTGTTGTGTTTGGATAGCACCTCCTGCAGTGAGGGGCAAGTGTGCTGGTCAGGGAGGGGCTCACACACCTCCTGTGGCTTCAGCTTCTCAGAATACATTGTCCTTGCATGCCATTTGTCATCTAGCCTTACATTAGGGATGAAATAAATGAGCCATTTCAGTGAACTTTTCCCATCTTTTCAGCTCTCACTTTATTCGAGCCATCACAGTCAGGCAATATTAAGTTCTACATTCAGGAATAAAGCCTGCAGAAGTCTGCAGTCTGTCGGCAGTGCCAGGATATTTAGATGGGGTTTAATTTTGTGAACCTACTAGGTCCCATCTTATTTTAGCCTTGTTCTCTCCTGCATGGGATTAGAGTGCCTCTGCTGTCAAAATTACTAATAGACCCCTCAGGCAGAAACTGTTTCTTCTGTAATGATATGTACTGAGCTACTTCACATCTGGAGTGCTGCAGGGCCGCTCTTTTGGCTACCTCTCACTTTGCTGGGGAGAGAGATGGAAAAATTACTGTCTTTGCTGGTACACCTTCAACATACTTTAGTTCAGTTTACATTAAATACCCAGGAGTGAGGACAGAATGACAGCTACTGTACTGTGTGAGCCGCCCAAAGGTAGACTCCGTTAATACAGAAGTTAGACAGTGTGACAGATAGATGGGAGTTAAGCAAAAGGCTATTATCCCAAGGTAAAGTTATTTCAACATACTGCCAATAACCCCTCCGTATAATTTGGATGAGAGGTGGGAGAGGCATGACTTCAGCTGAGATCCTTTGACTGCCATCTACACCTTTCAGTGAAGCTCTGACACTTTATCAAAGAGGGGGGAAAAAAGAAAGATCAGTCTTTATACTCTGGGCAGATGTCCAATAAGAAACTCCAGCAGAAGATTAAAGTCTTTAACATGAAAGAGAGATCTAGTGCAATGTGTAATATCTAACAGTTCTAAAAATAAGCTTGTTTGTCAAGTCTGCAACAATCAGGCTGATTGCTAGCTTTGACAGTATGACATACAGCTTGCAATCTGGTGCAGGGTAAAAATGTTATTCAAATATCTTCACAGTCAAGATGGCCTTTGCATTTAGTGGGGAGGGATTGCACAGCAGTCCTGGCCGGGTGTACCTAGTTCCTCTCCCCAGCTGTGACACCCCAGCTCCTGATGAAATATGGAGGGGCTGGAAAGACACTTTCTGAAGGGTATTCAACAAACATCCCTGCCTGATCTTAAAAGTATGAGTAGAAGCTTCTAATGGTCTTGCCATAGCACAGGATTCCCTGGCAGATCTGTGGGAGCATCACACAGCGACCGAGTTGTTCAGACTGCCATTGGGCTAAGGGGAAGGATAAGCCCAGAGGGGTGATGGTCCTTCAGCAAGCAGTGGCAGAGCTGTGTCTAGGTCCTCCCACTGCCCCCAAACATTGAGAAGAGATAACGGGTCAGAGAAAGGGCTGTGCAGAGAGGGCAAGTGCTTGTGTGCTGATTGATTTCACAGAGTCTTTGCTTCTGAGCTCCTCTGGGAGCAGAAAAGGAGCATTATGCCTGTTCCAAAGACAGGGGTGGGATTTGGGGAGGAAGAAAACCGAGGTAGAAGAGCTTTGTAACTTGACCGTAGCCATAGAGTGAGCTGATGTTCAAAGTAGGATTCACATATGGAATTGTTCTCTTCCTGCTTGGCATGGCGTAGAAGCGCTAAATATAAGCCCAGGACACTGGGCAACCTGTCAGTCCATGGTGAGAAAGCTGACCTATGTTTATGCCCAGAAATTTGAACAGTGGCCCTGAAGGGACGTCAGTTTGCTCTGTGGAGGGAGCTGATGTCTTTGGGCTGCAAATGGTCCCTCTGTGGCAGAGCTCTGCTCCTGGGCTGACACAGTGCTTCTCCAAGTGAGGCATCAATACACAGGCACCCCTTCCACAAACACTGAGCCCCAGCCAGAGCTAGACTGGGACCAAAAACAAACTGTATACCCTAATAGAGAAGCCCCCAAACAGTAAGCATTTGTTCTGTCTGAGAGGTATGATTGGCCTGGTTTGCTCTTGAAAGGAAAAAGGTTTTAAAAACTCCCTTCAGCTTTCACCTCTTCCTATCTGAGGATGAAATGGGGCAGTCAGTTGTTTCCATATGTCCGAGATCTGCAGCTAAGTATCTGTGTATGAAACTCTGACACCCTGTCCCCTGTCTCTCCCGGCTAACCTTCCTGTGCACTCCACGAGCTCCACACTTGCAAACAACTCCTTTCGTTTTCAGGTGTCTTTCTGATCCCTTCTGTTGCATGGGATTTTTTTTTTCTGCTTATTTTTTCTTTTCAGGAAGCCCAACACTAAAATCTGAATGTGAACATAATGTTAACTTTGCTAAACCTTGTTTTAGGACAAAAGAACAGCCACATGAATTGCAAAGCTAATGTTCTTCATCTCATTAAAATCCAGAACAGCAGAATGCAGATGCTCACATGATCTGAACTACAAGCATTTACAACCCCTCACGTTAATAAAATTCTGGAATACTTTACTAAAAATTGCAGCTTCACCCACTCCACAAAACACCTCTGGGGGTTGTGAGCCTGAGGAAAGAAAGCATCAGGCAGCAGAACTATTTCTGGGTCTGGCAGGCATCCTCTGATCACAAATAGTGGCTTTGATTCCTGTAGCTTTTTTTCTTCTTTTAAATGCAGAACTGTACCAGTAGTACTGGTTTATACCCATTACTGTGAATCACTATCTGGAGTAAATATCTTCTCATGCTCTGTTCTTGTGAAAATAAAACACAAGATTTTTTTGTACGGGGCAGATCCTGTTATTATGGAAATTCATTGGGTTTAGAAAAATATAAAGGTTTTAGGGAAATGCAGCCCACAGAGAGCTGGCTTAGTGTCTCACTGTTTGTCTCCAGGGCTAGACTGGATGGGGAACACCCAATTTCACTTAGAGATGAGACAGCAGAGTTCATTCATGTACTCCTTAGCTGTTCCTTTGTCAATCCACAAGGCTGTTGCTTGTGCTGTTGAGAGCATATCCACCTCTGATAGAACTGCAGGGAACTGTACTGTACTTGCTATAAGGAGAGGCGTTGGATATACTGGGTCCATTACACAGTTTGAAATACTTCAGAAAGTGTATGAAATGAGAAATGACCTTGTGGTAGCATTTTGAGTGAGGACTGGGAAAATGTTCCCATATATAAACATGTCCAAAGTGTTTCTGGTTTCTGGGAAAGCCACGTCCAATTCATCTTTATAAGGTAGGGAATTAGATAAATAGCTATAATTTATCTGCTCACTCACCTGTAAGTGTGAATTGCAATTCCTTGCCTCCTTGACCCTAAAAAGATATGTCTGGGTTTAATGACTGTAATTCAGATGGTATTTTACCCTCAGACTGTTGGCAACGACAGTGTTACTTGCATGACAGGGTAAGGGTTCATTACCTTGGGAGAGCAAATCCAAACCCATACCTAGGAACAGGTCCAATGCCAGTATAGCCACACTTCAGCAACCTGCTTCAGAGCATCCAACAACCTGAGCACTGCTGATTAAATCTTCCATCAGGGATGTGTTTTTTGGGATCACAGCTGTTACTCTAGGCTCACCAGGATGACTGGCATGTAAAGCTTTCAGGAGGGAAAGAAAGATCCTGTTCTCTTCCACTTTCAACATTGCTGTGTGATGTGTGGGAGGCAGCAAAGCATGTCCTGAAACCAGCTAAGCTAGAAGAAGCAGGCAAACTTTTTGTGAGCAGAGTTTCCACTTTCAGCTCAGCAAAGGCACTAATATTTCCTCAATGCATTATTTCTGACATTCAAAAGTGCCTGGCTTGATTAAGACAAAAACCCAAACAGTAAAACCTGGCCTTATTACTGTTGGTATGAATTTCATCATTGATTTCAGTGAAGCTAGAATTTTACCTTGGGCATACAGACCTGCAAATTAGCTATAAAAATTTACCTATTTAAACTTACTCCAAAATGCTCTTGTAGACAGGTTTATGATATGAGATGTAAGATCATATTGCCAGTTTAAGTTGAGTCATATGCTGAAAGCCCTTTCAAATTTAAGGCATGATACTTGGGAATAGGATGACAGCCCATACCATTTCACTCTTTAGTAGCACATAATAGAGCAAGTGCCACCTGTTACAAAAGCTGTCAGCACTCTGTTCAGTGGAAGGGTGATTGAACAATGAAAAACACTTGTCTGATCCAGTCAGGATTTATGATGACATGCTTCTGAATACATTTTGGTTTTTAACATATACACTTGAATGCGTCTACCTACATCATTGACCTTTGCCCCTGACCTGGGAAATTTAATTTCCTATTTATGTATATTTGCTTGCAAATGTTTTATTCCATATCTACTTGCAATGTTGTTTCCTCCATAATATTTCCCTTGATCACCTCTTTCATACACCATATCAATGAGTTGCCCCAAAACTACATGAAATAAAATATGCTCAATCTCACAAGGATGAAGTTAGTATTATATATATATACATATATATCTACAAATATATATATATATTTCCAGTTTTTCCTCTCCTTCCCTGTTGTTTGCAGTTAAAAGAAGCAGTTCCCAGCCAGGCTGTGTGTGCAGGAGATGTGCTAGGGAATGGAGGCCATTCCTTCCCAAAAAAGTGTCAAGGAAGGTCATCTGTATTTAAACAGTCCCACTTGCCACCACAAGAAGGATGCATATGGCTAGCTTCCATTTTTCCACGCTGCCTTGGCTTAGGGAGAGTATTTTTTCTCTTTCACTTATAAATAAATTTCATAAGTTCCCTGGAGGCTTTGGGTGAATTGTGCCAGATGAACCTTATTTGTTAGGATACTTAGCACAATTACCATATAACACCTGTTTTGTTATGACAACATTTCCCATATGTACAATCAATCCACTGTAGTCACCCAAAGCCTGAGGACTTACTTCTTACTTAAGGTCTGTTTCTGTTTGTTTAAATAAGCATTTAAAGCAAAGCAAAGTGGAAATTGTAGTACTTGATCAGGTTCTGGCAAGTAGCTCAAAGAATTGTACTGAAAACTAAGGAGGAGAGTGCAGAGGTGAGTTCCTCCCCATTGCAGGCATACTTGGAGAAATGAGGATGGTTAAATTGAAGGTGACAGGAGAAGCTATCGCTTAAGCCATGATCTTGCAAAGACTTTCAAGCAGGTGAGCTTTTAGGGCTAACCAGGATCCTGGTGTCCTCAGTGCAGCTCTCCAAGCTACTTGCCAGAGCCTGATCTGTAGGCCCAGCTGTGTCTGTATCATCAGGCAGCTGTGCCGTGGGCTGTACGTGAGCACTAGCTGCCCCTGTTTGCCCTCTCTAACCATGTCAGAGCCTTCCTCAGCTTTGCTCTGATGCATACAAGCCAGCTCCCTCAGGGAGGAGTGTAGGGTGGAGAAGGTGCTGGTGGGCGAGTCACGTCCTGCCTGCACACACAGGCCTGATGCAGCTGGTACAGCCCCAAAGGGCCAGGAGGCCTTTGACACGTGGCTGTTATCAGTGGTCCCACCTTCTTGGGCACTTCTACTGAGGATGTGGAAGACACAAGGGAACTTCCCCTCGCAGCTCAGCCCATTGCTCCCTGTGAGGTGTGTGTGGGAGGCAGCCCGTGCTTGGTAAAGTGAACCGATGGAGTAGCTCCGCTGTGTAAAATCCCATTTGTACTGCAGATACAGGTAGGATCACACAATCATAGGAAAGCTCAGGCTGAAAGGGACCACAGGTGGGCTCCAGTCCCACCTCCTGCTCATGGCAAGGTTAGCTACGAGAGCAGATCAGGTGGCTCAGGGCTTTGTCCAGCTGGGCCATGAAAACCTCCCATGATGGAGGGCAGCTTTCTTCAGCTTTCAACTGTCCCCGTCATGGAAAAGTTTTTCCTTACATCCAATCTGAAACTCTCATTTCAACCTACACCCATTGCTCCTTTTCCAGCTGCAATGCACCTCTGTGAAGATCCTGGCTCCATCTTCTCAACAACCTGTGTAGGTACCAGAGAGCTGCTGCCATGTCCTCCCAAAGCCACCTCTTCCCCTGAACAAGCCCAGGTCTCAGACTCTCCTCAATGGGCAAATGCTTCAGCCCTGACCATCTCAGTGGTCCTCTGCTGAGCTTACTCTTGCTTATCCATGTCTTTCTTATATTACAGGGTCCTTTGTATGTCTGGGAAGAAGATAAAAAAAGACAATGCCAGCTACAATAACACTCCCTACAGTGGGTTTTATTTTGTGCCTAATCACAGAAACAATGAAGTTTTGCTTCACTTTCAGCTCTGCAAAAATGCCACAAAGAGAACTTCATTGGATGTGCTTAGAGCAGATTGTATTGATTTGTTATTATCTTTTGGATTTTGGTAAAGGTGGATTTTTTAAAGAGATATATAATATTAGGAGCTCCATAAATGTAGTCTCGATGCATATAAAATGCATAGAATACTGTTACTATTTTGAAACGTTTTCTTTTATATCAGTCTGATTTATGATATGTAGATATACAAAATCTTCTGTTTTTTTTTTTTTGTTTGTTTGTTTTTTCATAATCAGAAAGCTTCAAGGTTATTTCCAAGATGAAGACTTATTTTTCTATAAGTTTGCTGAATCACTGTGGAAAACTCTATCAAAATGCCAGATTTCTGCACACAGTTATTTTTCAATTATGAAAAAAGATGCTTACATGGAAATAAGTGTCAGTGAAAAAGTTGATGAAGCTGAGGCAGTTGTTATATTAAAGTTGAGTTTTCCCAGAGATGGATTCTTATTTGATAGAAACTGGCAGGCCAACGTGCCACGAACTTCAGCTGACAATCTGAATAAAATCTCCCAACTTAAAAAATATCAATGGGTTCAAAAACCAATTAGAAAAAAAAATCATGGAGAAGAACACGTCAAGAATAATTCCATTAAAAAATGAAGTAGGTACAGCCTTCTGCTTAGGGTATCCATGTTGTATGGATTGCTGGATACTAAAATGATTTACTGAATAAAAATTTGCTTGCCCTAGTCTAATACTCTTCTTCAAGCATTTGGTGCCAGACACTGAGCAGGGCTAGGCAGAGCTGTGTTTATCCTTGGTCTGTCACTGATTTTTCACTTCCTCACAACGAACAACATGTGAGCCATCATCAGTCACACAGTTCTCCTTTATGTAGCAGAGGTTACTGTACTTCTCTGATTTTCAAATGAAACCATGCATAACTTTATTTACATATATCTTGTGAAATACACACTGTGGGGTGTAGAGCATTACTGTGCTTAACTTCTGTAAAAATATCCATTTAAGACACCCCAATTGACATTTGTCACTAAGAAAAATGCATTTGAAACATCTACGCTCTGACTTGTTTTTGCACAAGAAATCACATACCGCAGATGCACATTTTGTTTTGAACTACGATCTTCAGACTTCTTTCCTCCCTGCGAGGCATACTGAGCTACCACTGCTGAGTGGTGCAGAGGATTTAGCAGGCACAGTTAGCAAAGAACCCCCTGGAAATCCCATCAGTGTGTCAAGACTGATGTTATTGATGTATATAGGGAGACTTCTCATTCCAACCCCTGCTGCTTCTTTAGAAACCCAGAGGATTGTTAACATGGTTAGAGAGAGTTCATGAACTCTGCTCTGTATGAATGCAAAGTATCTGGAACATTGATATGGAAGTGGAGACTCTCTTGTCTTTGTTTCTATTCATGTTCCTTTACATAATATTTTAATGATTAAGAACCAGATTTCTCCCTCTGATATGCCTGCTGACTCCTCTGAAGTCAGCCAGCTGTTACCAAATGCAAAATTTAATCCTGAATTTTGTAAAAATAAGGTGATAAAAAATCCCAGTCCTCCCAACTTGTAGAACTTTTAAATAAAACCAGTCCTTTCAGCTCCTGCCATCTAATGTCGATTCTACCAAAAAGAAAAAGAGAAACAGGAAGCTTAAAAGACACAACACAATCCTGTGGAGCTGGCTTTTGTGATGGAGGCATAAGCAGAGGCTAAGTTCCTTATTAGTTTTTCCATCAGGCAAGTGAAGGTGTGATCCAAGTGAAGGATCTTTTCCAGCATCCCCTTAGGGTCACAAATGGCTTTGAGGGTGGCAGATATAAGTCCACATCAGCCCGGCAGCCAGAGGTTCAGCTGAGGCAGCTGACCTGTGCCACTGGGAAGTATGTTGCAGCATCAGAATTTCTCCATGAGTTTGTTCATCGAGCCACTGGTATAGCGTGAACCACTGAGATGACTACGAGGTATGATACGAAGCAGGGAGATGCAACAATCATTCTCTAATGAACCACATCTAAACTTCACCAGAGAAAAAAAAACACACTTTTTGCTGGACTAGGCCTTGCTCCCTCCCTGCTCCCAGTGTGCCATCAGCAGCATCTGTCACCTACCCTCCCTCTCCAGAGAGGTGCAGCACAGCTTGGTGCACTGGGTCCCATCCCTCACCTGTAGTGTGCTCCCACTTCTTCCATCAGGCCCCAGTAACTGTCTGGGAACTCCTGAAAGGGAAGCAGGTCAATGTTATAACTGCACAGACACTTCCTGAACTGCCTAATTACAAGGCACTGCTAAAATCCCGCCCCCCCCTCCCCCCCCCTTAATTTTTTTTTTTGTTTAATATAGTTTTCTCTTTTTGACAGCCTGGACTCTTTTATATTCAGTGGGCCAAATTCTAGGAGTATAAAATTGATTTAGCTTGCATACAAAAGGTCATCTTACACTGTGCTATGAATTTAAATTTTGTGGTACTCTAAAGTTATAGGATGAGTTATGAAAAGCACAATAGCTGCTAAATAACTCTAAACACCTTACAGGTATAAGTAATAAAATGTTTACAGCTAGCATGTAATTAAAAGAACTGCTTGATGTAGCTCCAGGCTGGTAGACCATTTAAGGAGAGTACATACATACTGCGGCAGCAATCTAGTTTATATCAAGAGTTAGTTCAGAATATTAGCTGGGACAATCACTTAATTTCACAGCTAACATACTGAACAACTTTTAAAAGACACCAAGGTGAGGCTCAGACATGGAGAAAAGAGGAACCTTTGAATGTCCTCAGCTTCCTAACAGTAATCATCTCTGGCAATTGAGACAAATGTCTGCAGCTACAAGGCAGGAATTTCTATGGCATTGTTACTCCTTAAACAGTGATAGGTACATGCCTCCAAGCCCCTCTATTGATCTTTGGGTCACATTCTTTGTATGGCTGGACTCTCCTGGCCCATGCTGGCACAGTAGCCAGAAGAGAGCCCTTCAGCTGCAGGCGGCTTTCATTTAATGCACTAGTGAATACCGCCAGTAGGCCAGACACAAGGTAAATGCCTGTCTCTAACATAACTTCTCATTTTGCTGGCTTGCTTCATGTATTTATGTACAGGGAAGTTTAGCTAAAAGGTTATAGTCTGAGACTGTAATCAAATGAGGTGATTTCAGATGTGATGGTTGATGAAATTGTTAGGTGATGTAACACGATACCACATTATCTCTGTAGTAAAAAAAAAAAAAAGAGTTGTATTGAAAACTGTTTGTAGACACAGTAATTTGCTCAAACCAAATGCTAAAACAACAACATTCCTACTGTCACTGTCACCACCAAAGCCCCAAGCCCATGGCTCATATTTTGCAGTTGAAGTCTGACTAAACGTACTGCTTTTCTGCATGTGGGGAATGTGTAGCCAGATGAACACTGAGCAATATTGTCATTTTTGGTTAGCTTTGCCTAATGATAAGCCATAACACTTTTCTATTTCTATTCTGTTTTTAGTAGACATTTATCCAGTGACACACTCTCTTGCAGTGTAAACTTACCTGTCTCCACTGTCTCCAACAGAAATAAAACACATTTCAACCATGTACATTTTGCCACTAGACATAACATTGCTCTGCTTATATTGTCAATGATCCTGTCATTTTTTTTTTTTTCATGGAGTGTTGTGTGATATTGTGCTTCTGGGTCCTGCTATAACAAGTGAAGTCAGGAATTCCCTTCTCAGAGTGAAGCCTTCATTGCTGATGGCTGTATTGACATGGAGATGATGGCTGAGGGTAATGTGTATTGAAGGCAAAGCAGTCTGCTGAGATCGGTGATAGCCATTCCTGAAATGCTTAATATAACCTTAAATCTTCCACTGTTTTTTCAAACAAGCACATGCTTGGTTGGAAAGCATCATAATTTCAAGAGTTCAGGCCTGAACTTGGCTTAGTTTTATATATCCTTCAGGCATGAGAGTACACGTGCTGACTCCTGAAGTTCTTTGTTGTGTCCAGGTCCCCTTACTTGGCAAAACAAGTAGAAAAGGCATCACAGTCATCTTTAAGTTTGACTGTGTGAGATTTCTGTTCTTAGCAGAAATCCATTCCACATGCATGTGAGTCTGCAGCAAGTTCCAAACACAGCTCTGACTGATGGAAAGGATTCATCAGTCTCCAAGAAGGGAGAATCTACTGTCTCGTCTGGGCACCCAGCTCCCCCTGGGTGGTAAGAAGGATGTGGATACATCATGTATACACCAGAGGAACACGACACAGAGACCCTGATTGTGAAGAAGGCTGTCAGGTCAGAGAGACACTGGAAAACAAACTTTGCCCTCTGCTCTTTCTTTGTCCTAAAGCAGAAAGTCTACTGACATCATGACTTGTGACTGAGCATCGTTACTATCAGTTATGATTAACTTAAAGAATGTGAGACCTTCGTTTACATGACTATAATATACCTGGCTGAGGTGAAATTTTAGGTGTGGATTAGTGTCGCTCTGAGGTGATATGTTTGGTCTCTGTGTATTCTCTCCACTCCTCAGACAGGGAGCAGCTCTTGCATTTGCTCATCCAGCTGGAATATAAATGACTATTTCTGTCACTGATGCATAAACCAGGATAGACAACAGGTTATTCATCAGCTGTTTTAGAGCAATTATTAAACATAACAATGTGTGTTCACCCACATACTCCTTCTTGTTGCCTGGGTAGGAATCATCCCGTCAATACACTTGAGGTTGAACCTCCCAGACAACCGTTTTTTACTAGTTTCTAGCTATTGCTGTGATCAGCAAATAGAGGTTAAAAATGTTGTTTTATCACTGAAATTATGATTATTATATTACAAAATTAAATTGCATGAAGAGAAGTCCAGTGGCTTGGAAGTTTGAAACATAACTTTCATACAAGTTTTCATTTCAATTTCTCATCAGTAATTCTCAGAAGATGGCTTCATTTTATTGCCAAGAGCTGTGCCTTTGTGAAAGGCATTTTCTTCAAAATAACAAATGTTTCAGGTGATTTATGCTTATTTGTAAACATAACACCTTAGTACGCACTCTACATTATTATGGATGTCTGTCACTCGTGTTTCATTCCAGTGGAATTACTGGTGAAACTATGACTAATAAAATTGGTTGTGAACCAAAATTCAATAACAGCAAAGTTAATTACATGTTTGCAAGAGTATAAACTTACAGTTTGATCAATATGCAAATTCTGACCTTCAATGGTCTTTTCAGCCTTCTTTTAAGCTTTTAGTCTTGCAAAGATTAACTTAACTGCCTAGAACTTCCATTTATGAAGTTACCAGAATATGAGAACAAGCAATTTCAAACTGTAAGCTTACACTTTTTCAGATTTTTTTAAAAATACAAACATTATAGATGGTGTAAGTATTCATTCATCTGATCAGCAGCACTGAACTGATACATATTTATTCTGATGAGAATAGCTAATTAACAATTTTTGATATTTCTTTTCAAAAGAATTATGCAATTATCTATATTAACACAGCGTGCTTGAAACATATTGCTTGAGACTCCCATCTGAACTGAAAAGGAGTTGTGTATAAGGGATGATTGTAGAATCAAAGCATTTATGAAGTTGTCTCCCTGGGTCTGCCAGAGTAGCCTTTATGTATCAATGATCCTCTTTCCCTGACTGAATGATGACTTTTTAATCCAGCTTTCCTGAAGTGGATCTGAAAACACCAGTGCACTTGATTTTTTACTGCTTCTTGTGGAGAGTCTATGTCTCTTGCAGATTAAACAGGCCTATCATTCTCTATATTTAATATTGCTGTGCGTACTAATAAGCCTGACAGAAGCTTTATTCAGGACAATCAAGAAAACCTGTTTTTGGATACACAACATTCTGGTTTAGCTCTAATCTGACCTTGGGATGACATGTTGTTTGAATGAATAATTTGCAGAATACTGCCAGCCGCACCACAAACATTCACTGAGAAGTACATTGTTTCTGTCTAGACATTCATCATTTTAGGGAAATCTGTATGTTCGCTTGGCTGGTTTTGTGTGTTACTTTTATGTCCTCAGAGCCAGTACGGAATTACAGTGGCTGGGATAGAAAATGAAGGAAGTCCTAGCTCAGACATGAATATATTCCACTGTGTAATATGAGGCTCTATTTTTTCTGGAGGAGTTGTGGTTACAAAGAAAACCACAAACCCAAAGTAATTGGATGCTTTCTAGCATGTTTGGATTGAATGGCTTCTGCATGAGGACATACATACTCCTATTCATCTCTCAAAAAGTTCTTAGACACTGAAGTAAGTTGCTTGATGGACACAGAAAGGACTGACTTACTTTAAAATAACCTGTAGAATTTCACTCAATTTTTTTAAATGATTATCTCCTGAGGAAGATTACATCTCTGATTGGGAATGATAGAGCTTCATCTGGGAGGTGAGAATTCACATGGCTCATCTAACTGTAGCTCTGCTTATGGAGCCTCCTCTGTGTCCAACTGTTCCACTCTTCTGAGACCTATCAACAGGTCCCATCTGTTCTTCTCCATCGTGGTCTGCTTTGTTAGTACTAGAACAGAGGAACTCCTAGCCCCTTGGTTTAGATGGCCATGGGTAACTAATTTCTCTCCTGATATAAACCAATATCCTCTGATATCATATATTATATATCGGACCTGGGAGCTTCTATATGCTTCATACAACTAATTCCTCAACTTCTGTCTTGTTAATGCAACAGAATCACTGAAGGGAATAATAATAAAAAAAAAACAATGTCATAATTTGCCTTAGTATCAGCAGTCACTTCACGACTGACTAAAGTGGGAATAATGTTGCATAGGAACAGTGTTTTTAATGTAAAAAAATAGAACATTATTCATATCTCAGGATCATAGAAGGTTAATCTGTAATAGCACTGACAGCTTACTCCAAGAGGTACTCTTCAGAAGGAGACCAAATGCTTCCTGATCAATCCTGAGCACCCTTTTTCCCCAGCACTGACATAGCTGGGAACCAGAGGACCCAAGCAGTTTGTGCAAGACCCTTGGTACCTTGCAGAACTGCTGTATTACCATTTGTTGAGATGGAAAACTATTACTGGAGGATAAGGCTTAGTGCAGTTTGCAAGGTATTTGCTAAAGAAGCCTAAAAGAGTCTTGGTAACATAAAATGAATGTATAATTTGCCCTTGTTGATGTGATCTAATTATAATGTTGAAACAGAGAAGTGAGTGGAAAGTATTGGGCAACACAAAAGAAGCGAACCTAGTGAGAATTACTTGGTCATTGAAATCTAAAAGTCAGGAAGGTTTCGATCTTTGGGCTCACCTATAATTTGTGCACCATAAATGTAGACTGAAGTCGTTAGGGACTTCGTAATGACAGTGCTGTCTATAACAGTATCATCAAGCAAGACATTGGCATAAATCATTGGCACTTTGCAAAGTGTCACTTCTGTCAACCTCCCAGTGATGTGATCTTTAGTCTTTCAAATCTATAGACTGGCATTTGGATCAGCTAAGCACCTAACATCCTGTCTTGCATGTTAAAGCTGCTTTAGCCAATATCTAAATGCTGAAGTAATGCCTGTTTAAAAATATTTTTAAATGATTTGCATAATATAATCCCACTACTTTAAAGCTTTCCTTTAGGGCATAACTGTACAATCTGTCCTCCTTTGATGAATTCACAACAACCTTAATCAATAATAAAAAAAAATAAAAATTGCTCTTAAATTGAAGCAAGAGACCCTGTAAAACGACTAAACGGATACTAAGAAAAATCAGATACTAAAATAATCACAGTTTATATAATACTTTCAAATAAATGTTATGAAGACTAAAGCTTTTCAATTTGAAATTATTTTAAATAATATACAGGCTTTTTATGGATTGGAACTGTGCTTGTATGGATTGATATAAATAGAATAAATAACACACGAAAATTTAATAATGGCTGAAAGTGGACAGCAAACAAGGAAAGCTGTCTTCCATCTCCTCAATGAACTTCAACACTGGAACTCAGTAATGTAGCACCTCTCTGGACAGTACTGAAATCCTATCAGAAGTATCATGGTTTTCCATGGGTGAGTTTTTAGAAGCAGTGTATTGCTAAACAAGGAAAGCAAACCATGCTGGGTATATTTGTGGCACTGGACGGCTGTTAGCGCTACTGATAAATTGTTAGAAGGTCTCTCCTATGGTCTTGTAAATGCTGTATCAAGAACATTTAATTGACAGGTATAGATATTGCCCTTATGTCTATCTGGAGCTATTAGGAAGTATGCGCAGATTTTGGAGGTGTTCTTATGACTACACTGAGAAGTATAGTCACTTCATTATACTTTTCTCCTCATTTCTCAAGCTGTTACTGTTCAAGGTTGTATCTTGTATGAGATTTTAGAAGAATTTTATTTTGGATTATGAATATATTTTTGAAGGCACTTCAAAAACCCATTCTCGCAGTCTGTGCTAAAGCTGCCCTGATGCAAAGAAAGGTACAAAACCACCTTTATTACAAATACAAATATGTGAAGTTCTATGAAAGTAAAAAAAAAATTATTATCACCTACATTCTAGACTTACAGTCTAGAAGTCTTGTGCTTCTTAGACTGCAGCTGTTTGGAACAGGTTAGATTAGAGGAGCGGGTTTCATTTTCTTGCCCACTGGCCTCTGGAGGTTTCTTGACTACTTTTAAAATGCCTATAAAAGGTTACAAAAACAAAAACCTGTCTTCAAAACAATCAGGTGTCCTCTCCTTTGTTGGAAACATTGGAGAGGTGGAATGGAGGTCAATGAAACATAGCAATTTAATTAACGCTAAACATCTTCAAACTCAGGCTGAGTATTAAGGAAGATATATACCCTGTTTGGAAAGAGATATACTACAGACAGGCCTTCAGATTTTATGAAGGCTTTATAGAATTTTGGTGTAAGTGGCTATACAAGCTAATTCGTCAGTAAAGAAATCTAGAACTTTTACTTAGAATACTGTGGTGTATATAAGCTCTGTGATGGACTGAAGCCTTATTCTTCTATGTTGTCTGTCCAAACATAACATAATTTTGGTTTATAATTACCATCATAGTGAAAGATAACAGTAGAATAACGGCAGCATTCACACAAAAACTTTATAATAGTGGTAATCACAGATGGATGACTTCACAAATTGATTGTATTGTGTTTTTGATTGCCAAATGTAATAAATGAGTGACTTAGCCCGGCTGTATCATTAAATCTGAAGCAAAACGGCTACAAATGGACATGATATAAACAAGTGTGCTCAGGATTTAAAGATTTATACCTGTTTTGGCATAAAACCTGCCATATCTTTGTAGATATGTCGAAGTCTTCAGTGTCTGATTTGGAAAGCTTCTTTCACAGGCAAGAATAAAAGTCTACATTAAATGCCCTTAATGATCAAAAGTACAAGTGAGAGATGTAGTTTCTTATTTAAAAGTCTAGCAGTTATTTTAAAATTAACTTGGAAATATAGTAAGGCTTCATCCATCATCCACCTGAAACTCAGAGAAGGCCCTCTTCCACCTTTGCTATTTAAAGTCAACCTATTCACAGCATATCTCATATATATATATTTTTTCCTGTTTAAACTGTGCAACAGTGAAGTTGTAGCTTTCCAAAAAGATCAGAAAGGAAAACTGAACTAATATTTGCATTTCTGCTTACCCGATCTTGTTTGTCTGTAAGCTCAAAAAATACCTGTTCACGTTTATATGACTTAATTCTACTGTGAATTATGTTAAGTGATGAAGGATGAGACAATAAGTATGTATATAAAGGGATAAAATAAAAGAATTACAAGGAAGATTTCTATCAAATGTCTTGCTAACGATTGGAAAGAAAAAGAAACCATCAGTGCTAAAGGTGCTATACTTCCATGGGCTTTTTGGAGCTAGGATTTTCTTCCCTAATATGCCAGCCAGAGGAAGAAAAACAGTCGCACAAATCATGCTGGATTCAGGGATAAGTCTAGCAAATAAAGAAGAGATGGTACTCCAACTCCATTTCCAGTGCCACTGCAGCTACATGTTTTATCTAATCATTCAGCAGAACAACAGAAGCTCTTTGGATTTCATGGTTAACATTTAAGTGCAATGAATACATTCACTGCATCCAAAGCAGGGAAAGAGGAATGTTCTCAACAGAAAAAAAAAAGAAAGTCTCCACCATTATTCCATTTCTTGCTTACAGCAGGCTCAGTATTCAAGGAGCTGAACAATTTCACCAGATACTAAGGTCAATGAGCTAAATTTTCTGCCCTTATAAAACATCACTGTAGGGTACCTCTATTGAAGCTAAAGTCAGACCAGTGGAAAAATGGCCCAAATGAGAATGGATCTATACCAAGAACAGGTGAAAACGCTCAGCAACTCCCAGAAAATATCATGTCTCTGGAATGTATACTTTTTGGCAGAATATCAAACAAGATTAAGGAAAGCTCCACTTCCCTTCTGGTTTAAATACTGCCTAACAAGATATCTCCTTTCTTATCGCAGCATATTGTTTTTCCTGCACATATAAGCAGCAGGTTCAAATCAAACATAGCACTTCAAGTGTGGTAAGGTCTACATCATGGAATAGAATAGGAGATCCTTACCTATCAAAAATTGTTCCACACCTAGAAAAAATACACTTACATTAATTCAGTGCTATGGGCTGCCAAGTTGCAGGGTAGCCTTATATTGTTGTGGGCTTAAATTTTTTCAGGACCAAGCCTGAACCTATTTGCGGTGCTCAGATGGCCAATGATGAATTGATGACATTCTGTCTGTCTGCAGAGAGCTTTACTGATGGGTATGGACATACCTGAGAGCATGGCTACTTGCTCTCTGGCTCCAAAATTCTGAGATTTTTAGGACTCACTCTCCAGTTTGCTTCTCTTCACTTTTGAGTTTTATCTACATTAAGAATTCACTGAGATTTCCTACATTTCCTCTTTGTCTTTCCAAGAATTGTTTCTGATACTTCCACCTTCTCTGGACTTCTGACATGGACAATACCTCTCTATCCTTTTCCTGTTTGCTCCCTGGGCAAGAGTTTGGAGAAGCAGCAGCAGCAGCTGACTCTTCCAGACACTCAAGATTCAGCTGGCCTGGAAGCAGATAACATTAACTCATGACTTCCCTAAGTAAGTTGTAGCCATAACATCTAGATTGAGGGCTGGGTGGCTGCAGGAGGTTTACTGCATAACTGTAGGTAATAAATGCCAAGAGGTTAGCTACCAAGGTGGCTAATTTAACATGTGGCCGTGCTGCTTTTCCATTCTCAGAGTTTCACAGGGAACTAGGCATTGAGTTCTTACTGATTTTAAGGAAATTGGCCTGACTTTTCCAGGACCTTTGAAAATGTCTGCTTTTATTTAAGCAAGTTTTTAAATTCTCGTACCAGCTCCAATAAAAGGTGCTATTGCTTCACATATTATTTACCATGGAGACTGGTAACTACCTGGGATACAGCAGACACTGGCTAGTAACCCCTTTAAGTGCCTGGTCCTAAATGGGAGATAGCTATAGCAAAGTAGCATCTTATTTCCTCTCTTCCTGCATCTATCACCATCAAACTATTTTCTCTTACCACATTTCACAAGGACCTCTCACCTGACATGAATTTTATATCTAGTATTATTTGTGATGCTCTGTGTTTCTCAGTCCCTTTGTAGAATTTGTTAATATAATTAAAAATGCTTTAAGCCTGAATGTCACTACATGTTTTTACTTATTTGCACAAAAACATAATAGAACCTGCACTGGTTATGGTTTCAAGGTGCTACTGCTGTAGTTAATGAACTAGCCTGACTCATTAGTAGTAAATTGGGTTTTGTAATAAAACTAAGGTGTTCTCAGGATTGACACATCTGATGAAGTAGAAAATGCTTTTAATCTGGCCATTGCCATCAGAGCAGTGCAAAAGAGATATTTAAATTTATGTGCTAGTATAGTTTAAAATTATAAACTCATAATCCTGAATCCTACTTTTTAAAAGCAAAGATGTGAGGTGTACTTGTGCTTCTTTAAGTGTCCAGGATATTTTTCAGGAAGTGGTTTTCCAGCTTTGCTTCAAGTATTACTTACCCTCACACCTAGCATCTGGCAAAGGAGCTCAGAAAAGCATTTGCATCTTCAGTAACTTATCAGAAAACATGTGTAAAAATACTCAAAGGCAACACACACAACTCTTACTTGTGGACTTACGATGACAATGTGTATCAAACACTCAACACATATCTAGGCAGCAGCTACAGTTCAGCTACTCAACTTTAACCCCCGAGAGGAGGTCAACAGGAAAAGGAATGCATGTTACAGCTCACACTGATGTTAAGTGAGATCCTTCAATGGGGCTTGAACTTCTACTCAAGATATCAGCAACGGGTCTGAGTGCCTTGGAATGCAAATCAAGCTTGTTACAAAGCATTGGAGGGGTCATAAAAGTTCTACATCAAAGATGCAGATACCGGCTGAATTTTATCCAAGGGATATTTCACCACCTATCCAACACCAGCTTCCAATCTAAGACAATAGCAGGGAATACTTTGAACTATGTCTCATTACGGGGCATGTAGAATGCTACTGATTAGACTTCCCCTGGCTTCACAAATGCATTATCATTCTTTGTTCCACTAAATTAACACCAGAAATGTGAGATTGTGAAACAAAGTCTCCATGAAATGCTCTCAAAGATGAAAATCCTCACACCTTACAACCTCCATTTTTTATTGAATGATCTTTCATTTGGGATCTTTCCTCTATCAGTAAAAACAAAGGGATTTCACTTCTGAGTCTTGCTAGACTAAATCATGAAATGTACAGTTTTAATGGCCATAAAATGTCTATGAACTTTAGGGATTAATTTTAAATAATTTTGATATGGAATGTTTCATCCTCAACTATGGCAAAAAATAAATAAATCTGGGGGACATGAAAAAGAATGACACAAATAAGAAAAATCCGCCAGTGTTTGTTGTTCATTGTTTACAGTTCAAAGCACATGAAAGGGACAAGCAAAGAACCACAGGGATCACGTTTTATCCATCTCTTAAATTAGGGGGAAGGATGTACCAAGGAAGTGAAGAAATTCAGATAAATTGAGGGGAAATGAAGTGGAGCAATAAAATTCAAAATAATGATAATTTGCATAAACTCAGGTGTTTTACTGTTAGTAGATGAATGAAAGGGAATATTAAACAACAAAACAAAAGGTGCACAAAGGATACAAAAAGAGAATAGAACAATTTTTTTTGTGATACTGGCCACATAGGCTCTAGCTTACAAAACAAGCCCTATGAAAAGAAGACACTGGTCACCAGTTCAGACCTCTTTGTACCCTTCTTGTGATGAAGGTAAGAGAAGAGATATGTAGCTCAACTCGGTTTTCTCTCTTAACTTCTGGAAGATTTTAAGATACTGCACCACAGACAGAGGTGCAAAAATGCTGGCAGACAGACAGATAAGTAGGGACGTTCAGGAGAAAAGGAGACCTGTACCACTGGTCTCATATTTCAACACTTTTTTTTTTTCAGATTCTCTTTGTATTGTTTTTGCTGAGATGAATTTACCCACTGTTTCCTTCCATGACACTCCAAACTTTGTCTTTTAAGGTCTGCATGCAGCATTTCATGCTGACCACCTTTTGGTGAAGGCTGTCCTGCCATCGCCTACCAGCCCTAGCAGAGCAAATTGTGCCATAGGGAGTCTGAATCTGTGTCAAATCTGCCCTCGCATGAGGACGGTGTTTTATATTGTGCGGTTGTTTCCTGGTGAATCCGTGTGCTCTGCTCCCTCTGCAATATTCATTAACACAAGTCACTCGTACAGTAAATATTTATTTAACTTTAAGATTTATACAGTGTCTTTCCCTATAGCATCTAGGTGGTATTTGCAGAAATTAAAAACATAAGTTATATGAAGCTTTCAATAATGTTCTGCATTAAACTGCTACTGTTGTCAGAAATAAATCAGCCATATTGTCACAAAATGAAATAAACCTAACAAAACCCAAACAAGCAAAAGTAGAAAATCAATCAACCAAAAGCTAACCAAATAAATGTGGCTTGCATAAATACAAGCAAGAAAGATTGGCTATCAGCTGCATCTCTGAAATACCTAGACATGAATGAAAGCAGGCATCATTAATCTGCATTGATTGCACTTGTTTGCCGTGCAGTGCTTCCTATCTGACCCGAACACTAGCTGGAAGCCATATTGCTAACATTATTTGTAGGCAAATGTGTGTTTGCAGCTGAGCTGGTGTTAAAGGCGAGAAATCACGGTGACTGGTAGGTTTAGGAATGTGAAAGGTGAGCACTTTTTTGTGGCAGCAAAGGCAGTTCAAGGGGCTCCAGCCTTCTCTGCAGCCTCCTTGTTCATTTTCTCTTTTTCTCTTTGTTCATCACTCCATTGGCTGCTTAAGGACAGCTATTAGTGTTGCTTTGTTATATGGCCAACTGTAAGTTGTTCTAGGTCTAATACCTCCAAAAGCACCATTTACAAAGAAAATAAAAAAGAACAAACCACTCCAGTCATTGTGCTGATCCAGTTTTGGACACAACCTCACAAACAGCAAAACTAGCACTACTGAGACCATTGACCTCTGGAAGAAAGAAAAGAGGAAGAAACAGGCTACAGACAGCTCCTCGGTGGGCTTTAGTGCCAGAGAAGATGCTTGTATAACTACACACTAAGTTAGGGAGCCATGCTTGTCTCCAGTGATGGCTGCAGGAGAAAGAGGAACTTGACTTGGGACCCCTTAGACTTGGGAACCCTTGGACTTGGGAACCCTTTCCCAATGTCCACAGAAGTCTGAAGGCGATTAGTCACTACAGGTGTACATCCATGGAGATGCACATGAACTGCTACTTTAAACACCACAGTCAGCCCTTCTAGTGTTGGGCTGCATGCTCAACACAGAGCATGTAACCGACTAACTGCACACATCCAAGTTGGGAAGGCTGCAGTGAACAATTGGCTTGCTCTTTACATGCATTGTTTCTAAGGGTTTCCTTTATCAATGGGTTTCTTCCACAGTAAAATATACAAAGAGAGGGAGACTGAATCCACCACAGCGCTTCAAGCTGAGCTGTTCCCTTTGAAGGGCAGCCAATTCACTAGGTGCCTACATGAAAAGCCAAGCACTCTCCAAAATGTTAGCCAATCTTAGAGCACCTTCTGCCCCATGATCTGTATCCTTCTTTTATCCTTTCACCAGCTGATTCTGAAGTGTGCTGGATTAAGTTCAGTTTTCATTTGTACCTCGTCACAGAAATAACGTTACCCAGATGCAGAAGAGAGCAGAAATGAATCCAGTGTGGTTTCACTTGCCTATCAGTCCTGCAGCTGTGATTCTCTCTGCTTGCATTAAGTGGGATTTATTTTTCCCTTTGTGAGGAATCAGGGGTTTGACTTATGATATTACTTAGCGTGATGATGCTAGTGCAGGGACCAGCTCTTATTAGAGCAACTTGGTAACAGATGCAGATATAAATGAATATACCTTAGAACAGCATTTTCCCATCTTTCTTCTTACAGTACCACATTGTGTTTTTTAAAACATCCTTTACAACTCCTTGCTAAGGAAACCCATCTGCATCATTTGCCCCCTTAAAGAGCATCTCTGGTGAAATAGATTTCACAGGCAGTGTAGTGAGGTTTTCATAGGAAATTGGATTTTTTTCCTCACTTTGTTGTACAAAAGGTTAAAATTTATTCCTGTTTGATCGTGCACACCTCAAAGATGTCCCCTGCAGGCTCTGTCTGTTGGCAGTTTACATGGGTTTAAAGAATGCTCTCTAGGCCATTTTGCAGTGAGAAAGTAGTAAGTCTTACATGGAAATGCAAACAAAACCTTTAAAGCTTTTGATCTTCTTGGGGACTTGATGAAATCTCTTGAGCAAATTGAAGGATTACATGCAACAGCAAATATGTACAAGTATAACAAATTAACTGTAAATGATATAACTAATCTAAAATGGAAATATAAGATATTAGTGTCTTATGGCAACATTTGAACTTTGCTTCACTAAAACTCAAGGATATTTTAAAAGAAATGGTAAATGACTATTGACTACAAATATTCATTCAAATGCAAAAGAGAATTGCTCTGGGGTTTCTTTTCCTTTAATCTCCTCCTGATTTGATCTAAGCACATCCTTCTAACCTTAATGCAGGGGGGTGGGAGGGAGCAGAGGGGACAAGCTGTGAAATTCATACTGCTAATCCCCTGAGGACTTTCTAATCAGACAAGAGCCACTAGGGAGACAGTTTCCTAAAGGTCTTTTGTTTCTCCTCATGTAAAGAACACAGAGAGCAGGTACGCTGCTGCGCATGGTACACTGGGACTTTTGCATGGTAAAACAATAACACTTTGAAAGGCAGCAGGATTACCATATCTTCTTGTACTAATTGTCATTCAAAAAGGTGACCTATAAATTTCCCCCTGCTTTGAGTAGGGGTGGTGTGGTGACCTGGTCAACCCAGGTTCAAGTGTCATTGATTGGATGATGATGGACAAGGAAGAGTCCTTTGCGAGACATGAATCTACTTGACATTTCACTCATCAAGCACCTTGGGTTTATTTTCAAAATCAGCCTTTTCTCTTGCTTTGCTTACAGTTTAGCAACAGTGGCATGCACAGGCACATCATCACGTTTACATCTGGTCACAGCTCTGGGGAGCAGACATAAAGGAAGAAAAGCCTATGGATAATTTTCACTTCACCTAACTTTTAAATAAATGGGGTGAGCCACAGACAGGACTGAAACACTGAGAAACTCACATCATTAACAACTTCAAAAGAGGAGGACTGCAAAGCTTCTCTTGCAGCACCATCTACTAATTTGTTATTCATTTGGGAATGCTTCTGTTTGAAACACTAGAAAATAATTCACAATCGTGATAACAGTTTGTGAAAAAAGTCCAAGTGGTCAGCTTTATCAGGACCTTTTGAAGTTGAGTATCTCATTTCATAAAATGGGAAGTGTTCTTAATACAGTCAATCATTTAAAAGACCTTGTGCAGAAGGCTGTCTTTTACTGCCCTTGTGTTTACAGACAAGATTATGTATCCACGTTCTCCCTTGAAATCAAGCAATCAAACCTTTCAAACTTGCAGTTTAATTAATACCACTGCCTGAATCATTTAACAGGTTCCAGATATTAAGGGCTTGCTTGGGCAGCATTTATGCATCTGTCTTTACAGTTAAATAGGTGTAACCTTAATTGTGAACTCAGTAGGAATTAATATTGGCACTGCACACTGTGTTTTGGCCACACAGAAAAAAGGTGTCACTTGAACTGTATGGGTACCAAAAATGCAGTACAGTTCCCCTCCCCAAGCCAACAGAGGTATAGTTTTATTAGGAGAAGAGTGCTTTATTTCAGTGTGAATAACTCACGATAAGGAAAGGGAATGGACTGCAATGTTCCTACTGCATCATCATCAGAGACCGTGCCAATATGGCCATTTCGATACAAAATAGTGGAGGCATGGGTGTCTCTGGGTGACCCTGCAGCAAGGCCTGTCTGCACACAGCGTGTGTGGTGGCCCACCCGAGGGTGAGGGGGCACAGGAGGCTGGAGCACAGCCCCCAGGGGTCAGAGGAAGCAGAGTGCTGCTGCTTATCTGGAGATGACTCTGTCGTATCAACTGGGCGAAGCCCCTTGGAGTGCAAGGCTTTTCAGCACTGATTTGCCCTGTCAGGATGACAGGTTTATCTGGAAGCTCTCCATGGCTGGCTGGGACAGATACCGAGTGTCCAGCACACTCAGACACCACTCCCTCCCTCCCAGCCTTACCTCCAGGGTTGAGCCCTCCATGTGTTATCTTTTCCAGAAGTGACAGTGAGTGCTTTGGTAAGCAGAACACAGTGCCACCAAGGCCCCATGCTCACACAAAGTATTGCATACAACTGGCCCAAATTTGTGAAGAAAATATCTATTCACTGCAAAAATCAGTTTTGGTCCTGCTGCAAAAACTGACAAATTTATGCCATGTTTGGTGAATTTTCTCTTCCTTTCCTTTCCTTTCCTTTCCTTTCCTTTCCTTTCCTTTCCTTTCCTTTCCTTTCCTTTCCTTTCCTTTCCTTTCCTTTCCTTTCCTTTCCTTTCCTTTCCTTTCCTTTCCTTTCCTTTCCTTTCCTTTCCTTTCCTTTCCTTTCCTTTCCTTTCCTTTCCTTTCCTTTCCTTTCCTTTCCTTTCCTTTCCTTTCCTTTCCTTTCCTTTCCTTTCCTTTCCTTTCCTTTCCTTTCCTTTCCTTTCCTTTCCTTTCCTTTCCTTTCCTTTCCTTTCCTTTCCTTTCCTTTCCTTTCCTTTCCTTTCCTTTCCTTTCCTTTCCTTTCCTTTCCTTTCCTTTCCTTTCCTTTCCTTTCCTTTCCTTTCCTTTCCTTTCCTTTCCTTTCCTTTCCTTTCCTTTCCTTTCCTTTCCTTTCCTTTCCTTTCCTTTCCTTTCCTTTCCTTTCCTTTCCTTTCCTTCCCTTCCCTTCCCTTCCCCCTTCCCTTCCCTTCCCTTCCCTTCCCTTCCCTTCCCTTCCCTTCCCTTCCCTTCCCTTCCCTTCCCTTCCCTTCCCTTCCCTTCCCTTCCCTTCCCTTCCTTCCCTTCCCTTCCCTTCCCTTCCCTTCCCTTCCCTTCCCTTCCCTTCCCTTCCCTTCCCTTCCCTTCCCTTCCCTTCCCTTCCCTTCCCTTCCCTTCCCTTCCCTTCCCTTCCCTTCCCTTCCCTTCCCTTCCCTTCCCTTCCCTCCCCTCCCCTCCCTCCCCTCCCCTCCCCTCCCCTCCCCTCCCCTCCCCTCCCCTCCCCTCCCCTCCCCTCCCCTCCCCTCCCCTCCCCTCCCCTCCCCTCCCCTCCCCTCCCCTCCCCTCCCCTCCCCTCCCCTCCCCTCCCCTCCCCTCCCCTCCCCTCCTCTCCTCTCCTCTCCTCTCCTCTCCTCTCCTCTCCTCCTCTCCTCTCCTCTCCTCTCCTCTCCTCTCCTCTCCTCTCCTCTCCTCTCCTCTCCTCTCCTCTCCTCTCCTCTCCTCTCCTCTCCTCTCCTCTCCTCTCCTCTCCTCTCCTCTCCTCTCCTCTCCTCTCCTCTTTCTTTCTTTTTTTTCCTCTCAGAAAAGTCAAGACATTTTATATTTTGTTTAAGCAGACCTCAATTTAATAAGGAAAGAGAAGGTTTAATCCTCTCCTCCCTGAACCCTGGTGTCTAAATGAAACATCTTCATAATACAGAAATGAGTCTTCTTTCATAGTTCGTATTTTTCAGGGTTGAAAAATGTAATGTCACAGAAAAAAATGAGAGCACTTTTGGGTGATGCCATATTTTCATTCAGCTTGTAGACTCTAAAATCACTTTTCTCACTTCTATTAATAAGAATACCCACATGTGCTCTCTCTACTAATATAACATGGTAACGAAGATCTGCTTGGAAGAAATGAACAATTCTGATACATGGAAGAATGCAGAAAAATAGTGTTTTGTGATTAGTGCTGAGCAAGTAAAGACTGACTAATAGGTATGGCACGATGGAAGAACAATCTAGGGGGCACTGGCATTGTTGATTTAAATGCATAACTTAGCAGGTGAGAGAGAGGTGGTATGAGTTCCCTGGCTATTTTCCACCTGCCTTTGGTAAAACACAGCAACCATGCCAGCTAACAAGAATCTGCTAAATATGGCTGGGCA
Source organism: Anser cygnoides (assembly GCF_040182565.1). NCBI lineage: Eukaryota > Metazoa > Chordata > Aves > Anseriformes > Anatidae > Anser > Anser cygnoides. Next base: position 35,968,910 of record NC_089874.1, on the reverse strand, counting down.
TAAGCAAGCTACAAGTCAAGTGCAGCATGATAATAATGCAGTGATATGGGTGCACCAGGGTAGAATACAGGCAAGCCCTTGTCAAGGATCTGCAGATGTATTTTATGAAAATGGGCTGTGAGTTCACATCATATGGGTAACAGAAATTCACTGCAGGACAGCTGAGGCTGCCTGCTCTGCAGCCCTGTGTCTGGTGCCTGGGTTCCCTGGCAAGGGCTGAGCACAGCCCTTCCTCAGATTGGTGCAGTAAGATTATTTCCCTCCTTTCTGTGGCTGACCATTTTTAAGACTCTTTTAAGTACTTAATATCTCTGAGACCGTTATCCCTCTCTCTAACTTGGATGAAATCAGTCAAGGAGCCCAGGGAAGAAATCAGGACAGTCAGATGGGGGACTGACCAATAAGCAGACAGAAATCACTATACACTCCTTTTACCTTCATTTTGTGGACATCCTAGTAATCTTCGAGGATCAGTGGACTGCACACAACAACCAGCTACATGCAGCAATCCCATGACTTATCCTGAGAGCCACCCGCTGCTCTCTTCTTGCTAATAAGATATGCTCTGCTTCAGTGTCACTGATGTCTACCTTCCTCAGCTTCTCCTTCTGCTCACATGCTGTTTTACTGAAGAAGAACCAAAACCAAATCTAGCTTAACCTTCAGACTTAATTCACTGCTATGAATTTCTACAAGTCAGAAAAGAATGGCATTTCCTGGAGTACCATGTAAATATTGGCCACAGTGAAAAAAAATGGAAAACTGCTGGGCAAACCTAGATGAAGGCAAAGCAGACTTTGTATGCAATATTGCTGGCTCGCATTAAACCTACATATTTTTGAGACACATTTTTATTGGTACATTTTAAAGAAATTCTGGCATGAAAAGCCATAATTAGAAAATGAATAAAACCCAAAGTGCAGGCCTGGAAGGTATATATCACCACACAGACAGCTTGCTCTTTGTCCCCCTTCCCTCAAAGCCAGCTTGTGAAATGGCATCGCAACCTGACTACTTCTCTCCAAATTTCTGCAAGTACAGCTAATAAAAAACCAGAGATTTCCCATTTTTGGTTATGAAAAGGAAGTTTCCAAGATTGGAGTCACTGATAAACTGAATAGCCCCTCTCTAAATTGCCTTGTTACTTCCGTCTCCTTCCCAGCGCTCTGAGTACAATAAAATATTTATATGCATCCTGGCATCAGCCCAACTCAGAAATATTATACAGCTGGTCCTATTGATTTCAGTGCATGTGGAATAAATGTCTACCCATGTGAGTAAAGGAGCCAGAAATAAGAACCCAAATTCTAATACCTAAAATGTTTATTTTAGATTTGTATAAGAAATCTCAATTAGCTTTTCTCTCTCTCTCTCTCTTTTAAACTGCAGCTTTAATAGATGGCTTTATCCTGATTCAAAATCTCTAATGAATGATCCTGTCTATGCTGAAGGACATCCCTGTATGGTGGTAGGAAGCAATCTGGCTTGAACTATTTCTACATGAATTTCCACAGTAACAACCATTGCAATACTTAGGATTTGAGAAGGGCTATGCAGCTCTTTTCCTTTGATTTTCTCCTTTAAATTGCAGCATTAATGCTCTGCAAAATATTCCACTGTCTATTTGAGAACAGAAACTGATCTCTACAGAAAAAAAAAAGAAAAAGATTTTTAACTGGCTGAGAAAAGTAAAAAAAAAATTCAACATCAGCTGAAATACAAATGAAGACCAGAGCACTTGTTAAGTATGTTTTGTTTTTTAAAAAAAGGCATATGAACATTAACCTTGCACAGCAAGTCTGTGCTTAAACTCATGTGGGGGAAATGTATATGAATTCTCATGCAAATAAAATGAAATGATTCTCAGGACTGCCTTTTTTTTTTTTTTTTTCCCTGAGTAAGCAGTGGCTATATGAGCTTTGAAAGGGAAATTTATCTGGAGGAAAAATTATTTTTGCCAAAATGATTAAGCATTTGGGGAGATGACTGTCAAAACAAAAGAACTGCAAACTTTCTTTGTTAAAATCTTTATTGATTAAATTCCTGTGAAAATATTCATAGGACAAAGCCATAAACACATTTTCTATTCCACAATGCAATAAAAAAATAAATCAAATATATCAAAATAACATTATGGGTAACTGTAAATTTCAGTCAGATCTGATGACACAATAAATTTCTTGCACTGGAGAAAAATGAGCATATTATGTTTAGGAAGTATATACTTCCTAATGTTGCATTTAGGAAGCATGCCTTCTCTTTAAGCATTTATTTTCTGAAAGAATTCAGAAGTATTTTGTAGAAATGTAAATTAGGCATAAAATAGTAAAACGCTTTTTTTTTTTTTTAGGGCCTTTTTCAGCAGCTGTAGATGTGCCACAAGACATAAGACACACGCAGTTCTCCATTAAGACTCAAAGCAGAACAAAGCAGAGGACATGAGGTGCTAAGGGAAGGAGGTATATGAAGGATTTGTCTTTGCTCTTGGTATAAAATAACAAAGATGGTTCTTACATCAGATTTTGTCACCGAACAGAGGCACAAACCTCCCCTTCCCCTGCAGGTCAGGATCTCTATGTATAGGCCAACAACACGACAAGTCCAAACAACACTTTATTTCACCTTTTAAGAATCATTGTTTAAATGAATTATCAGGATTGTTACAGAACCAAGCACTATAATCTAACTTTTTGGTACTCATTGACCTACGTAAGAATTTGGATTTGGCCCCGCATGAATTCCAGAGATGTGCTGCTGCATTTGTGTTTCCACTTATGAATCATACAGTTTTTACCTGGCTGGAATCAATACATCAAAAATATGTTATTCACCCAAGTTACTACTTAGCATGATAGTTTTTAGCAGAATCAACAGTCTTATCACTGTTAGCACCAGTGTGTAAACACTTTGTGACGGTATCTCTTGAGTACTACCACAGAACGTGATAGTGAAGTGCCTGTTATTTAGATATCATTTTCTTAATAGCCAAGTTACATGGAAAAGGCAACTCACAGCTTGGCAAGTGATTTTATTTTATTTTTTTTTTTATTGTCAAGATTTTGTTTGATTTGCAGACTTGCTGAGAAAAGCTGCCTAAGGCAGGCTGCTGACCGGCCACCCCGTCCTCAGCTGCTCGGAAGCTCAGGTCAGCATGCACAGAGATAGCTTGCAAGATGGCTCATTTTTCTTTCATCTCAGGAAATTATCCAAGGTAGTGGGCTACCAATAGTTTGGAGACATAAGAAATTAAAATACTTTAGAATTTCTGATCTTGGGGGAAATAAGGCTAAGTGCCTCATTCACATTTTTATCTGATTTAGAAGAGAGAAACAATCAGGAGGCTAGGAAGAGGATTATTTATTTCAATTAAGTTTCAGCTCAGCTCAGTTTAATAGCAGTGAATCCAGCACAGGGTAAAGACAGTTCATCTGTATATTAACACAGAAAAGGTTTATCCAGTCAACACTAGCTGCTGCAATCCTACCTTATTTGTAAATTTAGGTTGGGCTGTTTTTAAAATAAATGATTGTAAGCACCAGGAGACACAGGCCCATTTCTCCAAAATCACGTTCAGCTCAGCTCCACCGTTGGACTACAAAACTGCTCCTTCTCTCCACTGACTTAAAAGCTGCTATAACTCTTCCTCAGCAGAGCACATAAACATAACCATATGGCACAGAGACGTAGAGCCACTGCAGAGACAGGAGAGCAACAGGCTGTCCTCAAGCCCTCCATGCCCAACAGCTGTGGAGCAGTGCATGCATCCCAGTCCTCACCCAGGGCTGCAGCTCTCCGGGGTGTTTTGGGCAGTTGTTCTCGGCCCCCAGTGCAGCTGTCTGGGAGGATGTTATGGCAAATGAGAGGCAAAGTGAAATCTGCCAGTATCAGCATACTGAAAATACACAGAATTGGACAATCAGTAAAAAAAAAAAAAAAGGGTGGTGCTGCTGCTCGTGATTTCAGAATAGATTAACTAATGTTAAATAATTACTTACAGAAGAAAAGATAATTTTGAGTGCAGACTAAACACAATCAGTTTTCCTCAATGTGATAATTAAAAAATATAATAAATACTTTAGTAGTTTGTCACACCCTAGAAACAAAAATTTTTTGAGCTGAAATATTCTTAATGTAGAAAATATTTTTGAAAGTCATGTGTATTTACCCTGCTTGTGTCCAGTCCATTTGAGACAGTGTTCAAAAACAGCTTGTTCTAAAAATATTAGCAAATTAAACTGGCAAAGATCACTGGAAAGTTGGATTATTTTGCCTCAAGAGTTTACACATACGAACTGAAATCACCAGGAGCAGTATAAATCTTGAATGATGAGTTATTCAGAGCACTTTGTACGGCTCCTTTCCAGGATTTTTCTGCCTCCAAGTAGTGCTGCTTGCCTCCTGCCATCCTGCAACGCCTCTCGAGATTGTGTAGTCTGTGATCACAAACACACCCAACAGGAATTTGTGTATTTAAGAAGTCTGTGATATGCCCTGGGAGGATGTGAATGTAGCAGGAGAGGATGGCTACCCAACAGCTCTGCTTCACCCTCTTTACTAGCTTACTGCAATGTGTATTTTTACTTCACAAGCCATACTAAACTTCAGTGTTACGTTTTTCCTCTTCTGTTGCAAGCATTTTTTCCCCTGTTCTGCTGCCGAGTGGGGACAAAGCTCTCGGACCGAGCCGAGAGCCCGTCCTGCAGTTCCTCTTCCATAGCCAAGTGGGAAGATCCAGATGCCCTTGCCTAGTTTTCATCAGGATGGAGGCAAACATGAGTAGGTGTTTTAAGAATAAATTTTACTTGAGGGAGGACAAAAGTGTGCAAACATCCTCAAAGGAGTGGAAGCTGGTAAGAGGACAAGCTTTCCTAGGAAAGAGACAAGTGCAGGCTCTTGTATTATCCTTTAACTTTATCCCATCTTCTATTACATGCTTCTGCTTATGTCCCCATTGTGGCCTGGCAGGGAGTTTGGATGTCCAAGAAACTCCACAATAAAATTGTTTCTTCCTGTTGTCTCTGTTTCAGCAGCTGCCATTGGGGAGCAGTTCCCGAGGCAGGGAGAAAAGGCTTCCTCCTGGATACGGAGGAGGATTCCTCCTCAATGAAGCTACCCATAGGCCTTGTGCAAGCTGTGTCTCCGCAGATGCTCTGCTCCCCCTTTTTTCGGTTTGCTTTGGCTTTCTCTAATGAAACGTGATGATTATTGCAAAATTCTCCATTAAGTAAGCCTCTACATCTTTTGCTGAAACAAATTCCTTTCAACAGGAGGAATACATTTTTTTTCAATAAAACCCAACTGAGAGCAGATTTTTCTTGACTAGTTGAAATTTCTGATGGAAAGAGGATTCATTTTTTCCCCCACTTTTTGTGCCTATCTCCACCAAAACTGTTTATTTTCCTATATTGTTGTTGGAAGGCTTATGTAATTTACAGTCATCTGCAAATGATTAGGTACTCTGTCATAAACTTTGCTTGAGCAATTGTCTCCTTCCAAAAAAAAAAAAAAAAGATAAAGTAAAATAAAATAAAATAGAATAAAAATCTGCAAAGAATTTAAATCTGCAAAAAACAAAACTAGGGGAAAAAAAAGGGACTGCTTCCTCTTCTAGGGACAGGTTTTTTTCAGTTTTAAAGCTGAAATAATGGAAAGGGTGGTAAACTTAAACTTAATAATCTGGGATGATGTACTGCATTTTCATGTTATGTGAATGGGGAGAAGAACACAGCAAATGAGGTACTGTTCAATTTCTATGAACCTTCACCCTATTCCTCTCACGAATATTTCAATCTATAGCAATATCTAGGCAGTTTCTATTTTCCTTTACTCCTTTTCTGGTTTCATCCTTGAATACTTTTGAAGGAAGTAGACATTCAAGTGCTCAACTGTGTCATTTCTTAAAGATAAATCTAAATTCAATTTGGAAGAAAATACCCTCCAGCACAGTGCTTTCTAACAGCCAAAATAAAGATTAAGGTGATATTAAGAAAGAAAAAAATACTCAGCTGTGTTTGTAGACAAATCTTGCTCAGATACTCTGTCAGTACCCCCAGCATCTTGCTAGGTGCATCCTAAGTGATGCTTTAAGAAAATAAAAAAATAAACCATTAAAAACGTGTTGTATCAGTTCAAATCAAGGCCCTAGTAATCAACTTCAGACCCCCAAGGTCACTTGGTCAGCTTGTGATTACAACAGCAACTTCAGTGCTCAGTATTGTCCTGCGGCTGTGGCAGGTCAATGGAAAAATGTTCTTTAAACACCATAAGCATCTGATTGTGCAATACCTAAATCAGTGTCATTGATTATTCACAGTGCTGGACCGCTCAAAGCTGGGGAAGTAATTAGGGCTTTTTGTGTGGATTATCCACTGAGAAAAGGTCAAATAACTACAAACAGTGCCAGAAAACAGGAGTCACCAAGGACCTTAGCCTCCGTGATCAGTTAAGAAATGCTAAAGCAGGGTTTGATAATGATGTGCTTATGCCAGGTTCTACAGAATTTGATCATTCTGTCATAGAAATCCAATGAAGCATGAGTGATGGCTACTTTTTGCCTTGAAGCTTGCTTCAGGTCCCTGATGCCCGTCAAGCAAGTTTGTCAGTGAAACTTGACTGAGAAGAATTTAAAAGGCAGTTTTTATTCCAAGGGGAAATGTATATATATGTGTGTGTGTGTGTGTGTGTGTGTAAGTAAATCACTGCTCAGACATCTTAGACACATGGTTTCTAACTGAGATCCAAATACTTGTTTTGTTCCATCTTTGTCCTCCCTGCTGCAAAACCTGATGGGCCATGCTGCACCCACTCACAGACCCTTTACCGGAATACTCCCCCCCTTCCCCAAATGGGGAGTCTGTACAAAGAACAGCCTTCTGCTAATGACTTTTCCCCCACTGAAATGTGAGAAGCAATAAAAGAAGTCCCTAGTTTTGTAACAGCATCTCCAATGTTTGCTGAGTTTACAGGGATGCTGCTACTTAGCAACACCTTGTAAATTTAATTGCCAAGCCCGGGTGTACAAAGCATTCCAGTTCCATATGGGAGCCATTCCTTACAGACCTCCTTCCCTCATGTTGTAAATCTCTTCCCCTCCTCCCATCTCTGAATTGCACTAACACTTTGGATGATGAGGGCTGAAGCAGTGATCAACGTTTTCTCCCAGTCATTCCTTTTCATTGATCATTTAAATGAGGGATTATTCTGTTTTCCCATTTTAGCCCATGGATCAATCTTTGAAAACAATAGACGGAGTTTTGTTCAGAAAATTGGAGCATCGAGAGGAAAGCATAAAGGCTGCTCTCCTTGCACAGGGGCAAATAACTTTATGTTGCTCAGGCCAATGAGAAAGCCAATGAAAGAGGACATGAAACAAAACAAAAATTAAGCAAAAGAAGAAATAGTGATAGCCAACAGTTTGCAGATCTGGCCAAGTAAAGGCAGGGTCATATAATGCCTGCAGTGAGAGCACAGGAAGGGGAAGCAGGACAATGGCAGTTGGATAGGAGTGCTGGGGCAATTCACAACAGTCTTGCTCTTGCTTTGCTGTGTAAGAGTATTTAAACTGTGCAGTGAGCACCTGAGATCTTTATTTTTCATGGAAATTTTGTGACACTGACAAGAGAAGTGGAAGACAAGCTTGTCACCTTGTGACAGGCTGAGCGGTTGGGCCATTTGCAGGACTCAGTGGACGAAGAGCTTGGAGAGATGAATAGTTCCCTTTGCTCCCCAGGCATCTCAAGGTAGCCCTTTGGAACTTTAGTGGGGTTTTAATCCTTAGGCTTAAGGCTTTGGCAAAAGAAGAGAACTTCTCCTGGTAGTGGTAGCATTCTTAAAGCCAGCAGGGTGGTCTATCTTCTTTAAAATGTCTGCTTAAATATTACTATTTGGAAAATCTCTGTGTTATTTTCATCTAATGACCCCCACTGAACTCAAACATTAATGATGTGGAATAAGCATTTCATTACAACTTAAGTTAGGCTCAGTGCTCTCAGGCTGGACTGCAGCTCAATTATGATACGTATATAATAAATTCCCCAGGGTAATCCATTTACCTTAAGTATTCCTAAGACTGGTTACAGTTCTATATTCACCAACATATTAGGTATCAGCCCTATGAGTTCTGCAGAACTCTGGACCCATTCTCTGGACTTTTTTTTTTTTTTTAAGCTCTGTTTTTTCTTTGCTTTACATTGAGATTAAGCAGGTAGCTTAGGTGCAAAGCAAGAATGAAGAACATGCAGAAAGCTGTGATGTTCAGAGTCAGCTCCTGCTTCTCTCTGCCTCAGAACAGGCAGCTCAAGACTTTCTGGTAAATTGCAGCAGCATTAATAGCTTGTTAATTAGCAAACATCTACTTGGAAAAAAAATATAAAAAAAAAAGAGCAAGAGAAGGGAGAAGAGAGAAGATAGAAGTGAAAGGTAACGTTTCAGGTGGAAGTCAACCCAGAGTAACATGCTGGGCAGAGATGTAGGCATCACTTAAGATTCATGAGATCCCATTTCCCATTCACAAAGCCCAGGAAAAAGCAGTGATGTGCCTCTATGGCTGAACTCGTCACAAACATGGTGCCACTACCGGCAGGTGGGTGTCAGTGCCAGTGTTTGCAGGTATCCAGCCGCAGAAAGCTGCATGAGGCCGAATTGAAGCAGGCCGAAGGGCTGGAGGCAGAGCAGAGAGGCCCTTGGTCCCTGCCATTTAACACGTCACAGGAACCCATGGGCACACGGGAGTATGTGGATGGGCCGAGGTAGCAGTGGTGGAGAGGATTTGGGCAGCAGCTCTGCCTGCTGGGCACAGGCTGAGGACAAGGAGTGTGTCCCAGCTGCTCCACACCTCTGTGCAGAGCCCAAATGCTTGGGCAAGCAAGGGCTGTGGCTTAAGGCAGACTTTCCATTCCTAGGTGAATTTGGAAGCTGTTCTCTTCTGCAGTTAATCCTCGCTGGGATTAGCAGCCTTATCTCTGTTTTCCATGTAACGGTGAAAGGGAGCTTTCACTATGGCCCTTTTATCATCCGCATACAACAAAGAGGATTTTAGTTCTGGCAGTTGCCATTATTTTAGTCAGTAAAACTAGAAGTCTTGCTTAACTATTTCATCAGATTTTTATTTTATTTCCCACTATGACTTGTACAGTAAAACTTTATTGTAACATATTGTAAGTTAAGGTATATAGCTCTCCTATCAACAGCTGTATTCTGATTTGTAGCCCAATAAGCTTTCTTGCTGCAGAATTCATGTGTACAGTTGTGTTGAGGTGTAATATATCACTGCAACATTTTTAAACTCAGAGCAATAATGTATTCAATTAGGTGGGAAATAAAACATCTAGTTTTCTTTACAATAAATCTTTTACTAAACCCTCCACATCACATGTTCAACAAGGAAATAATACATGTCATTCAGACTAAGGGTTATTGTAGACTGCTGAGGGAAACATGAAATTCTGGAGGTTTCATCAGTCCTGTGAAATTCTGCAACATGGTAAGTGTACAAATTAGAAAAGGATGTAATATGTGGCTAATGACACCTCTTGGGATACTCTTTGAGCCCATATTCACTGTTATGATCGGTAGGTTCATTTAAGCTGCAGGAGTCGAGAAGTTATACTAGTATAGTGTAGTAGAGTGAAAACACCTCTGAGTTCATTAGATGTGGTTGTGATTTAAACTCAGAAGGCATTTCTTTTCTTCCTTGTCATTCTTCATATTACTGGAAATATAGTGTTTGAGCTCCTAATAAAGGCATTATACATGATCACATATCTACAGTCCCTGCAAAACACGTTTACACCTTGACATCTGTAGCAGTGCCACAGTCTGAGCAGCACCCTAATTCACCCCAGATGTCTCTTTAAAAGAAATACTGTAGTAGGGCTACTGTTCATAATATTTTCTGAGCATTGCTTTTATTACTTTGAAAGCCTTTGATTTTTCAAGTGTCACACACATCTGCAGTCACTTTTTTTTTTTTTTCCTGTGGAGGGAAAGCCTATATCATGTGCTTAAATATGAATAGAGATGTTGGTAATATTCACCCCTGGAAAAGCCAGTTGTTGACGATACATCAACTCCTATCCATCAGCTGCATTACATAACAAGGATTTCATTATAGGCAGCCTCTGCGCAGCAGAGAGCTGAACACCAGAGCACATGCTCGCCCTGGTGTTGTATCAACTATTGCTAAGAGTGCTCTGAGAGTACCGTGCCAGAGCTCCTTATCTGCACTTCAGCCAGTGTTTAACTGTTTCAGAAGTCTGCCAGATGGCTTGCAGTGTTTGGCGATGCTCACTTCACAGCCAGAACCATGGTGAATGAGACTCCACTTGAGCAGGTCCTCAGACATCTCTCTCCCTTTCAGATAGGTGATGTGGAGGAGGGGCTCAGCAGCCCTCCCAGTACTGCTGGACAAGGGAGATGAGCCAAATGGAACTGTAGGGGTCTACAGGACTAGAAGCAGGAGAAGGGCAGAAAACAAAGCATGCTCCTAGAGCAGGGTTTTCCAGGTCCAGAGTTTTAAAGACATTCAGGTTTCCCTGGCCAAATTTACACCTGCACAGACTCTGACTTATGCTATAAGTACTTTGGGGTATGATCCCACAGTCCATAAGGACTATGGTCAGGGAATCACAGAATGGTTGAGGTTGGAAGTGATGTCTGGAGATCACCTAATCCAATCTTCCTGTTCAGAGCTGGGTCAGCTGGAGTATGTTCCTCAAGACTTTGCCCAATTGAAATGTGATTATTTCCAAAGATTGATACTTCACAGCCTCTCTGGGCAATTTGTTCTAGTGCTTGACCATCCTGAGCCTTCTTCAAGCTGAACAATCCTAGCTCTCAGTCTCTCCTTGTGTGTTAGATTCCCCAGCCCTTTAATCATTTTCATGTCCCTTTGCTGGACTTACAGCAGTATGCCCACAGCTCTCACAGACACAGCACTCCAGACACAATATGTATTTAAAGCACATAGAATATTTTTAATCCTTCTAGCCTCATTTTCAACCCTCTTTCCCCACAAAGCCCAGCAAAGGAAGCAATGCAGGGCACTTGCAAAATCGGGGCACTTGATGATTTAATAAACAGTTTACATTTTGTGGAAAAATTTCAAATCATTCTTTGTGGTTCATTTTTTTAATTTGAAATAAATAGAGACACTAAACCCAAATTTAATCTCCCATTTAAGAATACCAACTTGAAACCTTTCTGAGCAGATGAAACAGTGAACGCAATGATTGTAGCAAAATATAATGGAGGCTGTTCTTCTTTTCTTCTTTTCCAGTGTAATGTCTCTCACCGGGGTATTTTTGAAGGCTCATGCTTTGAATTTCATTGAATACAATCCAGGGAGAGAAGACAAGGAGAGGGAACAATCAGGGAAAGAGGTTGAGCTGACAGTGCAGTTTTTTTGCAGTGACAACTACATGTGTTCATAAATATTTTACAAGTGCAGCTTTCAGACTAGTAAATTTAACTGCCATATTAATGCAGCCTGCAAGTTTATAACCTGGACATTTGCGTGTTGTGAATGTCCAGTATTCTGCAGATGATGACAAGTAAAAGGTTTATATTTTGAAGGCTTTCCTCCTGTAGAGTGCTTTCTAACTGCAAGACTGTGTTATATGGCAGCTGTGCTTCTTGTATAATACAAGTCATCAATTACTAATTCCATTGAAAGATGTCACAAATACACTCTTGATGACATATTCCATGCTGTCCAAGAATGGGGCAGAATTTTTTCATGTCCAAGAACACCACAGAATCATCTCAGGAGAGCTGCAGGAAGAGTTGTATGCTTTTTACATTCAATACGTTTTATTGTTAACACAGCAGTGTTTCTAAAATGAAAAAGATGAAAATAAATGTTGTAATCAGAGACAATCATGAGCAAAAGGATTGCAGCTTACATTCAGAAATGTTACCAAGATCACAAATACCACTGTTCACCATTAAGACTGCCTCCCATAAGTCAGTGTGAAAATTAGTGGTCATTTGGAGAGCTTAAATATGTTTCAGCAAATGATGTGGATCTTTCCACTTATTTAGATAAAACAGGGAGAGAATGACAAATGGTATCCTAAAAGGAAGGTGACATTGTTAAAGGACAGACCAGAACTGAAAAAACCTATGGAGTCTGGAAATGTGCAAAGAGAAAAAGCCAACTGTGCTGGACTTGGTGAGGGCAAATGCCACAATCACTTTATAGAGCAGAGGTGTTTTGTATTGAATCTTTTCATCTAGCTTCTGGACTCTGACATTATAATGACATAAATAAGGAAAAAGTCAAGGGGAAAGCAATAAAAAGTAAGAAAGGAATTTCTTCTGGAAGTTTCTACGCTGTTGTGAAATCTGATTTGTCCTGATCCTGTTGTCTGAACAACAGGAACTTTTCTTAATCTTTCACATGAATTACACTCTTGGCTGCAAAACCAGCCCCATCCCACTTGCTGTCATGTCAGGGGAGCACTAAGCCAGTGGCAGAGGATGTGGTTTAAGTTTGTCCTCCCTGCAGCCTTTGCTGATGGCAGCTCTATAGAGCTTTTGATGAAAATGAAACCTTCCCATTTCTAACATGCTCCTCAAGCAAAGCCAATGAGCACAGTGCATGTATGCACTACATGCATGTCCCTCTACAAGCCCAGGTGAATTTATCTCCAACAATAAATGCTTCAATAAAGCAGTCTGCCAACAAAGCTAACAGCTGGCTCCTTGACTATTTTCTGCCAGAGTCTAATCCAATGGATACACCCCAGTCTGATTAATCCAGCAGTAAGTAGCAAGGTGGTGCTTGTTAGGTGAAACTACATTTTTTCAGCTACATGAACCACATACTACAAAATTCTTCTTTTTCTCTTTTGCTTGCACACACCACAATCGTTTGCAGCCAACTACAGCCAAAACCAGTTTGGATATGCTCCTATAGATATTCCTGAAGATATTCCTATATAGATATTCCTATATTCCTGAAGAATAAGACCCTATGAAGTGCAGACCCTTTTTCTTTCAGTTGTTCCGAATAAAAGGGATAAGTCAAGTGTTTGTACAGTAACTTAGAAAAACTGCTTTAAAGCGGATTGAATCAATTTCTCTTTATCTTGTTACCTCCTACCTGAGCAATTTTAAAGAATTCAAGCCAAGTAACTGCAATCCATGACCCTGACATTATATTCATACATCGCTGTCTCTTTTTCTTTCTGTTCCCAAAGTTCTGCTGCATGTCCTGCATGGATTAACCTTCCAAGGCAAAAATGAGCCACCTGAGAAGGTATCCCAATGTGAGGAAATGTGGATTTCAACATTCCTCTGCAAGAGTTCCCAAACTACTTCCCTTTTTCACTTTGCACTGCATGTATCTCTGCTTAACTGTCTGTCTTGTAGGTCTAAGAAGATTGTCCAGTATATTTAGTGCCTTTTATCTTACAAATGCAATGAAATAAAGATGTAAGGAGGCAGTGAACCTTCCACCAGGTCTTCCATTCACACATGGTTAAGTCAAATATTCCCTAAGTGTTAACAAACAGGATGGTCAAAAAATAGGTAACATGTTCTTGATGCACCTTGCCTTTCATGCCTAAATTTTCAAAATTTGGACCTCTCCATGCATAGTATATGTGCAAAAATCCCATCTGTGTTATTTAAATGAACATGAAAATACTGTATCTGTGCTCTAATATCATCCTCTGACTTACTGAGCATGTCTTACTTCTTCCAAATGTTCCAGGAGGTGAGAAGAAGGATTGTTTGTGGCTGTACGCCACCCTTCCCTCACCCTCACCCCATCCCCACCCCCAAGTACATCCTCCCCCTCTTTATTTTTTCTAAAACCTTTTAGAAAACCTTTCTGGATTTGATTTATTTTTCATCCCAGTCCCAGATAGATACAGGCAATAAGCAATACGCCCTCTGCTTGCTCCTTTCCAATCTTGTATGCACAGTTATTAATCTTCATAATGTTTCTCAGACAGGTCTTTGTTCCCTAATGACTCCAGGCACACCTTTGGGCATATTAGTAGGCAGAAACCCTGATGTTTTTCAGGGCAGATTTCCCATAGTTTAGTTTAGGAACCAAGTTCTGAATGTTTACTTAGGCACTGATTCAAATTTGGACCTGGATTTTTAAAAGTAACAGGCAACTGCTGTCTTCAGTGTTGCATGGTTTGAAACTTATTTTTAGACGCGTTTTGGGCACTTAAGACCCTAAGTTTGTTATAAGTCAATGTCACTAAAGTTGTCAAAGTCTATTTATAAAGTGGACCTTAGCTGTGTCAATCATTTAAGCTTAAGATGTGGAGTGAATCAATGCCTAAATCTTTTAAAAAATGGTATAGAAATTGCTCAGAATTTAGACTACTACAGGTCACATTGCCAGTCTCCAGAATTCTAATATTTTTGTGTTTCAGAATAGTGAATAAAAGGAAAATATACTTCATGTATTATAGTGTCAGCCTACCAAATGTGTCATTGCATTATAAGCAAAGCTACATAATTTGCAATAAGATATATCACTAAAATCCTATGCATCATTGCATCAGATGACCATTGCACAAGGTCAGCTAGTTGACTGTACGAAATTGCAAGGTTTCTCTTCCTCCTCTCAAGTACAAATATTGGTCACTGTCAAAGTGTATCTGGTTAGTCAAGATTCAATATGTCATGGACAGTTCTCTGTTACCCAAAAAGGCATACCTTTAAAGAAGATCAAATGACTGAAGAAAGATTGCCATGGAGAAAAGTCCCATAAATTTTGCTTCAAAATAATGATTTTACATGTAGAAGTATAAGTTGTACTGAATAAAAATCAGATTTGGACAAGATTTTAAAACAGATAATTATGAAACATGGGTTCTACCTCTACATAAACTGTAGTATGGCATGGAGGATTTTCAGCAATGCAGAGCTTATTGTACACATAAAGAAAGCAGAAACTTTTGCCTTCGTGAATTTAAGAAACAGTAACCATAAAATTAAAATTCTACCTCTTAAAAATACTTTGAAGTTGTACTTTCAGTTTCTATTTCTACTAACCCACTGCCACACAGCAGCTGGGGGAAAATACCACAGACATGTTATTTGCATGTGAACAATGAATCACATTTGAAAAAAGGACTAGTTTGTATACACAGAATTTTTAATCTATCACTGATGAAAATTTATTGCCCTTAGAATTCTACAAAGACTGTCTTTTAACACATAATAGTTTGAATAGTTTGTGATTTCCTTTCATCAAGAAAGAGAAAAATGACCCTAAGTGGTTCTGTTTCTTTAAAACTACTATGGCATTTGACTGTTGCATTTCACAGGCACAATGAAGCAGATTTTAAACAAAAATAAAAATATACATTGATGGAATATTTCCACATCTGAGCTTTTTAAAGCCTGTGTCATGAACTCAATGATCTGTGAGACCTTGCCCAGGAGATCACAGATTCACCACTACTATACTGTTTGACACCACTGTTCTTTCTCAAATATGAAAATGCAGCATTACTCATCTAGGGTATTATTTAGAGTACTTGAAATCAGAACCTTATCTGTGCAATGCAAAAAGTCATCAGGATTTGTTTTATTTGGAAAGATCATAGGGCCAAAAGATAAAACTTCTACATAAAGATATATATTGTATTTTAGAAATAGAGCTTCAAGCACATTATGGAAATGTGTGGTCAGTGCTAACTGGAGGGACAGAAGAAACAATAATTAAAAAAAAAAAAAAAAGCTTAGCTGAAAAAACAGAAATTATTTAATTAACTTGTATGGTATAAAGTGTTTCCTAGCTGCCTTTCAACAGTTTAGTTGAAATTAGGTGCCATATCCCCCCAGTAAAGGGGGATTCTCTGCCAATATTTTAAGTTCCCTTTGTGTGGTTTATCACAAGGAAAAAAAAAAAAGCAACTAAGATCTTGTGATGTGATCAGAAGCTCTCTGAGAGGCTTTTCAGAACAATAATTTTGCATAGCTGCTAGATGTTTTTGTTCCTATTTTTTTTTTAATTTTATTTGCATATTTCTGGCTCCAGCATCACAATAGAATAAATGCTGCAGATAAGATCACACATATTTAAGGTATAGCTATTTATATGCATACTGTATTGTCTTATTACAGGTACATACAGCTTCTTGATAAGCCAGTGGGAAAGAAAATCCAGCATTATTCCTTAGCCCTATTAATTAGAATAAGAGAATAAATTAGTTAAATTTATTAAAGTCTGAACCTCTGCAAGAAGGCTTTCCTCAGTATGTTTAATCTGAACATAATTCATTAGACAGTATATTAAGCAAACTAATACTTGGAGAGAATTTTATAATTTTCAGTACATATTTCAAGTGAACTGTCTCAACTCTCATCACCGTCCACAGTGTTTCAGCCCACAGTTGAAACAATGAAACAGCTGCTCAATGTACTTTATTTTAGAATTAATGGTTAACTTTTACTTCCCTATTTCTCTTCCTGGAGGTGGAATAACACTTTTCCTGGTATTGCTTAGGGTTCATCTTTCTGCTTAGGGTAGTTTAAATGAAAATGCTTTTTCCTCTTGTAAGCTGCAGCAAGAACATCATCAGCTGGCCAGGTTAGGTCAAGCCAGACTATATTTCATGCAACAAAATATACTGAACCAAAGTCAATATTTAGGGATTGATGTTAATATTTAGCTATCATGCATACCTTTATTAATTCCTTCTCTCTTTTTAATATGTTTAAAATGAAAGCACTTCAGCACATTTGAATACTTTTTCCTGCTCCACACTCCTCTGTTTGCCATATCTCTGCAACATTGCAGCCGCCGTCCCACTCAGTACCTGGGCAGAGACGAGAACCCTGCCCAAGGATTGCTATGGCTGGGATATAACTGTAGGCACCGAAAGGGAGAGGGAAAGTTGTACCATGTCTGAGTTATGCTACCCTGTCCTTTTCCTCTGTCCTTTATTGCTTGATATAGACGTCTGCCTGCTGGTTTGTAAAGGAGAGGATCTACTCACAATGAGAGCTTATATGTGGAAAACAACACCAAGCAATTTTTGGGGATCCAGTCTGCGTTTCATTTAGTGAAACGCCAAGCTTGCTATTGCCTCAATACTTTTCAGTAGTTCACTTTATTAGGCCCCACCTGCGAAGTGAAAAGGAATAAGATTATTGAAGAAAGCTTGCTCTTACTTGACAGGTTTTCAAGTAACAGATCTAATTATCATGCCATGAACTGACAATTTCATGGGATAATCTTCTGATAAATACTGTGTTAAAGCCAACACATTTTCTCATTATGGCAATTGGAATGGAAAAAATATTTTCCTTGCCATGGGCACATTAGAACATGGTCAGGCAGAAGCTGTGACAAAAATAGGTGGCAATTTTATTATAATTAAAGATAATATGTTCAGCTTCAAACATGAAATTGGAGAGCAATTCCTGCAGGCAGCTACTATCCACTACTTTTTGCAATTGTGTCATTTTAACAGGGCCACATGAGAATATGGTGTTCTTGGTGCTATGTGCTTGTTTTTATCTGTCTATGTATGTGCCCAACAATTTATTATTTGAACCTTTTTGGTTTCAACCTTACTTCCGTTGAGCAGATGTTTCACAGATACTTAAATTCTTAAAGGCTCATGAAAATATGAAGATGACTAGGGGAAGGGATCCCATACCTTCTGGATGAAGAACAGGCTGAAGAGTGAATTCAAGAGTTGTATGGCCTAAGAGACTCCACAATGGAGACAGCAAGATCTTTCATATGTGCCAGCCTGGGAGAAAAATTTCCTTGGAGCTCATAGTTAACCCCAAGGCAAAAATCTCTTGGTTTCAGTAGTTCTAGTTCTCATAAAGTTACTCGTTTATAAAGCATAGTAATATATTCTGTGGAACACACCAAGTGTAAGTAGCTGTCTGCCCTCCCATGCCCTCTCAATATCCATGTGGTGTGGAGTCCCTTGCTTGGCCAGACGAGTCACTAGGTTGCCAGGACTTCCCATTTTCCTCAGAGGAGGTGTACTATATGCAAGCAATACCCAGTAACAGGGATATTGCCTGCAGCGAAAGCAAATCTTCATCTTAACTCCTTAACTTTCCTCTTTGATTTAGAACTAAACTAGATCTAAATGTCCAGCTTGATATCATTATATATTCTCTTTTCTAGAAAGATGACAGTTCCCAAGCGTGATAAAAGCACTATACTTACCAGCACTACATTCCCACCACTTTCGCACAAACACCAAGCAAAAATTGTCCGTGACAAGGAAGTGCAGATCCGATTCTCCTCCTATAGTCCTGCTTTCAGATAAGTGATCTACTAAAGTTTTTACTTTGCTAGTGTCACACAATCAGAATAAAAGTCTATGTGGAGGAGACACAGAGTGAGAATAAAAGGACAATATTCTGATTAACACAACCTTAGATCTTCATGTCATGAGGCCACAACATACGAAAAAAACTACTCTAGCCACAGCCTTCCTGAGATGATAATAGTCTGAATCTTCTCCGATGCTGATTCCAACACAAGCTATTACTGTTATGATACTGAACCTTTTAAACAAAAAGTTAGCGATGGTTTAAAGGACTATACGTGAAAGTGGTCTCTCGTCTCTTCAGTTGAACTTATTTTGCTGAAGAAGTGAGAGTGAAGGACCTGCTCACACGGGTGCTGAGTGCTGAGAAGCATTAATGTATTGCATTTATTTAAGACAGTGATAGTACTCTAGTTCTGGTATATCTTTTACTCTCAGCCCATTCACACCGCTATTGGATGTATCTCTTGTGGTTTCTCTGTGAAACAATATGTATGTCTGTGAATTGGGATTATTAATACGTAACTCACAAAGGTAGGTTAGTTTAATTATATTATTGTTGGCCAGCAGAGATCTATTGGGTAATTTTGGGAAAGCATCAATACCTTTTTAACCACACAGCACTCATATATGTCAATTTTTATATTCAGAGCCATGTCCCATCAGGACAAGAATGTGAAAATGAATTCAGATGCCATGCTGTTGGGAAGGTGGAAATAAGCAGCGTTTTGACATCTCTCAAAGCCAGCTGGATAACTGCAACGTGCAGGTGTTTCCAAGAATCCCTGGCACGCCTTATGAATGCTGGATTATTTAGCTTTAGGTTTCCTGGCCAACATACACTCCTAACACTATGTCAAGAAAAGAAACATATCAGCTCATAGAATAATTCTTAAATCTCACTATGTCAGACAGTGGCAACTTTCTGAAGAAACTACTGATAACTATGGGGAAGAAAGAAAAATCCCAAGAGAAGGTGATTGTATATATGGATATGAACTGGCAACCTGATATACATGAGATGTTCAAACCCTTTGGATCAATTCTCTACAGTAAGTTGGCAATGCTTCGGGACTGAGAACTCTGTTTTCCTGTTGCTAGCAGTTGCCATGAATTTACTGGAAGCACTGACTCATGCTTAATTAGTGGTGCCTTGAGTTATTTTTGTACTGTTTTTATGCATTTGTAGTATTTGCTGTTTTTAAGGCACATATTGTTCTTCCAAACATGTCACTGTAATCTGACATAATAATTTTTCTGTAAGATATTGAAACCTGAAGAAAATATCTTTTCAATATCTTGTTTTGACTTAATTCCAAGCAGAAAAATCTATGGATGATAAGCTGCCCTCATATAAGTCAGTTAATCAAGTAATGGATTGGCTATTAACTAATACATGGAGTTGGCTCCACACCTATATTCCTTGGAGATAATGAAATGATACCTATTAATATGATTGTACATCTCTTTGTATTGAAATAGAAAACAACAGTTTTTCCCTCTGAAGGGAGAGCAGGAAAGTGTTAATGTCTTAAATCCACGACGAATCTCAGTGGAAAACATCTTTGCTTGTAGTGTTTGTTCACTACATGGTGCATGCTTCAGAAGGTGCTAAATCAGCAAAACTGCTGAATTTGAAATATTGGGAACATTCATCTGCCTCTGAATTCAGTTATGCTATGTGTAAAGATCCTGAATAAAATCTGATGGTGTAACATCAATGTGGAATTGCATATCAAACATACCTAACCTGTCATTAAAAACCTCTAATTACAGCCATCAGATGAGTCCCTGTGCTGCTACTTGTCATGCTACATGTATATTTCATTTTAATGGGAGAAGATAGTATTTCTGATTATGTCGCTTAATGTACAATATATGAAAGTTATGGGCCTGAACCTGTTCCCATGGAGGTCAATGACAGTTTTGCCATTGTCTTCAATTAGAGCAGGATGTGGTTTTATGACACGAGAGTTTCATTTGCATTAATTAATTTACTTAGTAGGTAATGAAAAATTTGAAAAAACAGCCCTCTGGCTCATGAGTTTGGCACTGTGTTTAATACTTTCATTAGGAATAATTGCATTGATAAACTTTAAAGCAGAAATGGTTAAGATGGCTCAGTGTATCAGGCAAAATCAAGCTTACCAGCAGTTGATTGGGAAGCCCTGAGACTGCTTTCTGTGTCCTAGCCTCATTTGCTTTTATTCTTTGCTGACCAAGTCTGGGATATCAAATCTTTAATGCTTAGTAGTGTAGATGGAAGGACGATAATTTCATACTTTATCGGTTTATATGCTTTATACATCATGGAGGCACTTGCTTAGCAGAAACCATAGAACGGGCAGCTGGATTTTGTGTCTGCAGTCTCACTGGGAATGGCAAGGACAGATGGGTAATGAAGCTGAGGTGGTTCTTTCATATAGTTGGAGCCAGGGGCTACATTTCCATATAGAAGATCCATATAGATGTTTCTAAATGCAAACACAACTCTGCGGAAGTAGGCTTATATAGAGTGCTTTGATTCCTTAAATTACAAGTAACATATCAGTCTCCTAAGTTTTTTATTTATGTATTTATTTATTTATTTTAGCTGTTAATGGCATCTGTTATCTATAGCAGCATCGGGCTCATGCCTGGGAAAAAAACAAGAAGCTGCGAAAATGGTGATGGAGTCAAGCAAGCAGGAACGATCTATGCCAACTGGTGGGGATGTAGGTTAGTCCTAAAATGCACAGTCTGAGTCTGAAGAATTACAAGGAATCCATACATACCACCTTGCACAGAAAGGTTAGGAACTAAATGATCTTCCAGTGAGCTAGTGACAGCTGGCGGACTTCACTGTCACTTGCTGGAGGGGTGGAATGAGCCAACAGTGGATACGCCTTTGGGATTTCTGGGAGCTGGCTGGGTTCCAGATTCTGCCACATAATTCCTGTGTCATCTTGGCAAAATCACTTCTCCTGTGCGCTGCTTCTACAGCCTGGGGGCAATAACTCTTCCTTACCTTGTGCAGTTTTTGTTTTGGTTGGTTTTGTAAGGTGCTTAGTTACCAAGTGTCGGGAGCCATAAAGTACCCAGATCAATTGAAAACCCGTCAGTCAGAGCTTGAAAACACATCAGTCTCTGTATTCGGAGCTTTTTATTAAATTAAGAAGAAAAAAAAAAAAAGTGAGACAATATTGGCTTGGGGTCTGCTTGCCCCCGTTAGCATATTGCTATGATTGTCTTTGAATACTTTTAGCCAGGCATGCTGTAGTTTATGGACATTATTGTAGAAATACTTGCTGAGAAAAGCTATTTTATTAATTGAGTAGTCTCGCTGTAAACCATGTGATATCCCAGAAGACACTTTATAAATAAAGTCTATTTGCATCAGGACTTTTTCAAGGTTCTCTATTTTACAAAATAATAATTCACGGCTCTAACTAAATCCATCAACGTGAAGTTTATCAGCTGAACACTTTAATAAAACGGGAATAAATGCAATTTGTAGTGGAGACAACAAATGCTTCTTATTTGGCATGATATTTTGCATATCTAGGTATCACTTTAAAGAAGGTAATTGATGATGCTCCACTTTTACAGAAAAGGAATTTACATGGCAAGAAATGAGCCTATATATCTGCCTCAGTTTGATCAGTCCTTTTTACATGAGTCTGAGGAAGACTTTCACCTCTGCTTCCCAGAAGCAGTGCTGAATTCAGGCTGCAAGAATAGTGATTTTGGTTGAAATTTTACGATATTTTCCTGATTTGTTACTGCTTGTGGCAATCACGTAAGAGTAGCAAATAAAAATAAAAAGCTAGGAATGCAGCAAGAAAAAATGCTGAGTTAAGCACACAGATAAAATTTCATTTATGTTATTTAAAAAAGAAAGATGGAGAGCTAATGCCTAAGCATATGATAAGACAGCTCTTGTCGGCTAGACTACAATTGTCAGATATTCTTTTCTTAGGCTGATGGAAGCACTCTTCGAAAGTGCACTTAACTTTTAAAAAATAAAAACAATCTAGCAGCACCTTTTAACTTTTTAAACTCAGCTTACTTCTTCACTAACATTTAGTGGAAGGCACTCGGCTCACAGAGTTGTTTTTAGTAGCATGTGTCTTTGAGGAATCCCACTTGTTTAGGAAATTCTTTATCTTTATTTCAGTTAAAAATTGTCAATTCAGAGGTTGCAAGCCAGTATTCTGTAGCTTACTATAGGAATTTTATTTAGATTTTACCCAGATTTTGATTCAGTTCTGTTTTAAACCAAAGTGACTATTTTATTTCTTTTGTGAAGGGAAATGCAGCACTACATAGGAAGGTTTTGCAATTCTGGAAACCCATTTTTTCCTGTAAATATATTGTTATTGCTACTTGTACAATTTACAGAAGGAACTTTAAAAGGGGGATTGCCCTGCTGTTCACAAAACACGTGATACTGGCAGGAAGGAACACTTATTCTGGCTGTGCCTCCAGGCTTCTGCCAATTTTTGTCCACTTTACCTCTGAACCTCCAAAGTAACAAGTTTTGCTTGGTTACCCAACGAAAAGTGTCCTGGTATTGATTTCTCCCTAAAATCTAATTGTTAGCTTCAAACAAAAAAGAGAGATACAGCCTTCAGATATTAACTTCTTAAAATCTTGGTGAAATGCAGCTGCTGGATGAAGGACAGAGAGCTAAGATGATGATGCCACAGAGGCTCAGCAGGTACCTATTCAGTTTGGGTTGCAGGCTGGTCAACCAGCAGAAGGGTGCTGACAGCCCAAACAGCACAGCAATTCCTCCAAACTGGTGATAGGAAACGTTGTCTCCTTGCTGATGGAATAAGAGGCATGGAAGGAGAAAAAGGCGGCAGTGGCTCACGTGATAGTTGGTGATTTAAGGCACAGGGGACTGAAGTGATGTTATTGCAACAGGAAAGTGATAAAGGATATGAATATATAAATTAATGGAAAAGTATTTTTCATTCATTTCATTACCTTTGGTATAATTTGTTTAAAACATGACTGGATGCATTATAACATAGATAATAAAAGGCTAAAATAACTAGAAAGAAAACAAAAAATTACATTAAAGTTTACCTAGATTTTCTTTCATCTACTTTTTGAAGAATGAGGAAGGAATTTTGCTTTTACTTTCGGAGAATGCAATAGGATGGTTAGGCATGTTTAGTCATCTTTGAGTTATTAAGACCTTTCATTGCTCCAAAATATTCGTTAGATATCCAGGTTAAAATGGGGGAAAATAAAAGTTTATGTAAGATCTATATTATTAACTCAAGTCAAACAGGGCTTCTCTCTCTACCTTCTTCCTACACCCATGCTCAGCCGCAGACAACCCATCAGTTCATCTCTATACATCCTGAAAAGGAGACATGGGCAGAGGAAGATTCTTCTTTCCTCTGATATTTCTTTTTAAGATGTCTGAGAACAAAGGGCTAGACACAAAAAGGAACAAATGGATTTAGTATGACCTGAAATCTTACAACTCTTTGTCAGCTGGTTGTCTCCATAACTCCATTGGAGCTATCTGAATGATGAACAGTGGAGGACTTTTTTTTTGTGGTACTTGGGGAGTTATCTTTGGCTCACTTTCATAGGCTTTAGCAAGACAAAATGTCCACTGAAATCTTATACCTGTGCCAAAACTAACTTTCAGGATGTTCCATTTGAATCTACCCAGCTGGAAAATCACCTCAAAACAGGATCTTAGTGAAATTCTGAAGCTTATATCTGACGAGAGCTTTCTTAATGAAACTTTCTTTTAAAAAGAGACTGAACTTGTCCTTGACAGGCTACAGAACATTTTTTTTTTATGTAGTAAAATATTGGATAGTGTGTAATACTATCCAAACTAATGGATACTCAGGTAAAAAGAAATGTTTACGCAAAAATGTTCCCTACAACAGGTAGTGTTTAGATAACATTATTTAAAGTTATATTTATTATCCTATAGTTTTGATTATATAAACACCAATCTTTCTTTGCAGAGATAATTGCTAGGCAAAGTTAGACACTGGTGAAATATATTAGAGTACAAATAAGTAAATTGTGTAGGGGAATCATTCTCAGTCTTTTCCATGTCAGTACCTCTCTGTGATGTTCTAGCTGGAAGAACATGGAAAGAGAAAGGAATGACTTGTGTTTCTCGATGTGTTTCTAAGCCTGTTGGAAACTGCTGTCCTCAGGCTGACATCTCAAAATATGTTAGGTTTACAGAAAGCAACATTTAGAGACAGACACTACTTCATAAACGGCAAATCACCTTCACCAGGAGAAGTTTATTGGTTTTGTAACACTGAACATATACAACAGTAACACCAAAGTCTTCAAATGATGTAGAAAAAAAGGTTGCTGTAGCAACTTTTCATCATGAAACTAACAAAAAAAACCAAGCACTTGGTGTTCAAAACTCCTACATTCTCACTGAGTACATTTTCAGTTCTATTTGTGATAACCACTGCAACCCATAAACTGAAGAGTGAGTTCAGCTCTTGCTCAATGGACTGAATTCAATGGGCTGGCTTCTAAGTGCAAGACCATTTTTCCACATCTTAACAAAGTACAGCCAATGCAAGCCAACTGTGCACACAACACTTGAAAGCTTAAAAGACGTTTTTTTCTGTGTAAGATGCCTTTAAGAAGACAGCAAAATAGGAAGCTTTCATGGAGATGGGTGCTGAGTCAAAGAGGATACATGGAATTTTATCCAGTTGTTAGCTTTTCTTTATACTTCAAAGTTAATTTAGAAACTTATTCTCAAAACAAGTGCTGTGATGTCCTGGATGTATCTCTGACTGTGAGGAAATCATTTTAACTTGAGCAGCAGTAGCAAATCCTAACAAAACATTAATTATCTTTTGCCAGAGGGCAAAGGGTACAAAATATGTTTTTCTACTGTTAGAGACACCAGAGCTTTTCTTCAGTGCAGTGACCATGGCTAAAATGCATAAAGAGTTACTATGTTTAGAGCACTCTCCTTCAATGACACAATTTTCTGATTTTTTTTTAAACCCAGAACTTTCTGAGTTTCTTTGTAAAGAAAGTGCTTCTGTAAAGAAAGTCTGTGCTCCTTCCGTTTAACAACTATATATGCATGCCAGAAATCGTTGCCAGCCACTGTTTAATGTAATTAAATAATTAAAAAATATAAATATTCTGATTATTGACTAGCTATATTGTTTCAAATCTGCCAAAAGAAGACAGACAGCCAACAGGGGATGAACAGATGAGAATACTGAGTAGCCTCAACAAGCCTACTGCCTGCCTGTGTGAAACAGTCCAGGGTGCATGCACTGTAATCTGATTAATTTTCTATTAAAGGACATGCAGAGAACAAGCAGCAGCTGTACATGGGTCCTGTCCGCTTTTTAACCTAGAATTTAAGTTTTAAAAGCATGGCTGCAGAGAAGTGGAACATTTCATGGAAAAATGCCCCATTTCCCAGTACGCTGGAGATGTCAGATGTCTTCAGCGAGGCAGGGTGGTGGTGATGTTGCTCCTGAATGGGAAACTTTCTTCTTTCTGCAGCTGTATTACTACGGGCTCCCTGCAGATGAGATGGAGGCTGCCCCTCATGAACTCCGTTTTCATAGCTCTCCCCACATGGAAGGACAATAAACTTGTGTGCATTCCCTGTGGTGCCGCTACCCACACATCAAGAATCCCTGATCTATGCGCCTGATCAGGCGATGCAGTATGTCTGGTTTTGATGAGGCACAAGCTGTGGAATCCTCAGAAAACAGGCTGAAATGGCTCTGAAGCCAGATATGCTTCAATGAAGGAGTCTGTTTTGAATTATGCTTCCTATTAGCGGTAGATTTAAAAATTAGGGAACTAAGAGTAAATCTGGAACTCGACGAGGCTTAAAATAGGCCTGGGTCACAAATCTTGCTAGCTGTGTGATGGGCTGGTCTTCAGTGCAACAATGAGGTCTTTAAGGAAACAAGTAGAAAAAGCAGGATGACTAGCGTGGGATGTGGGAAATAATAAAGGTAAGTTATTTCTTCTCATTTTATGTTCTGAAACCCAGGAAAAGCTCATATGAATGGTAAACATATGGAATATATTATCAGGAAAAGTGATCTCAAAACAAGACTACAACAGAGTTCAAGTGACACCCTTGACTCATTTCTGGAACAGAAATGGATGGAGCCATAAAGTCAACATAAGAAAGCAGGATTAAAGTTAACCCGAAAAAGGGCAAGTAAATTAGACTGGAAGCCATTTTCCTGTTCCTTATGGCAGCTTCCCAAGACTGCACATCTGAAATGTGTAATTTAACATAAGCCCTAAGAGCCCTCACTGCCAACTACAGAAAATTAATCAACCATATTCTTGGAATGCCTAAGTAGTTGGTATTTATACAAATACAAAAAGGCAAGATCTACATATACACATATACACATTCATGTTTATTTTGAAATTAAGAGAACTAACATAAAAATGATTGTGCAACATTATACAGGTCAGTTAGTTAACTGCTTGAGTTTCAGTCAAGATGGCCATAAAATCAGGTAATAAAGCTGCAATGCTTTGAAAATCCAGATGTATTTGAAACGAGTTGCTCTATGGAATTAAGAGATATGAGAGGTCGGGAGAACGATACAATCTAACACCATGTCTACACTGCAGACTTCTGCCGGCATAGCTACATCAGCCGAAGTACGAAACTGTTTAATACCTGACGGATACAGCTGTACTGCCAGCTGTGCCACAAGTGTTAATGCAGTTATGCTGGTGCAAAGGTGAAATTTCATAAATAGTACTTTTCCCTGCTGTTTTTTCTACCCCAGTATGATACACAGATGTGCTAACATAACTGCAGCTCTAACACAAACAGTTCCTTTAGTAACAACAGAGATATAGCCAAAACCACCGAGGTCACGGAAGCACATGCTAGTAGTTTACTTTGACTATTTCTACACTAAACACATTACATCACTTGCGTGTTCCAAATACAGATGAGTAGCCATTTGCTGGCAAACACACCAAAGCTGGCCCCGTGAGGAAAGTAATCCTAAATCGGCCCAGCTGTGGTACTCAGCGACAACACCTCTCCCTACACACCTGAGCTGGTGGATACCAAGAGGCCAACCCCAGCCACTCGCCATCGCTCACTTCATTGCCTGCCCCATGTGTGCGTGTGATTCCCTCCTCCCAAGCGCTGTCTTTATTGCCCCAGCTCCTGCTGTTGTCCCCATTGCTGTCCCCAGGCCCCGAGACTCAAAATAGCGGCAGACTGTGAGGGGAGCAGGGCAGCCCGCGGGGCCCTGCCGGACACCAGGGACGGGATCATCTCCCTCATTCCCTCAGCAGCGCTGAGCGTTCCCACAGGCGGCCTGAGGCCCGCACCGTGCCCCGAGCGAGGGTTGAAAGGACGTTTGGGAGAAATGGGATAAATCTTTATCCCTCTTCGCAGCCGCCGAGCCCAGGCCCGACGGGGTGAGGGCACGGAACCTCCTTCCCTCAGCTTGGGAAATAGGGGGCAACCAACGGGCCAATCAGAGAGCGACTTCCGGACATCTCGTCCAATCATCAACCTCCTGCGGGCTTCAGGGCGGAGGCGGGCAGACGACTAACGCTGGGCGCCATGCTTGTTTCTGGCAAGGAGCGACGTGCCCGCACGGCGCCCTTACGCAACATGTCCGCCAGCACAGGCGGGGGCGTTGCTACGGGGAACACCCGGCAGCGGGTCGGTGGCCTCGGAGGGCGGGGCGAAACGAAGAGGGGGGCGTGGCCCCGCGGCGAGGCCCCGCCCCTCGGAGCCGGTGTGGGCGGGGCCTCCGCTTCCTGCCCGTCCGGGCCGGGCGGGTGCCCGCGCCCCAGGCCAGCGGCCCCGCCCCGCCCGCGGGGTGTCCGCGCCCCGCCCGCAGCATGCAGGGCGCCGCCGCCATCCCCGGGGACGTCCGCGGCCTCCTGGCAGGTACGGACGGACCGACGGACGGAGGGACGGACCGACGGACGGAAGGAGGGAGGAGGGAGGAGGGAGGAGGGCTGGCTTCCCGGGGGGCGGGCCGGCGGGCTGTGCCGGGAGCGGCACCGGCACCGGGAGCGGGGCGGCCCCCGGGGGGTGCCGCTGCACCCTCCTCGCACCGGGGATCGGCCCCGACGGCGCTGGGCGGCACCGGGAAGGGGAAGGGGAGGCACGGAGCTCCCTGCCCTGCTGTGCTGCGGAGCCCCCCGCTCACTTCCAGCTCTGTTTTTTAATTTTTTTTTTGGGGAAAAAAATATCCCTAAAAGTCTTGAAACTGCCCCGAAACGGTTCCGGTTTGAGCGGGAGAGGCTCCTTCCTTGTGACAACTTCTGTTTCTGCCGCAGGAACTTGCACAGTTGAGGCTAAGCCGCGCATGTTGGCCGTGCCTTCAAGATCTTGTTAACAAGGCTGAGCACCTGCTGGGTCCAGGGGCTCCTCGCCTTTGGAAACCGGTCATTTTTAAACACTTGGGTGGTCAGGATTAGTGCTTGAAACGCTTTGCTCTCACCTCTCAATCCCACCTTGAAAGCACTTCTGCCAACTCTCCCTAAGAGTTTCAGTAGCCGCTGTTCCCAAGCACGTTACTTGGAGATCGTGCCACCTGTAGTAACGTCCGCAGGGAAGGCCACCAGCAGAAAACGAAGCTTTTGGTGATTTCTCGTCATGGGATAGATTCTTAATAACAGAAAAGCCCTAGAGAGCTCTTCCAGCCCTCTGTGGTTTCCGTGGTGTTGCAGTGTCCTGGAGCTTGTGCTCGCATGAAGTTTTTGTCTGGTTCAGAGCTACTTTCGCTGGGTGAAGTCGCTCCGAGAAACTCTTCTGGGGGAGGCTGATATGATGCAGACGGGATAATTTCAAACTTTTCCTTTTTTGTCATGGTGCCTCATCTATAAAACTTGGCCTTCTCCTTGTCTTTTTCCAGTCTGCCATGGAAAAAGTGTTACAAAAGTTTGGGTTTTGAAGCGAAACTGAGAAAATTGCTCTAAGCAGCCTGCTCTAAGGAACCTGCTTTGGCAGGGGGGTTGGACCCGATGATTTCTTGAGGTCCCTTCCAACCTCTTCAATTCTGTCATTCTGTGAAAACAACTATTTTCTCCCAGGAGGGATGTGTGTGTGTTCTGTCAGAGTCACTCGCTGTGATCAGCGGCCTAAGTTATGCCTAGGTATCTGGTGTTTGTACTCTAAGTACAGCTTTAGCTTTTCTGGAAAAAAATGAGATGTGTTCATTAATGCCATCCATAATCGCGAATGGAATGATTTACCAATGATCTTTAAATCTTTTGTCATTATTATGGTAGCATAAATGCTACACAATAAGTTTCTATAAGCATAACGCTATTTTCAATTTAATTTACATTCACATGCAATTTTGGCTTGGGACTTGATGCAAAATGAGCTTAACACTTGTTAATTTTATGACGGTGAAATTATAGAGCAAACAGAAACCTAGCAGAGTGGAGATGGGGAAGTGAGGAACAAATAATAGTTTGCAACTTCTAAGCCCTACTTGCAGAATTATAGAAGGGAAACAAATGTATGGATAATTACGGTTATGCAATGTAAAAATTCAATAACCTGATTCTGTTTGTCAAAAACAAAGACTGACTTTTTACAGTTAGTGTGTTAACACCCTCCATTAATTGTTACAAGTAAAGTTTTGTGAAATTAGAGTAGTTCAAATGGTATGAGCAGTTCATTTGTGGCCACATTTAGGTTCTGGTAATCTTTATTTATGCAGTGCCCTGCTGCTTTTTGC
Organism: Anser cygnoides; assembly: GCF_040182565.1. Lineage (NCBI taxonomy): Eukaryota > Metazoa > Chordata > Aves > Anseriformes > Anatidae > Anser > Anser cygnoides. The sequence continues at coordinate 35,938,915 of NC_089874.1, read as the reverse complement.
CCGAACTATTCACGTACTGAAGATGTATGATAATGGAGGAAGGAAGGGAGCTCTGTCATATCTTTGCTATTCATTAAGCATCCCTTATACAATACAAAGACTGCAGTGAATAGATAGTTACTCATTTCTGCATGCTCTTCTTCAAGGGTGCTTCTTAATGTATTATTTTAATGGCTCACAGGTATTGATTCAACACCTCTTTGAGATGAGAGAATATTGTTTTCCCGTCGGTAAAATTAGTGTAATAAACAAGATGTGATCTGGGGTCACAAAAATAATCAATGGTGGAACAGAAGTAGAATTCAGATTCACCTGCCTCCGTGCTGTGCTGGTTTCTCCAGAAAATAATGTCAGTTGGATGTCTCTATTCAGCGGCCATTATGAGTGCCTGGCACTTTTTCATATCAAGTTCTGTCGAGAACATGCAGTTGATGTCTAGTGTCAGGCACCTTTTTTTTAGCCCGATGTTCGTAGAGCAGAGAGGCAGTGACAGATAGAAAATCTCATAAATATTGTGCTTTTTCCCCATCTTAGGGCTTTTTGCCTGCTTTTCCCAACTTCAGCAACAAATGGAGTAGCGATCATATGGATTTCCTTATCCCTGCTTGGCCTTGATTGATTGTTGGAGAACTGTCCGCCCCCTATGCTGAACAAGTAGGGGTCCTACTGGAAAACATGCTAAGTGCTCCTGTAGTTAAACATGGTGATAATGGGAATAAACACGCCAGGGGATGAATTAAAGTTGCACAGGAAACTTTCTGACTCGTGAGTGCTTTACTTTGAACCCAAACAATATTATATCTTCAACACAAAAACAAATTCTGTCACACATGCTGGCAGGGTCACTGTAGCTGCATGTCAGTGGCGCTGAAATGTTCCAGGCAGAAGCACAGCTTGAGCTCAGGGCTAACCACATTAGTTGGAAGCAGGAGGAAACTGTTTCTGTAAAGCTTAAGGGGAAAGGTCAGTGAGGCAATGGGCTTATTGCAGAGGATTGTTGGGATTTCACAATCCCATCTTCTCATCTCTGGCTTGCTTAAGTGGTGGGAGGGAAACACTGGAAGCAGAAACAGGGTCCTCTGGTCACAAGTTGAACTTCTGGTGAGGGGAGAAAGTCGTCTTGTTGCTCTCGTATCTCTCTCTCTTTACACCTGGGAGGTGTGCGGTAGTGTATCAAACTTCTTCATACCCCACCTGCGTCTCTGCACCTTCCAGATGATGCTTGAGGTTTTGGGATTTAGTGAAGGAAGCCCAGTTTTTTCTTCTTTTGAAAAGGTATCCTGTGTGTGTGTGTTCAGGATCTCTTTGTGGATGCTTGGCAGAGTGGGATGTTACTTGTTATATTTTTTTTCTTGCTGTCAAATTATGAATGGTTATGTTGGAGGCCCCTGCTCTTTTTTTTTTTTTTCCTTACTTCTTGATGCACATTCTAAGTTTTGGCCTGTTCACAGCTGAGAAGGGCTTCAGAGGCTGCTTTTTCCCCAGAGGCATATTATTTCTTCTGTAACATAAATCAGACTGGTTGCTTCAGTCATTTAGATAGAAGAAAAAAACTAATTTTTTCATTTGTGGAGATTTAGTTGGAGGAGTTGAGAATGCTTTATTTTGTAAGTTTTTGGTGGTGTCGTGCTATTTAGATATATGTAGCATTTTTATCTTTTCCACTTATCTTCATGACATCCATGATTATAGTAAGGGTCTTACTGATTTTTTTTTTCAGTTCTCCTTTTGCACTTTTCAGCGTTTCTAGTTTGAATTTCTGTATTCATATATTAAAAGTTATAAAGATTTTTTTTTTTTCATCAGGAAAATGGAATGAAACCCTTTTTCTAGTTCGTATAGAGATGGGAAAGTTCTATATCCATTTTTCCTTGTTCTACAAAAAAAAAAGAAAAAAAATCTGTTCTTGCCTTCGAGACTGTCTCCACTGAAACATTATTCAGTTTGTTTAAATGCTTGGTTGTATTATCCAAATTGCCTTATTTCATGATTCTGTGATTCTAAACTTTTCTCCAAATTAATATTTGTTTTGCCCACTTGTCTCATTGCACCCTGGAAACAGCATGCAGAAGGGTGCAAGGTGAGAAAACCATGAGATGGTAGATCCAGTGCATGAGTCAAGAAAGCTTACTTATGCTTACCTCTTATTTCTGAGCGCTACAGTAGTTATATTTACCCCTGATGCCCAGAAAACTAGCTGTCCTTATTGACCTCCTTGTCTGCTGTTGCTGGGCTTGCTCCTTATGTTCCTATCATAACAAATAATACCTAGGTACAGCATAGCTCTTCTTCACTGGCTGGCTTGATTTTTAAAATGATGCTCTCATTTAAAACTTTACCTGTCTATGTTTTAAAGTATCATTTTCCTATTTCCATGGCTTTAATGAGTGCTGGTTCTTGCTGAAGAATCCATCTTTAGACGATAAACCAGGGCGATTATAGACGTTTTCGAACTAGACAAGTATTTACAGCTTTGGTAATATATATGCATTTCAATAGTAATAGAATAAGAATAGAAACAGTGAGGTGAAAAAATGCATGGAGGCATTCCTGGTAAGAAATAACCTCCAGTGATTTGAAACATAGTTCAATTGTCTCTGCCATAAATTTGAGAATAAGTGTCATATATGGGTGATAAAAATGGCATAGGCTATTTTTTATATACTCATTATTCACTTAGTTTGTCTTTTTCAATTAACGTGGAGTCTATCTTCCCCATCTGACTGGGTTTACATTTCTTTCATAATCATATGTCAACAAACCACAATAGATGCAGCATAATGTAGCATACAGTGTAAATCTTTAGGTTAATCCTTAACATTTTTTATTATAGTTCATTTGGAATCACTTTGTAACTTGATCATGATTTGTACTAGTATGGTTTTTTCATGATAAGCTTAATGTGTTACAGCTTGATCTTTTCTCACCTCTTTAATGTAAAGAAAGGATGCTCAGCTACCCAGTCAATGGGATTAGAATATAGTCCTTGATTATGATTTCATTTTTCTTTCACTTCTTAAAAGAGATGCCTTATCTGTTTACTTCTTCAGAGGAGTCTTAGTGGTTTTAGGGTACTTCTGCTTTCTAAATCATTAACAGAAATTGTTGAGCATTAATGTTTTTCAGTATTTTCGCTTTGTATGTGGCAACAAGGCAAGATACCCTTGCTTTTGGAGATCTAAGGTGCAACGGTTTGTAAAGGCAGTCCTTTCCAGAACTTTGTGCTAAAGGCGTGTTCACCTACTTATTAGACTGGATCAATGTGATTATTTTTAAATATCTTAGTGTCAGTCACTTTTATTTTATATCTGTTTCTGTGTAGGTGTTTATGTAGGTATAGGTATGTATTTGTGTGTGTGTATATATGTTTAAAGACAGTTTAGGAAACTCTGGAGAGAGACTTTTGAATATAGTTGGGGAAGAAGGGGGGAGGGAGCAGAAGCAAAATCCTCAAATATTTCTTGATTTAAAAGGTGCCAGATTTATGTGCAGAGGGACAGGCAGTCACAGGTATTGCATGATAATTTGTCTTCGGGCCTGTTTCGTATTGATGAGTTGTACAAAAAGTTTGAAACCCAATGAATTAATTGCTTTCTAATGCTAGCCTACGTAAAGCCGAAAGATAAGTGGCAGTCTGTTTGATGTTGGTCACCTTTGAAAAGTGTCTGTGCACAAATGTGCCTAGCTTGCAGCTACCTTCAGAAATGTGCTGGCCGGCCTTCCAAAATTCCCTGGCTTGCAGCCAGCTCCTGGCTCTCGCAATCTGTAGCGTGGAGGAGAGAGATGGGAAAGGGCTGGTGGTGGATTGTTGGGCTGACCTGCCGTTCCCTCCTGGTGTGACCGGCAGCACATCCACCAGGTGACGTGGTGCAAGTGTCCCTTGTCATATGATGGCCGTGTGTCCAGGCCCGAAATGGGAGTCGGTCGGCATTCTCATCAGGTCACGTAAAGGGAGCTGGCTGCCTTCGCTGCCCCATGAGTGGAAACGCACCTATCTCATCATTCTGTCATTTGAATGGCGTGAGCTCATCAGGTGGCGAAGAAGTGACTAATGTTTTTGTTATCTGCAGAAGGAGGGGAGAAAGGAAGGCCCAGGCCGTAGTGTTTGCCTCTGCGAGAGCCTGTTGCACCCACCTTGACATGCAAACTGGGTAGTTCTGTCCTATGTATGCTTGTCTATAAGTGCAACTGGTAATCGTTGGATTAAGCACTGTAAACAACAAGGCACTGTGAATTATGATTAGTGCTCTTAAATGCAGCACTTGCTTTATGCTAAAAACCTACAATATTCTTGAAAGCATCCGTGTGTTTAGTTTCTGTCTCTATTAAAGAAAATAGCCCCTAAGACCTGAAACGGTAGAAAACTTGTAGTGGTGTCTGCTTATAATTATTGAAGAAAGGAGAAGCACGAAATGTTTCAACAACGAAAATCAAAAACAATCTTAACTTTTTTCCTCCTGAAAGGAATGCAGATGGAAACAAAATTAAACTGGCCGTTCAGCTTTTCCCAGTTGTCTGAAATGGCAATTAGGCCTTGAGCTACACGAGGCGGCTGAATCGGACAAAGCTCTACTGTAGTGTGACTTCTCAGCTCTATCAGCGTGCAACCTGTATTGACAGAGCAATTTGTGAGGGGATCTTATCAATTGGATCTTTCAGCCCCGTGTCTGTTGTTCGTTTCTGTAGGCAAATAATTTCTCGGGGGTATGGTTCAGATGAAGGTGAAATCATGAGATTTAAGAAACACAGAATAAGTACTGCAGTCAAGCAATCAGGCAGTTTAGCATGCAAGCTTAAGAAAAGTTGAGTAAGTTTTCAAGGTTTATTTCTCTTTGGAATTCTGGTATTTTCAGTGGAAATAGTCAACTGAGTAGCTGAGTCTCTGTGGTGGTAGACCTCCCTCTGCAGTGCGTGATTCTAAATAGCTGCTCACTTTGTTAGAAACAAGGGATGGAAATATGGAAATGCATCATTTGTTTCATGTGTTGTTGGAAACTGGTGAGTAAAAGTTCGTTTAAATCAGGAACCAGCTCAAAGAGGTTTTCTTCTTGCTGTTTATCTTTTCATTTTTTTAAATTCATGAATGGGCCAAGTGCTACTGAAGCATAAAGGAAATGGATTTACACTCAGATGCTTGTGACTAGTACCTGACACTACTAATGCATCTTGGCATTAAACTGTCAGAGAAGAGATCAAGTATTGGATCATCCTGGAGAAGGAAGAGCAAATTAGTGACTAGAATAGTGGTGAGAAATAGGTAAATTTTGTATTTTTTGTATGAAGTTCTGCCTGAAATTGACTGTATGAGACTTGCGTCTCTCGTACCAAAGGCCAGAGTCTCATTCTAAGGTAAGTTTGAGGAATGTCATAGAAATTGAGTCATCGTTCCCTTATGTTAAGCCAGCGATGAAGCTTTTGCTAATTGTTCCTTTCATACTCTTCCATGGTGTAGAAGTACAGGTAGTCAAGTAATGATCATAACTTAGATTTTCTTGCTTCTTGTCCAGAGGAACTTAGGATAAGTGACTCATCTCATGTGTATCTGGCACGTCATGAATGGATTTACAGCGCTAGATCAGAAGATGGTTTGAGGAAGACATATATCATCTGTGTAATTGTCAGTAGTTAAGAAAATGTATGATATAGTAATGTGGTATTTGCAAGTATATTACTTCTTTGGCATCCTGTTAAAGATCATGCATACATCAGGTCTGTCTTCATATTTTGGGACTGTGATGAAGCAAGCCATACTCTTTCTCTGAATACACGTAAGCGACAGTATTCCATGATGAATATAGAGTATTCTGTTTGTGGCTACCTGAGCTCATAGAACTTGTTTTAGTCTCACAGGAGGGGGAAGACATCCCAGGGATGTCTTCTTGGTAAGTGCTGCTGTGTAGAAACAACAAACTTGTCAGGAGCTTGTGTGTGCTTACTGTCTTTCTGTCTCTCCCCCACCTCACTTTTCATCTCCCTCTCCTCCACCTCATTATCTGCTTTTACTGAGAATAGATGGAGCATCTACTTCTGCCCTGTACCTCCATGGTTAAAAATGCTGTATTATTTCTGCTTTTGAAGTCCTAGCTTTTCAAGAAAAGAACAGGTTCTGTCAGTAATGTAGTTAGTCAGATTTTTCATATCTACAGCGCATTCTAAGCCAGAAATGATAATAAACTTGGTTTCTCTTCCCCACCCTGCTCTTAATTGTGTTATCTCAACATCAGTGATTAAAGGAAGCTTTGACAGTCAGTCAAAACCTGAGATGACATAATTCTCAGCTGGGTTTTGAGCTTTTCCAAGAAGTAATGAAGCCCACTGAGTTTACATGAAAACTTCTGATGCAAAGTTTGGTGATTTAATGTTTGAAGATTATCGTGTAATTATTGCTCTTTATTTATAAACCTACCTGATTACTCAAAGCTTTCACATTGTTGCTGTAATAGAACGTAGAAGTGGCTATCCAGTTCTTGAAATAAATATGTAAAAGTGTGAAGAAACCAATATTTAATCAGCATGTCCCTTTGAGACTGAAAGGTTGGTCTTTACTGGAAAATCCTGTTTGGTATCATTGAGGAAAAACTGTTGGCAGTTCTGGTTTTTGCCCGCAGAAAGTAGCAAGTCTTTTGACCCAAGGGAGGCTTTGTGTACAGTCAGTGTTTTGGGACTGTGTGGGCCTTTCCTTGCTCAGAAATTACAATCGTTGGGATTTATGAAGATGTATAGGTTTTCTGTGTGTTAGGACAAGAGGTTTCCATGTATGCTGGGCTTACAGCATCGAGGCCGTTGGGGTGCGAGTCTGGAGGATTCATTAATAGACATGTTAAGTGCCTTTCCTTCTGTCCTTTTACAGAAGGAATCACATAGAACTGTTTTTTTTTTTTCCTTTTTTTTTTTCCCCCTGCCTTGGGGACTGCTCTGAGAAATGTGATGGAGAAGGTCCTCCTTCCCTCTTATGGGAAGGGGGAATAATATCATTATTCAGAACTCTAAAAATGCTTTAAAAATGCAGATTTTACCATATTTTGTGAAGACAGCAAGCCCATGTAAATAATCTGGTAAATTATTTGAATTACTTGAAAGAATTACATCTTTGTAATGGTATGCTGGCGTTCTCAAAGAGTAACTTTTGACTTGCTTTCTTGCAACTGACAAGATGAAGAGTGACATGTTTCTGTGGAATTTCTGGTTTGTAGAGAAAAAAGCAGGCAATTAAAGCTTTCAGTTAGGGAACCTGAAGTAATATTCACTCAACATTGTTTTAAAGGGTAATTTTTGCATGTGAATATTTGAGTACTTAATTGGCTGGTTTTGTATTTTCATTATGAAAGTGAAATTTCATTCCATTGATGGGATGAAAATAGGATATGAAAATGATGAAAATATCTTTTCATCATTTCAAAAAAGATGAAAGTATCTTTTCATCTGATTTGAAAAGACACAGAATAAATCAGTACTATTGATATCTACATGTATGTACACAGGTTGTGCCAAAGTGTGGGTGGGGGGTACCTGCTGGGGGTGGTCGTGACTCAGGTACACTTTCCCTTCTTGAATGAATGGGTGTTATCCCATACAGCTGAGAAAATTAAGTTAACAAGCAAGGTTTTTTTTTTTTTTCTGTAGTTCTGCTTTTCAATTCTTAGGATAGTTGATTGGTAATCACAAGAAATTTTTATAGTGAATTTAGGCAATTATTTTTGTTAACCAAGAAAATATACTACTGGAGGACTTGCTCTCACCAAAATTAAGTCAATGCACTGTTTTTGTACTATGCAATGGATATGTACTGTATTACAAAGAACCACAGTAACTTTTATGGAATGCTTTGATTCTACATGACTATATAAATATATCTTCTGTATAAGAATAAAAAAATATAATGCAGGTTAGAATTTTAGTTTGTGATTTTACAAGTGCATATATGCTTAACTTCAAGTACATGTTTGGTCTTGACTAATTCAGTGTGGTTATTTTCATGGCTACTTAATTGTTTGCAGGATTAAGGCTTTGGGTATGAACTTTTAGTCACATAGGGAGTTCAGAGGCAAAGCGAGAACGTTTGAAAATCCTGGAACCAGTAAGTGGCCTGTATTTGCAGCCAGGTAGGCATTACTGCTGAAATTGTGAATTACTCAACTGCTTTCGTACCTTGATCTTCTGAAATAAAATGGCAGTTATACCTGCGTAAAGGCTATTTCCATGTTTTAGCTTTATCCCTTACTTTAGATGATGGAAAGTAATTGTTACAGTACTGCAATTTATTAGGACTTACTTGGCGTAATTAGGTGAGCAAGAATCAAATGTCACCGTAGGATTTGCTGTGCTAAGCATAAGTAGATCAGAGCACAAATGTATCCCATTTAGAATCTGAAATGTCTGCTAGCTATGCTGTGTGTAGGCCTGAAAATAATTTTCTTAGTTTCATCATAGTAGTATCTGGACTAACTCACTATAGCAGAGTATGTCTTATTTGAGGTGTACATTTTTTTCTTTATTTTCTTATTTAGATGTCGACACGTTTATTTCTCAAACCCTAAAAGGAGAAAATCTGTCCAAGAAAGCAAAAGAAAAAAAGGATGTTCTTCTTAAGAAGATAAAAGAGGTTAAGGCAAGGTAAGTGAGCTTTATGGCTTTAGTATGTTAATATGTTGTAATGTAACTTGCTGATAACTTAGTTGTGTTTTTTTTTTTTTAAGTCTTTTAATAAGCATTAGCAACATTAATAATCTGTTTAGATCTTGATTTCGTCAGGTAATCTGTATGGGTTTACCTTTGTATCTTTCATGAAGCTGCTAGGATTCAGTAAGAAAGCGGAATGTAAAGATTTGTCGCATTTGAATTGCTGTAATATTCTGAACCCTGACTATAAAACTTGTTGCATAGAGCTTACTTTCACCTCTGCTTTGGTAAGACTTATTAAAATACAAGAAAGAAAATGCATTAAAAATATGAATAAGCTTCTTATTGCCATCCTCAGCTGGTGTAAAACAGTAATTCAATGCTGAGTTTGCTTTACTGTACAGTCTGCCCTTTAGCTCTTTGTAGTAGAAAATTGAAACATAACTGGAAACTGTAGTTTGTTTCCGCAATGTTACAATAGTGAAATGCTGGGGCAGGCCAAGCAGATGTGTGTAGTTATTTAAAAATCAACCGAACAAACAACAAAAAATCAGCTATGATTTGAGACTCAGTTCTATTGTTATTTACTGTTAATAAAAACTCTTTGTTTAAAGATATTTGGCTGTAGTTTTATATGTGCTACAAAATATTCTTCGCAAAAATTATTTTCTTGTAACTCTAGACAGCTAAGACATAATCTAGTACTTGCCATTCCTTTCCCATTGTCATTTCTTAAGTATCCTTCTACTGATTGCTCCTGTTGGATACCTCCTAAGCTTTGCTTTGATGGTGTGCTCCTGCATCTGTGGCAACTTGTTTACAGTTTCAAAGACAGCACGATCATCTGGCAAGGGCATCATTCTTAGTATCGTAAACTGGGGGAGGACTTGAGATGTGTCCAAAAATCTTGTAATTGAAAACTTTTGTGCATTTCATTCAGGCTGTAAATGCTTAACCGTCTGCATTTCTCAATCTCTTATCCCCAGACCTTTCCTTTCTCTCCTTCTCATTACTTGTAGGCATCTCCTTACTGACTAGCCTGTTACGTGCACTACTGGTTATTGTCCATAAAGATGATTCTGGCAGCTGCATTTTGTTTGCCAGTCATTTCTGGTGAAATCTTCTTTTCACACAATCTCTAGGCAGTACATGCTTCTTGAGTAGCCATTTTACATAACTCTGCCATGATTATTTATCTTCATACATCAAAGTGTATCCAAAGATTTTTTTTTTTTCCTGAAGAAACAGTATTTTTTCCCTGTGGGGTGATAGATATTTTTTTAGGCATTACATAGACATCTTTGTATTTGAAAATGCTTTTATATTCAAGCATGCATCAACTTTTAAATATATAGTTAAATATTAACACTTTTCTTTGGATTTGATAATATAGTGCAACTAAAACTACAACTTGTGGATTTTTTTCCTGCTGACCTACTGTGTTATTGGGTATGTTTAATGGCTTTTACTTGCACACAATTTTTGAAATAATTTTAGTAAACCTTTTAAATGTTAATATAAAGATGCTTTTGTATGTTAAGATATCTGAGTTAGACGTATATACCTAGAACAGACTGCTCTGAGTTCATTTTTTGTTTGAGTCTTCTTTAAAAGGACTGGGGATTCTCTCAGCTGCAAAGGCAAAATAAAATCTAGTTAAATATTTTAGCCAAAAATAAAAATTAAGGAAAACTAGCAGCACTATATTTCAATCATAGAAGTAGTTTAAAACTAGGAATTGTTTTATGCTCTGTTCTATTGCTACGGTTTTGCAAGCGTGTGTTGCATTATGTTTTTCTTTTTCTTCTTTCTGCAGTTACCCTCAAGAATTCCAGGATAAAGGTAAATGTCATGCATTTTTTTTCCCCTGTAGCATATTTTTGCCCACTGACACTCAGTTGAACAATCAGAACATACTCTTTTTTTAAATGCTTAAGCGTGCATTGCTTGACTCTCCAGGCTGAGGCTGCTAGCTCCACCTGCTGAGGGAAATAGAAAAGAGCTTCCGAGTTTCAGACTTCGTGCTGAAGTGCCGTCACTCAGAGCTAGGTCCCGTTCCCTTCGTTTAACTCATCTGAGAATGCTTACCGATGAAAAGATTAGAAAAATAGTTCAGAAATTAATATAAATGGAGCTTATGTTTGACTTAATTAGTAATAGCTTAGCATTGCGTAAGACCATGTCATGCATTTTTTTTTTTTTCAGAAGTGTTACGCAAAGTAGTCTGCTTAGGAGTTAAAATGGTAACAGAATAACTTATTTCTGCCTCTTTTTTCAACAGCGATCACAAAAGTCTTCAATTCCATAGTGATATTTCTTCAACCTTTTAATAGGCTCATCTAGTGGCAATATGATACTGGCTTTTGATCCACAGCGGATGAATGTTTTCATAATGCAGCAGGATCTCAGACCTTTAGTTGGAGAGGAGACAATTTAGCGTGTTAGTAATGAAAACTGAAGTGTGGGTTATCTATTATCTTCTAGTGGAGTTAAAACAAAGCAGCAGAGTTCAGTTTAGAAAAGACTAAGGAGTTTGTTGCTACAGTGTTCTGTTCTGTAACTAAACCTGGAAGGGCTCTTATTTCCATGATGCTAATTCTTGAGGTCGTGACCTATAGCCTGTGGATGCTGGTATGAGGGTCACAGTGTGAGGTCAAAAAAAGCCTATACAAAACTCCACTTCTTGCAGTGGTTGAGAAACTGTCCGTTTCTGTACCCGGAGGTTCAGATTTGTGGGCTATGTCGTGCCTCCTGATAAAGTGAAAATATGTAAGTCATATTCAGGCAAGTAACGTTACAACAAGGCACAACAAGTTCATACGTTTCTTATCACTGCTTAAGTCAAGTCATAGAAGTATAACAGTTCAACTGCATGAAAAAATACAACTTCCCAAAGATTGCTGAGATTTTGTAAATTAAAGCTATGTGATTCTTTTAAAAATTATATTGAAATTGTTGCTGTTTTTTAATGTTGTATGTTAGCACCCTTAATGAAAAAACGTAGTTTCCCTCCTTCCGTCACTGTCCAAACTGAATTAAGAATGGAAAAGTTAAATGTTATTTTATTAAGAAAATGACTAATGTGAAAATAGGAGAGATGCTTGTTTTGTTACAAATACAAACTTTCTGGAAAGCATGCTTTTGAGAAGTTAATATGTCTCGGTCTGCAACTCTCCAGTAAATTTGAGAATTGTCTGCAGAGAACAGTTTTTGATTACGGCTTTTTTTTTTTTAAGCTCAAGGAAGTTGTAACGTATTTGCTTTCTTCATTGACAATTTGATTCAGCATTTCTTTTGCAATTCACAATTTATTAATAAAAATAAGGTTTCATTATCTCCAGTAAAATGTGATTTAATTGATATAGTCTATAATTGTAGCTATAAAACTTGCTCTTATTTCTGTGAAAATTATATTCGATCTTATTCTTTTTATTAGAGTATATTTGCTTCTTAAGGAGGATATATTGTGTCTTTTATTTAATTCTCATGATCATCTCTTAGTTTCATCTCTCTGAAACTATGTACAGATGGTGAAGCTTGCAAATGCTGACATCTTAGTTTTCTTTCAGTATTTGTCAATAAAATGAGAGGGCTTTAAAGTTATACCACTGTCTTCTGCAAATAACGGTAAGTTTCTCCAAATCCATGTACATTTACATCCATGAGTATGAAAAATTTGTGAGAAATATGAGCCTGCACTTATTTGCAAAATATTTGTGGGAATGTGGTTCAGTGGTATGAGTTGTCAGTGTAATCTCCAGAGATCAAGAAATGTATGCTAAACTTTATTTGGGTAGTGTCATTCTTACTTTAGGCCTGTACAAATTAGGCGTGACTTGTGTAGGTGTAGAACAAAGGACTCACATGGAGGTGAGCAGTAAAATTCTTTGCCAGCTACTGGTGTAACAAAGCAGAGGCAGCTGCTGAATGAGGTCAACTTTTGTGCACGTTCCTACCTACGTGCACACCTAGATGTTTGAAAAATGGAGAAATTAATATTTAAAACTGTGATAGTATCGATGGTCAGATGTCTTCCCCATTCCTCCTACCCTCTCCAGAGAAAGGAGAAATACTCCCAAAATATGAGGTGATAAAGGAGAATATCTTTTAGGAAAAAAGGAGGGGTGGTAGAAGCAGAGATGTGGAGACTGTACTGAAAGGATCTAGGAATGAAAAAAACTACTGTGCACGTTTAACTCATTTGCCATTCTTTGTTTTGTATTAGCAATTACTTAATTTTTTAATGCAAATAGTAGTCTTTTTTGTAGCTGAAAGGAACGGTGCAGAACGATTCATACTATGTGCAGTATCATCATGCTATATTAATTGCCACGTTATCTTGGCTCTTGTCAAGAATTCTGTGGGCTGTGACCTGTCGTCGTTCCAGAGGCATCTAGAAGAATGTTTTGAAGGCTGAAAGAAGTGGACTACATTTTCAAAATTCTTATATTTCCTAAATAACGTAAAGCAACTTGACTCTGGTCTCTCAAATAGCAGCTTGTAAGTTGTTCCACAAGCATGCTTCGTGGGCATCAGCTTGTCACTCTGCTTTGTTTCACCATTGCTCGTTCTTAAAGTTCCACTGGCTTTTGCGTGTAGTGACTAGCCTGTTTGTCTAAGGTATTGTATGTGGGCTTTTGTTGTATGGGCTTTTGCCAATAGCATACAGAATCTTGCCTTCTATAAAGATAAGGCAAAGAGGTTTAAAATAAAGTAATAAAAGTTTATTGAAGAGCCTGTGCATGAGTATAGTCAGGCTTTTTAAAACTGAAGTCATCTATATGCATATCTAACTTTCAGAAAGCGTCTCCATACTTCTTTGCAATCAATTTGATGAAATAGAGCACTTTCTTGCATCATTGTCAAAAAAATAAAAGCCTATTACTGACGTGTTAGGTCAGTAAATACGCTGGCAAATGCATCTTCAGTGCCTATGTACTGAAAAATGAAGCTTTTTATGGGAAGTGGGTACATGTGAAAATCTAAGACACTAAATTCATAGTATAGGCAAATATTTGACTTGTGTTACCTAATGATACATTGACTTTTACAGTTAAGCAAGATGCTGATTTATAAAGTGGATTTGTTCTCATGACCAAAAAAATATAATTATTATCCAAAATAGTGATATTTCCATAAACATTTTATTAAATTGTTTTAATAATATAATTAATTAAATAAATAATATATTAATTAAATAATATAATTAATTAAATAATATAAATTATTTTATCCTTAAATTAAGGAACTCACTTGAAACTTCTTTTGCTCTTAGATGCTTCTCACAAATTTTTTAAAAATTTGTAATATATGACTCCTCATCTAAGCAGTTTAAGCAAAAACAAAAGGTATGGTCACACTCAAGATGACCTGTTCTAGATCATAGAATTGGGAAGGAACTTGAAACCTAAGATAATTTTCACAGAAGTCTGGACTTTGTCAAAGCTTCTGAGTTAATACAGTTTTTGGCATTTCTCTGTTTTGAGATTAATTGAATCAATACTATGGCTGCCAAAATGTTTAGTTAAAAGAACCTTGTTTTCAATTATGCTAAAAATAGTGCTAAAGTTGGCAGAAGCACTGTAAGCCCTAGAAACTGTATTTGTGTGTGAAGTTCACTTGCCATCTGTTCTTTACATTTATTTTACTAAAATATATATTTTTAATCACTTCGCAAAAAAATGGCTCGGTGTTTAAAGTGAGACACCAAAAGTACTAGATAAATTCAGTCATAATATGGGAATTTGCAGAACAAGTTCTCCATAAAGCTCTCAGTGCAGCTCATATCTGATCTGCAACACATGACGATGGCAGTATTTATGCAGAAAAGTATGATTTGACTTTTGCTGAATTATCAATTTTGAGCGTGGTTTAAAAAAAAAAAAAGTCCACTTCCATTTTCATTTTCATTTCACTTGAGCTTAATAGAAGATAAACCTATGGCTCTAGAGCATCAGTGGTGTTCTCTGCGTGGTTATGGGAGCACTTGTAGGAAACCTTGAGATGATTCAGGTGCCTGTGTGGCTCCTGGCAGAGCAGTGGATGTCTGGGGCGTGAGACACCTGCTTCCTGCAAACAGGCAAGCTGATAGAGTAGCATTGTATACAAAGGCTTTGTGTTTTCTGTTTTTTTTTTTTTTTTTTTTCCCTGTTTTGTGTGGAGGTGATATTTCCTTTTTTTGCTGCTGTACGCTGTTTTTTTTTTTGGGAAATGGCAGCAGGGATCTAGAAGTCATTTTAGATTTGAGAAAGGGAGGTGGTAGCTTGTGGTGATCAGAGCAGCGGCAGATAGGAGTTCTGTATTTTAACACACTCGAGTTTTCAGTCAGGAGCATAAATACATCATTAGTAGTTAGCCATAAATGGGAAAGATACGGCTTGGTTGTTACACAGTCCTTCGAGTACCATCATGATGTATTTCTGGAGAAACCATCAGATGCATTAGAAATGTGCCAAATACCGCTTCATCCTGGAAGTCTGGAGCGTTTCATTGTAGGCAGGTCGCTGCGTTGTCCTTTTATGCCACGCACAGCTGTTATCTGTGAAGTGTCCATGCCAAGTGCAATTTCAGGCAGCACAAGGTACAGCCACCAGTGCACCACAAAACGGTCGTACCCTGATGTGAATTATCAGTGTGAGAGGGAGCTTAACTATATACTCAGCAAGTAAAACATGTTTGTATTGCTCTTTTTGCTTGAAGCATATTTGCTTATAAACCTAATGCTGTTCCAGTATCGTTTTAACAAGTAGCTGCTAAAGGATTCCTACTTGACCTTTACAGAACGAGCCATTAAAAACTATGATGGTAACATCAGAATCCAGAAGACTCTTCAGCAGCGAGTGGTCAGAGCAGATTGTGAGGCAAAGCATGTGTTGAGAGAGTGGCCGTCACCAGTCACCTTGCAAGGATGGATGCTCGTGGCGTGGGTCAGCAGCAGCTTAACAAATCAGCTTCAGTTATCAAGGGGCTAAAGTAGACCTGTGACAATCTGAAAGCAA
Source organism: Anser cygnoides (assembly GCF_040182565.1). Lineage (NCBI taxonomy): Eukaryota > Metazoa > Chordata > Aves > Anseriformes > Anatidae > Anser > Anser cygnoides. The sequence continues at coordinate 35,923,298 of NC_089874.1, read as the reverse complement.
CTTGAGTTGTTTCTGTGAAAACCTGTGTAGTGAGAACCTCGCATTTATTTGCGTGGTGGGTTCATTGCTTTTTTGTTTTCATTGCTGCGAGTGCTTTGCTCGGCGGGCTCTTCCCACAGCAGCAACTGGGCAGAAGGCAGTTACTTCAACCTGCTGTGACTTGGGACCCCTTGAAATGGCAGGAAGCAAGACGTTTTGACTTGTGTGTCTCTTAATTTTTGTGAGTTGTTTTCTCTTACACTTGAGCAAGCGTTCAGTGATCTGAGGACCTCTAACAAGCAGGAGGCTCTTTCAGAGGCATTGTCTGAAACATCTTGCTTGCTCTTTTATTAGATTTAGGGGCTGAAGTGCTACCTTTAAGGTTTAGGGGTTCATTACTGTAATCAGAGTATTTAAAAAAAAAAAAAAAGGCAACATACTTTTTCCCACCTTGGAAACTCATTTTCTTCTGCCGTAAACTGAATCCCTTTAAAGTAACATAGTCCTGCCTATTATATTCAGTTTATACCAAATAAACCTATTGGAAGTCTTCAGAATAGGGAACAGGGACAAAACTGCAGCCCTTGTTACAATGGGGAGTTTGTGTTTTATGCTCCAGTTTTAATGTGGTATACTAAGCCTTTGGTGTGCATTATTTCCTAAATCAATAAATAAGCTGTAATTGAAAAGGTAGCATTTAATAAGGAAAGACATTGTATGGTTTTTCTTACAGATAGCTTAAAATATTGATTCTGCTACCAAACCTGTAAGAGGTTAGTTTAAATTGCAGAATCTAGAGAATAGGATCAGTTCATATACGTATTTTTATTATTGTTGTAACTCTTAAGTATCTACTGTTAATTAAACTTTTTTTTTTCCAAGTTCCAGATAAATCATACGTTATTTTGGGGAAACAAGAAACTGTATTAGTGAGCATCAACTCCTTAATTATCCTTGTGACTACATAACAGGGACACATTCATGTCATTTCTTTGTGCAATAACTTTTGCAGAGAAGTATTTTTAAACTGATCATTAATTTTATGACCACAGAAATGAGATGCAAAATTTATGCTGTTGTCATTGGCACAGGTTCAAGGCACTACTGACATTATGTGTGATTGTAATGGAATGACTGCCAACTAATGAGTCTATAGACATTTCGTTTGAGCATGCTTTGCTTTTAGATGTCTGATTAGGCAGTAATGCTTTCAATTATGCCTGCAAATTGCATTGGATACATTTACCTGATGCCCATTGTTGCTTTGTAGCTCGGTTTTCTATTACATAAATGCAAGTTGAATGCTTTTCTTTAATTTATTGATGGTTTTTGGGTGTATTTTTAGGTCCTTGGCACCTGAAGAGAGGAGTCATGGTTTTTGCTGCTCAACACTGACTCCTCTGACTGTTTAAGGAGTAACACTGATAGTTTCACATGCAATTCTATCTAGTCTTCCGTAGGAGGTGGAGTATAAACTCCAGTGCAGCACCTCGATGGAGGAGAATGTGAAGTGGAGAAAAGGAAGTGATTACTCTGAGTGGGAATGCAGGAGACCCCACAGAATCCGTAGGAAGCCTCTCTGTAAACTGTCAGGAGCAATATCCTTATATATTAATAGCATACACTCCTAAGATGTCTTTTAACCCTGCCAAAATTAGGAAGCAACAACCCAAGGCTGATAGTAGCCTGTAGTTACTCTTTCATGTGAGCACATAAAAACATTGTGAAACATTGTCTGTTAAAGCTCCACAGCATGTTGAGTCAGCTATCAAAATGACTGCAGCTCTTCTATACAAATTAGATGAGTTAAGGATTACATTTCAGTGTATAGTGTAAATTTACAAATACTTCTGTTTATTCTAGAATAAAAAATGGAAGTTTTTGCTTTAATCTGGTCCTGCAAAGCTGCAGATTATTTGTATCTCCATTTAGTCTCTGTGACCTGTTCTCCACATTTTTCACACACACAGAACCAGGGGTGCCTAAGTATACTATTGTATGACTTGGGATCTGTATATTTGTTCTAAATTTTCTCATATTTTTTTCATTGTCTTCAAAGACTCCAAGACTTTATTGTCTTTAACAACTTGTATTGAATTTAACAGCTCGTGGATGCTTTGAAGGCTATAAACTCAGAAAGCATTGAGTGTATAACTTCTTTATGATAAATCAGTGTGTTTTTTATTTTGTTTTTGGTTTATTTTAATGTTATTTTGACCTCGGGTATTGTGGACTTAGGACAGATACTTGTCTTACTATAAATCTACACTTGATGTATCTATGGTTTTTGTTGTTTTAAATACAGTGTATACCTAGGTAATATACATGAGATGCTCTGAATATGTATGTATATATTAAAAAGATCCTTTCTAGATCATTTGGTGTTTATATGAATGCAAAGCACAAAGGTTTATTGAATTCAAAATCTTTAATATAATCACAAAATGCTAATGATGTAGTTTAATGGAAGAACAGTCTAAAAGTGTATCTACGTAAACTGGCATAAATATTACAACTCCTCTGAAAGAGATTATGCATTGCTGAGAGGGGTAAAATTCTATGGAAATGTTCTTTCTATATGTGTACTTCTCTATTAGTCATTCAGATATACTTAGGTTTACTCGTACTATTCAGCCTCTGGCATTTGAATGCTGGACTGTTTTGTTTGTGGAAATATTTTCCTCTAGAAATACAGCCTAATATTTTAAATTTATGCTGGCATCTTCATGAAGGTTAACTGATAGTACGTTTGTGCATAGCTGATAAAAGGGCGTTTTCGGCTGACAACCAGGGTACCAGAGGTGGGGAGTTATGTACACCTATATGCTGTGCATCCTAAACTAGTAAAAATTTAGGATAGGGGAGTAATGGAACAACTCTTGACAACATATAAGTTGTGAATATCATGTCTGCTCTTTTTTTAACAGTCTATTTTGTAATATCTATTCTATATATATATGCATAGAGAGGCAACTGGTCTCTGGCAAGCAAGAGTGACAGATGATCGTGCAGGCTGTAAATATGGCATAAGATTTTTATGTTCGTGCGCTCTCTGCTCTGTGGTTTTCTGTTTGGAGGAAGAGGTGAATCCTGGAGAGGGATAATTTACTTTTGATTGGTTTGACAGGTGTGATGAAATGCAAATATTTTGATCAGATTAACACGGTAGCTGGAGAGCTACTGGAAGATGGCTGTGTCAAAAATAGATTGGAGTCAGGTTCAGATTCTAAACAGTTGTTGTATGGCCTTGGAGCTTGAAAAGAAGCTTTCCCAAGAAAAGCATACTAAATTAATGAAAGGGAAATCCAATTTGGTATTCAGCAGCTTGGGCTATAAAAAAAAAAATCCAACAAAGTGAAAATCAGACTGTCTTATCTGCAAAGAAAACATGCTGCTCTTTGGTAAGACCTGTGGTGCTTTTTGGGCACAGACTGAATTTGCCATGATCTTCTGTTATTAAATAGAAGGTAAAGAAGTAAAATTCTCAGCCATGGCTAGACAGTCCAGCTGATGAATGTGGTTCATATGGGTGTGGAGAAGAATATTTTCACTGTTCATAGGGGTTTATTTTGGATCTAGAGAAATTAGATATGTTACAGAGCTCCAAAAAGGAATATATGAAAAGAGAAGCATGTCTCTGGAAAGGTTTTGCATATGAATATACTAAGCAATCTTTCTTTTTCTTGCTTTTTGAGAAAATTGAGGGTCATTTGATCTATTGGAGCATCAGCATTATAATTTTGGTTTGGTGTTAGCATCAGCTTTAATTATTGGATTTTTCTTGTTTGCCAAGACTTTGTTTGTTTAAAAGACATCATGGTTCAAGTTGTATTTTCTTTTATTTTTTACTCTTTTTCTGTTTTTCCTATTTTTCTACATCTTCTTTGCCTAGATATTGTGTATATATATACAAAAATAAAACCTCAAAAATTACACTGAGCTTTGGGAAGAACTTAAGGAGAATTTAAGTTTTGTTTAATTCAACAAAAGCCTTGACTAATATTGATTTCTCTTTACCTTTCCCAAACCCTCACATTTAATACACTCGGATCAGCATAGTGCACAGGTTAGCTAATAATGTAGATTTTGTATACGCTGTAGTAGGGTGCTCTCAGTTGTTCAAGGAATGCATCAGTAGAATGCTGCATTTAGGCACACATTCAGACTGGGTGCTGTCAGAAGTCGATCCTGCTTTTAGCTTTGTGGGAGCAGTACCCCATACGCTCCATTGCAAAGTAGTCCCTAATTATGGTAAAGAAAAGTGGGCGGAAGGCAACAAACTGCTGCAAAAAGTAGTTTGGCAGTTCACTGGAAGGAAGTTGCTGCAAATTCTCTCAGCACTTAGAAAGGAAGAACTTCTGGGCTTGACACTTCCTATTTCTCTTCCTGACAATGTTTTCTCTTGCCCACCTCTTTCGTGTTCCCCCCCTCCCCGTGGAAGAAGCTGTCAGCCACACAGCACTGGGAGTAGGTTTTTTATATGACAGCCTTTAAGAAAACCACTCAAACAAAATGCACTTGGCCAATTATCATGTTGCTCCAGAGCTGTGGCATTTGTGGCTCTGCTTTGAAGTACAAGATGCATGCTATGAGAGTGCACGAGGAATGAGTATTTTTGAGTTTGAAATAGGAATTGGTATCCTACGAAGAATAAAATAAATTGAATAATGAAAATACTTGTCTTTGGATTCTGTGTTTGTATGACAGACTGTATTGGCGAGTAATGTTTTTGTGTTTTTTTTTTCTACTTTAACAGAATTGGAAGATGAGGAAGAGTCTGAGGGCTCTTTTTCTTCACCTCCTGATAGTGTCTCAATAGCATCTGACCGATATGATAAAGACGATGAAGGACACTCTGATGGTATGTGACACTGTTTATCTTAAAATATACTAGATGTGCCAGTTTGCTACAAACTCGTAATCGGAGCCTCGTGATGAGAATGTTAGTGATAAACAGATAAGCATCACAGCTGGATAGCTTTCTTACCTTTACAAGAACCTTTAAAGGAACTGAAGAGCTCTCTCTAGTGGTACTAGAGCATAGTGGTAGCTGTCACAGATTTTCCTGTTTTTTTTTTAAACTCGTGTTTCTTCATAACAAAACATCTTCTGTAGATGCATATGTTTTTAAAGATAGATCAGTGGCTAAAACAGTGTGAATATTTGTAGTAACAAATTGTTTGTTAATTCAACATTATCAGATTCTTGCTTAATTTTATTGTGCTACTTAATGGCTTACTGTATTATTTATCTTATAAATAATGAAACAGTTTACGTGATTGATATTTTTCTGCAAACTCCATGCAGAATAGGTTCATAAAATATTAAATTAATTATTCCTATGTTTCCTTGCATTAAGATAGTCTTTTGTAGAATGTTTTCGTTATATACATTTTAAATTCGAGTTTGCATTAAAAAAAATAATCTGGGCTCCGTAGCTGTTTTCCATGCTGTTTTGTTTTGTGTTCATTACAGTTAATGCTAAATGTGACTGTTTTGAAGACATGAACAATTGAATATTTCAATAGTTAACAAGCTTGCTTTAGCATAGTGACCATATTTTTGAGGTTCATTTATTGTATACATAATATTAAAAACCTTCTATGGATAATACATAGCAATAAATTAAGTATATGTACAAATAAATTAACGATGTATATTAATTTGTGGCAGTGGAAGTTAGATAGACTTACTAGTGAGTGATGTTTTCTGACATGATATGATGATCAAACTGTGCAGTTCCTTCTCGAAATACAATTGCTGAATGAAAATATGCTTCCCGCAACATAGCACTCCACATTTTATGTTATCCAGATTATTCCCTTTGGAAACATAAATTGCTTTTATGAGGTATAAAATTATGTCTATTGCAGAACAGGGATAAGTCAAGTACATGCATAAGTGATAAACCTTCTAACCACTGATTCAGAATAACACAATTTTTTTTATATCCAGGGCTCTGTAAAATGTGTAGCAATAATAATCACACTTTTTTATATTGAGCTTGTTGCATTTTAGCAATGTGACCTTCTATTAAAAAAAAATAGAAACAAGCCTTTTTGTTTTCTTGTTGAAATGTAATTATCAGTCAAATTGAATATGGCTTTTAGAAAACTGAAGCTAATTTTCCAAACTACAGATGAATGCAACTTTCCATTTATTTATTTTTGCTTACAAACATAATCTCAACATTATTTCTAATTGTAACTTAATAACATGGTACTGATTGCATAAAGGGTATGTGACAACATCGTATGACTGTTTAATAGGAGATATGATTATGTAGTTGTTTCAAAACAGTTAATCAAGAAAAAAGTAGTAACATTCATAAAACCCAATAACGAATGGTTGAAGAATGCTGATACAAGAGTATATGAAATACCATATGATTTTGTACAGATGATTAATTATGTTTTAACCCATTTTGAAAGCTCCAATTATGAGATTAGGTGTAGTACCTACCCAGCAATATCTTGGCTAATTCATTACAGTTTGGGTGGAAATATGATAGGTGTGTTTTTCTTACATTTAAGATGTTATCTCATTGTTCCTTCTAAATTTTTGGATAAATTCTCTTTAGTTATCTAGTGGAAGCTCAGTATGAGGAAAAGTTAAGAAAAGATGGCACATCTTGATCTGTAAATACTTAATGTTTATTGTAGGAATGTTGCTGTTTTCCCCCTTAGAATGACATACGGGCCATTCAAAAGCATTTTGATTTTATCATACGTAGTTCATCATTCAAGTGTAGCCACGTAGGCTATGTATGAAAGTCTGTGTTGGGGGAATCTTATAAGAGGGGGATTGATCTTGGAGGTGCAATTTGTTTTTGTTTTCATAGGCATGATTGGGTTTGTTGAAGCTTAATACTATATTTTTATTTTTCAACAGTCTGTTAATGCTCCATATTTAAAACCTAGTCGAGTAGCTGGATCCATAAGGCAGACACTTGGTCTTATGCAGTTACCAGTTTAGTTCAGCAGGGCTGTGCGCAGGTGTAAAACCTCATTTGTGTAGGATCAAGGCTGTCGGCATTAATAGAGGGGACTAAATGTAGTAACTAAATGGAGAAGTGTTATTTATTTATGAGTCCATTTATATTTTTTATACAAAACCTTTTATGCTTGCTTTCTTTTTTAAAATAAAATGGATTTTTTTTTACCTTTATATGCTTGAATTACAGACTGCAAGATTTGTATGACTTCTGAAAGTGTCACTATTGGGCTTTGCCATGTTACTGTCAAAACATAATTTGTGAAGGCACCCGCTTGATAACAGATAAAGAATTAGTGTATTACGTGTGCATTACAGTCATTGTAAAATCCTGGAGTTTTTGTGTGACCTTTGTCTAATGGTGTATTAATTACAAGAGAGATAATCCATTTAACAATAAGTATGGGATAACTAAATTAGCACAGGTCACCTAAAGGCCTTTTGTCAAATCTGATTGTTATGTTGTCCTTTTGACTTTTACCTTATGGTAGGCACTAACAAAGTATCTAAACTTTGATGGATTATAAACTCTAAACATGATATGTATTTTTCATAATGCTAATGTAATTTTCTAGGTACTGAAAAGGTCAAACCCCCACGTCTCTGTGTGCATTCTAAGTCTGTCTTTCCTTTTAATATTTCTTTTTCTCTGTTGCTCTGGTTCAAAAGTTCACTCAGTTCCCAAATGGCCACCTAATTTTCCAGTTATTCCCTCAAGCCATATGTGTTTTGGTTTCTTTATGGTTTATTAGGTACTGTAGGAAAGTAGCATAAGTTATATCTTCTAATGAAATTCAAGCACACTTCAGTGATGCTTTGACTTGATTGCTGGCAGCAATTAAATCACAACGAAAGGAGAATGATGCATAGGCTTACATGTCCAGACACCCTACAGAAATTGGAAGAGGGATAAAACACAACAAAACCCCCAAATAAAATAACAAACCCAAAACCAAGACAGACAAAACAAAACAGCACTGCCAGGCACTCTGTGCTTAACTTGATTTTTTTTTATTGGCTAACAGTCTGATTGATAGCAAAATCATAACTTGCAGTATGCTAACAGGCAGAGTTCACTTGTAGGTTATTGTGAGCTGATAAAGGGTTAGATGGAGTTTTGATTTTCGCATTGGTCCTTGGTGCACCAGATTAATGGAATTTCAATGAGAGACTGGAGTAGTCACAGCTTTGTCAGAAAAACAGATGGAGATTCTATAGCCATGTCTGCTCATTAATACCAGTTGCCTGAAAGGTGTACTACTTCTCTATACAAAAGACTCAACATAATTGATTTTTGAGCGGGGTGTTTTTTCACTTATTGATGACTAGGTTTCTTGCAACTTAAATGACAGGTTTTTGTATAGTACGTTGTATAACAATGTTACGTTTTGTAAATTCTTACTCCCCTTCCATCTGTATTTTAAAGAATGTATGGAGTGAAAAATATATCTCTAGATCCATTAGAAACCAAAGCATACAAAAATACTTAAGTGAAATTATTTATTTCTTTATTTACTTTAAACTTTAATTTACTTTATTTAAAGTTGGTGACAAGCTTATTTTTAGTTGAGATGTTAATTAAATGAAAAAGTCATATTAATGGAGAAAAAGTTACTGGTTTACATTAACTTTTCAGGTTTCTTGGGATGATATGAAATCTAGATTCCATAGCTGTGCCAAACTGGAACTTTCCTACGCTTTAATAGTACAACTGTCTTTTAGGAGCTCCATTTTTTTTTAAACAGTAAAATCTTTTGTTTTATTGTATAGAAACTTGATTCCAAACTCGATGATGCTATTACTTCTAAGGTATGCATTTTCTGACGTCATTTTTGTAACTACAGTGAGTGAACCTACTGCTTCTGAAGGAGATACATCTACGTTTAGCTCTGCAGGGAGTATGTGACTTGGTAATTATTAGATCTAAAAAGATCACAGTGAATGCTGGTAAAATAATTTAGGTCATCTTCATTTCTATGGATGGTCTAGAAATGTTGCCTTGAGCATGTGAAGATGAAAGAAGTATTAAAAATGTGTCTGGGGACTTGTATGCTCTTCAAATTATCCTACTTGACTATAGCATATGAATAAAATATGCTTTTTAGTAGAAAATTCTTAAATAGACTGATAATGTCAGGGAGTTAGTTTCACTGAGACGCTTGACGACAATTTGAAGATCTGCAGCCTTCAGTGTTTCCTAGGAAGGAGGAACACTTGAACCATGTCACCCCGAATACAAATCTATACAAGTTGAACACAGTGCAAAGTAAAACATACTAAGCAGGAGCTTAAAACACGAAGAGTATCTTACAAATTCAGTTTATGACTGAAACCCATGTCTCTTCTTTTAATCTGTATTCCCAAGCTGAACGGGATACTGGTGCATGTGGGAACGTGTATGAATTCCTAGGTCCAAATCTGTTTAATAGTTAAGAAGAGGGTGTTAACCTTGTTGAAATAATAGTCAAAAGATATAAAGAAGATGCTTTGGTTAGGAGGGACCTTGTGAGTGAAGTTAGTGTATCACCCTTAGCATGCCTGAGATGTTTTTTGGCAGACACCTGTCCCATTTTTCCTAAAAATCTCTCATGGTGCAACTGCACAGTGTTCCCTAGGCAGCTTGTCCCAGTGCAGCCCTGTGCTTGCTAGTAGGAGGATATATATCCTAAAATGTTCTTGTCAGTCTATTGACATTTGACTCTTTTGTCCAGGAAGGACATGACAATGGTATACTTCCTTTTTTCCCTTTTGTCATGAATATATTCGAAGACTGAAAAGAGGCTTTGTAACTCTCCAAACGTAACTGCTGTTGAAATCATATGAAAAAAACAAGCAACAGAGCTGTTTGTTTGTTTATAGGATCTATAGCAGTGAATATAGCAGCAAGGACTAATTTTGGAGAAGCAAGAAGTTAAAAAAAAAAAAATAAAGTACATTGAAATATGGAAAGCTAATCTGATTAATTTTGATTTAGACCATTTGCATAGAACAGAAGGGATGAATTTCTGTCAGGGAACAGAAGTTTTAAGCGCAATTCTGGCCCTATTAAAGTCAATGGTAAAGTTAAAAATGATACCATGTAGGTTAACAGTGTGTACAAATTGATGATACTAAAACGTTTGAACTTCTAATTATCATGATGAAAAACTTCCTATTAAACAATAAACCCCTGTGTTCTTTTAACATTTACCTTTCTCCCATGGGAGAAATGACATGGTTTGTTGCTCATTTTATTTCATCTATGTTGCTTCAGTGACTGAGCAATAACAAAACAGCCATGTATGCTCCACCACTACACAGGACAATATCCACAATAAAAACAAATAACGTGTTTGACCCATTTCTTCTTCATATTAGATCACGATTTTCTTTAAGTTAGCTAAATATTACAGTAAAAAACAGGAGGCTAAAGTGCAATAGATTTTTCTATTTATTTTATGTTGCTTGTTGGCTTAATGTTTTTTTAGATCAGTTCTTATGAATCTGAAACAGCTGAAATAAAAAGGAAGCAGGAAGGCTTTCCTTCAACTTCCTTGGTATGGGATAAGCTTTTCAATTATGGGTTTAGGACCTTATTAACACTTTCCTCAGCTGAACAGATTTCTACCTTCTCATTTCCTTGTAATTCCTCTTTCTTCCTGCTAAGCAATAGTGTCAAGTCAGCTTCCATTCTGCTCCTTACTCCTTCCCTCCCAGGACCAGTCAGATGCATGAAACAGAGATGAGAACACTGCTTCGTGCTACCTCAGCACCGCTTCGGGGTGGGTGATAATCGAGCACCCTTCCAGAGGTGAGCAAGTCCAACAGATTATTGCTGCTTGGCTTTCTAGGCAAGAGGAATGTTTTCCTTGCTGGCGTCTACCTAGTAAGACAGGGCAGTGGGTCAGCGTACACTATGCAGTATCCCCAGACATCTCAAAGGAGAACAAACCCTACAAAAACATAATGGGTTCTGTGGTTTCTGTGCAGAAATATGTAAAATGTGTGGTACTTTGTGTTTCTGTGTCAAGGCCTGGATGTAAGAGCTGACTGAAAAAAATATACCCTTGCAAAAAAAGTAACAGAATTAAGTCTGGTGTAGGCTTTTTTTTTTTAACTCAGTATTGACGATTAAGAATTTGTGCCCATATTTAATTCATCGTATGTATGGAAGTGTATGGATATCAACGCTAAAGGAGAGAAAAAGGATTTTTCCCATATTCCTGTTTTTGTGTTTTAACTGATTAGTACTTTCTGTAGAGGTGCAAAGTCCATCTGTAGAGCTTAAGCAAGTAGAAAAAGGACCTATTTACTGTTAAGTATCATGCAATCCAGGTATTCATTGAATGCATGTTTGTTTCCTTTTAAATAAGGAGGAGGTTGCAGTGGTTTGATATTTGTGAAAATTGAGATTAAATTTGAATGAAAAAGTAAAGACTATGTCATAAAAAGTTTTATTAAAGTGCTGTGAACAGAGGAAAAAAACCATTGCAAATCAAATCTTTACGATACCCACTGCACGGGCAAGTTCATTATTGTCATTATAAAAAGATGATGTTGTGAGCATTGTCCATTGCTTAAAAATTTGCATCAGGAACTATACTTCCCTTAGATATTTGTCACTAGACAGTGTTGGCTTGATTAATAGCTTGCTCAGTAATTCTTTGTAGATGTTCACTTGGGTTACTTATCAGAGTAGGATTAAGTGTAGAGTAGGAGACCAAAATATTGAATGTTGACTTTTTTCCAAACTAAAATTATTACTACAGTTTCTTAACTAACCTAAGTCAGAACCTATTCACCACGATCACAATAATGAAAGGTAATATACCAACAGGATATTAGCCCTGTCTTCGCTGCTCCTGGTAGTCAGAAATTCCTTTGGGCCCATTTTGGGCAAAGAATTATGAATGAGCCTGTACTGTAAAATGGAGGAAAACCTCTTCTGGTCTAAACAAGATTTTCCTGGCCTCCTCCTGAATATTCACTCTGTCAGCCTCAATGTACAAGTACATCACAGCCTGATAATAACTTTCCAGAGATATCCTAGTCTTCGTATAAAAAAATCTTTTTGTTTGTTGTTCAACTGTTGACTTTTGTGTTTCTATATTGTATATTCTGTATGTAAAAAGATATGATGCATATTCAAAGATGCAATTAATTTATGTGCTTCACGTATCCACAGTTGTGCCTTGTCACTTTGTATTGAAGAGGCAAGGGGAAGGATGAGTGTAGAACGAATGTGACTGGGGACAGAAGGATGTTTGTAGTGTGTATGTGGTATGCTATAAGATAAAAATGTGGAGACAAGTGAAGTGAAGGTGGTCTGAGTCTTTTTTGGTAGATAACGGATAAATTACTCTTTCTCAAGCATAGATACATGAAATGGGCCTTAATATTGCAGTTGCCTGGGAAAGAAGTTAGTGGAAACATTGTCATTGAATTCCAATAAAAAAAAAATAATTAACCTTGCATGTGTCCAAGTGGAGAGTCTAACACATTTTTACCCTTCTATTTTGTGTTCAGTAATTTGAGTTTGTATGCATATGAAGGTGGTGGGGGGGTAAGATTGTCTTTTTGATTTCTATAACAGCTTTTCTTACATGAAATTAAGAATGGATTAATTTTTCTTCTTCTAATAGCTTCTTCAGAAACTAGCTTTAATACTGTATTTTAACAGAAAAATAATTGGTGAGACTACCACAAACATTTTTGACCAAAGTTTTTGGGAATATTTTAGCAAAGTATTTATTCTGTATTTATGTAATACAGCTGCAAGTTAAGAGTGGAAAATACACAGAAGAATGTAGTTGTAATATTGACAAGTGCAGAGATTTCTTCTGTAATCTCTATACATAACCAAACTCTATGCATAGCATTTGGGATTTAAAGCAGTAAATAAAACCTGGAAAACAGAAAGTTTGTTTTTTCTTGTTAACCACAAACATATCTGCAAATTTCACTTGGAAATATTATGGACTATGTCATGAAACTGATCGAGACGTGTTTAAGTATGTATTGCTTTTTTATTATACGGCATACATTTTTCTTCTGTCTCAGATCGCTGGAATCTTCCAGTGTCTTCATTCATTTCAGCGATATTTAGAATGTAGTATAAGAATAATGTGAAAATGCCATAGTGAGCTGGTGATAATTGATTTACTCCATCATACTGAAATACCTCTTGTTTTCCTCTTCCTCCTCCCTTGGGCAATAATCATGGGATCAAGCTGCCAGTCTGTAGATATAATTTTTCCAGCAGTGCCATCTGGCTACTTGGCACTAGAAGTTGCATTGGCTTCTTCGCTGTTTCCACTGATTTTTGTCAAATGTATGTCGGTTGATGAGATGTCTTCTGCTAGTGGATGATGATTTTTTTTATTTATTTTTTAATAAATGAATATTGTTTTTTATTGATGTTGTAAGGGACCGCTTGTGCTCAGGGGGTTTTATTTTTATTTTTTTAAGAAATTTCCTCTCTAAAGAAAAATAAGGTTTTAAGTATGAATTGGCTTCTTCCACCTGTCTTTAAAATAGTTTGTTGTGATTTTTGGACTTCTTGAGAAGCACTAGCATGTTGTCGCATAGTTTATTTTAGAGGTTCAAAATTATTGTAGAATTTGTTCTTTCATTTTTGGGAACTTCACTTTTCAAAGAAAGTATAAATGATCTATAAGAATTTGAAGGGTCTGTGGGAAAGAAGTGACAAGTGTTATGTTTTTGGAAGAACCAGCCAACTGAGCTATCTTTTCTTTTATTAGCTGTAGTTTTATTTTTGCTGTAAACTTTTCCTTTTAAAAAATAAATAAATCTATAAATGGATGGCTCAGAACACACATCTGAGTTCCTTTATTCTGTTCAAGTCTTAGATGTGTTTCACTAACATACAAAATACAAAGACAGTATTAATGATTTAGAAGAGTGCTCTGTAAACAGTATTTTAATGGGGATGTGAGGCAGGGAGAGAATTATCTTGATCTAATATTATTATTATTATTTATTTATTCATTGTTTAGTTCATTTTTTTCTATTTCTTGTAATATTCAGAAATATATTAAAAAAAAAAAGCTTGAGGATCCCAACACAATATGAAGGATAGAGTTACACATTTTTATTCTGCTTAAAAAAAAAAAAAAGGAAAAAAAAAAAGCTTTGAATATTTTAGATAAGTTTTAAAAAAAATCCAAAGCCTTCTCTTTTTAATATGTTACTGAACTATTAATCAGGACAAGGCTGGTTTTTAAAAAATCCACTAATAATTTTTTTATTTTACAGTCTTTTTATTTGAGCCACTATTTTCAAGTGCCATGTCTCAAATGAATGAGTTATACTCATCCTTATGTGTAAATGTGCATTTTCTTTTAGCAGTCTGTGTTAAAAGTACTTTCTTAAAATTGTTCAAGGTAACCCTGTGAACTCTCAAACACTGAACAGTTGTGTTTAGTGGCCTACTGGAAAATGTATATATTGTTAGTCCTAAAAGTAGAAAATAATAAGCACTATTTATTTATCATTGTCTTAGAACTACACTAGTGTAATGTCTGTGTTAATAAAATACAATTAAATTGTTATTTAAATCAATATTATTGTTCTTTCCCGGCACTGGAGAAATTTCCCAGTACTGGAAATGATAGGAGTAAAAATCTTAAATGGGGCAGAGAAGGCCTTGCTGTGAGGTTTTCGTAGCAGTTGGTTTGAATTAAATTCCAAAGGCCTTTTGGTATGTATTTATAGTTGTCTTTTAAAGAAGAAGGGGAAGACAGACAAGGTGTCTGAACGTGGGTCTCCTTATCAGCAACTTGACTCTGGCACAAAGTGGGTATTTTTAATGTATGAGTTCAGTTGAAAGAATCTATAGAAGCTGCTATAAAGCCAAGTATGGTAAGTATGGCTAAATATACGTGATCTATTATAGCAGCAAAAGTGTAAGTCTTTAGCTTCACAAAATCCGTTCTCTCATGAAAGATTTTTAAGGGGGTTGATATATCATGATTTTCAAAAATAGCACCAAATCTTCTTTTTGTTCATAACTAAATGTGAAGATAAAACGTTGCCGCTAATCAATTGTCTGGGATGCCACCTCATTAAGATTTACACGATCATCAAAAATGACCAGAATTGTTTGTTGGCTGTATCCTAACTCAAATATATAAAGGGGATACTACAGCATTTTTCTTTAGAATCGCAGGGAGTTCAGTGACCTTTTGTGGCAAATTATGTAGAAAGAAAATATTTATATTCATTTAAAATAACCTCCATGAAGAAATAGTCTCATTACCCTGTTTGATCAATTTCTTGTAGCCTGAGCTGCAGCATGCTGCTATTGCCATCGGTTGATGGAATACACTGAGAAGTGGCTAATGGTGATGGTGCTCATCAGGACAGGGTTCAGCCAGCGGTCAGCAACAAATAATTCAAGACTGTTTCTAAGTTTGTGGCTGGTGGAATTTGCTTCTTGCCCCAAGCCAGCAGCATTGCTGAGCTGGGCTATTTGATTAGAAGAGAAGCATATTTGCTTCTTAGCAACTGCACATTTGCACAACACACAGACCTACACTGCCTCCAAAGGTTTTCCTTTTGTGATGGTGGAATAATACTTTCCTCTTGATTGACAGACAAAAGAAATCTTTGCAATGCAGAAGAGTTTACAACCAATTTTTCCTTTGTCTTTTTGCAAACTTATTGTAGGTACTTCTTAATTTAGTATTGCCTGGTGCAAACCTGTATTTGCAGCAAGGCTGTCCATGATTTGAGCTCGTGCGTTTCAGCTCTTACCGCTATGCGTATTTAAAGGACAGATGCACACTTAGGTTTAATCATTGGTGTGTGTGGCTTTTTCCCCAGCAGGTCTACTTAATGGAAATTATTTTCTACTGTATTTTGAAATAGCTTTTTGGATATGTATATTACCATCTCCCATGCAAGAGTGGTATTCATTTTATGGAAGGTGATGATAAAGTGAAAGCTATCCTATTTTTAGTGTTTTTTTTTTAAATGTATTAACAGAAGTGTAACAGTGGTTGCAATTTTAATACACGGTGTGCGTGTACTTTTCAGTGTAACATTTCCCACAGGAAGTGAGTCTACAGAAGAAAATCTGTCTAGTCAGGAGATGGCAAAGGTATTTATAACACCGGTAATCCTTGAAAAAAGACAATTTAGGACTGTAAATCTCAGGCTTTCTTTTTCCTAGGAGGGCAGGGCAAGAAAAAAAGCAAAGTTTTTTTTTTTTTATGGTTTTACAGCTCTTTTCGCTCCTGTGTTTTATTGTGGAAGTTTCCATACTGCCATAGTGGAGCAATAAATTACTGATGTGGTTACTGAAATGTTGCATGAAATGGTACAGTTGGTGTTAATGTGAATTTTTGATGCAGATATCTGCTTGCGTATTTTCCTAACTAAAAGATATCTTTTAACTTTCATAAGTAAAACAATGAGGAGCTCTTTCTCATGTGGATTTTATAGTTTGTTAAAACTGTATCTTTTAAGGGCTCAGGAGAGTTGAAGCAGGAGTGCACAATAAAAGGTCTGTGGGCCATACTAGCATGGCTAACATAAGCATCCAGGAGCTTACTCACTAATAACCATTTCAGTGGCAATTCAGAGCTAGAAGAGGAGAGGAAGAAAGCTGTCTGATATGGCAAGACAATAATAAGCCCCAGATGTCCCGCTAAGTAAATGTTAAACCTATCAGAGTCTTAAATTCTTTTTTTTTTTTTTTTCAGTTAGGAATTCTTTTTTAGCCAGATAAACACTTTTAAATCAAAATACAAAGATCAGGCTTCTTCAGAGAATTTTGAGGGTGGGGAGAAGGGTGGTGAGAGAAAGTGAAAGAGGTGAAGGAGAATCAGTGGCCAGTCTGAGGAACAGGTATATGGGGTGTGCACGTGGCTAGGCAATAAGCAAGATGTAGAGATGGGTGCAACTGTTACAGAGGCTCGGGGTGTGGGGGGGAGTGACTGGTGACTTCTTTCTCAAATGTTAAATTTGCTGTATGTACATACAATTTTTTAGAAGAGGGTTTTTAATATACTGGAAGGATTTTACAGACTGTAGGGAGAAGTGTTAGCTTTGGCTTAATTTCAGAGATATTCAGTGGTATGACAGTGTGGTAAGGTGTGGCTGCTTCTTATGCTGCTGAATTGCCAAAGAGATACTTACACCTGGATGACTTAATTTTAGTTGGGGTGTTACCTGTGTTCTACACCAGTGTCATGCTTCTTTCTAATACATGCATAATAAATTAGCATTTATTGTTTTTTCACTGCAGAGAGCCTTTGTAAGCACTAGATTTTTGATCAGAGTCACTAAAATACGTAGGAGTTGCCACATAGCTACTATGAAAATGCAACTATCTCCAGGGCAGAATGCAGGAGCTTTTACAATGGCACTCTAAACAATACCAAGCAATTTAAGAGCAGGATGTGAGGAATATCGTACCTAATTGAAATGACAAGGGGGATTTTTGCATAGGTAGATCCAATTATTCAAATTGGAGGTGGGCCAGAATGCTGGGGTTAGTCCCCTCATCTTGCTAATTAGGCTTTCAGTTTCATTAACAATCATTGAGATATTGGGGGACTGGCTTCTGTATGAATGTAACCACACTGCATATACAGAATCTCTTATTTATTTTTTGGTGTTCTTTAGAAACATCTCTTGGTTATGTTAAGAAGTCTATGTATAAATTTATTACAGATCACTTCTGGCTGTATAGCTCCAGGTAGGCAGAAATAAATGTACATTTTAAGATGTGCAATACACCAAACATACAAAGACCGAAGGCAGCGTGACTACGGCTATTTTCGGTAGACTGCGTGCTGCAACTACACCGCTGCCATGTTTATATTAGTGGCATTTTATTTTCCTTTTGCAAGATATTATCTAGAAGGATTTCTACCTTTACAAATGCATGTGTGGAGAAGGAAAATTAGTCCAGTCATTTTGTGCTCCTAGGATATTTTCAACCTGGGGTAAATTTAACTTTAAACAGGTCTGAGGAATCTACAGTTCTTGTTTTCTTTCAGACCTAATTTAGGAAATATACCTTAATGTGTATGGCATCTTTGAATTCCCTTGGCACCCTGATACACTGTCACTGCATTTTTTTTTCTTTTCGTGTTAATTGCCTTTGTCCTTTGGAAACAGCCATTTTGTGGGAGTTTTTGTTTGTTTTTGTTTTCCTTTTTAAGGAATAATAATGAGGTGCAGTGAATCATACCATACTATGTTGCTACCAAATAGCTCCTTGATATGTTTTGTAAAGTGCCTTGGGTATCTGAACCTCAATTAAATCCCTAGGCCGGTCTTTTTTAAGTTCTATGATTCTCCTTTTCCAAGTTCTATAATTAGTGTCTTCTTTATGTATATAAAACTTATTTTCTCTCTCTCTCTCTGGTTAGTTGCAATTCAGATATTAAATTAAAAATTACCTTCAATGAAGAAAAATCACAAATACAAACCACATAGGTTTATATATAAAGCAGACCTACTGAATCAAAATGATTACAACTTCTGTGATTTTAAATTTGTGTGAGAAACTGAACAAGCTAAAAGAATGGTAATCACCTCAAAAACTGACAAATTGAGTAGCTCAGAGTAGGAGCATCTTTTTTTCTCCCCTGCCTTCTAAGAATTAAAACAGAACAATGCTTTTTTTTTTTTTTTTTAAGGTAAGCATTACAATAAGGAAGGATGTGGTTGCAATGTAACTAGTTATTTTGGTTCCCACTGTAGTACGCATGAGGCCATGATATGTCCTTTTCATTTGATACTTACGTTCATGATCCTTTTGTAGTTCTTCATGGATCCTTTGGGACTGAGAGAGTCAGGTACCCAGCTCTCATGACTTTCACATTAGCTTGTTCATTTATAAGATTATTCTAACTAATACACCACTGATTTTTAAGTGATTTTGAACAAAGCTGTCTCTGTGTGCTATGCTTCCCTTCCATGCCTAGAAATGACATCTTTAGTCAGTATGTGTTTTTGGCTAAATACATAGACAATTGAATAAAATACTGTTTGTGAATGAAGAACAAATAGCAGAATGATTAGTCATTTTATTAAATGAAGAGAACATACTTCTCATTTTGCAGAGAAGTGGACTTCGGTAGTGATATGAAGGCACATATGGATATAGATACATAGATACACAAAGTTGATCCTGGAGTCTTGTCCTTTAGTTCTTCAGTGTCACTGAGTAGCTTCCATGCAGTGCTCTCTATCACAATTCTTACAGGTGTTTTTCAAGAATTTGTTGTCAAAGTATGTTGGTTTTTAGAGGACTGCAGGAAACATGAGGAAATCTTACACTGTATTAACATAGCTATTGTAGATGCAAATACTTTTGCAGGAACCTTTGTAATGATTAGATTTAAAAAAAAAATTGATACAGTTTTGTTACTAGTCATTCATTGACTGCTCATAGCAATTCAGTTTATGTACAGTCTGAGGCTGATTTAGTTTTTGGGGTGAAAAAAATGAAAAAGTGAAAGCTAGCTAGTTGCCAACAAGTATGTTTCATCTGTCATCTTATTTTCATTGGATCAAGGCAGCTTTATAATTCTACACTGTATGTATGTGTACTTAATCTGAGTTAGTCCATGCTTCAGAGAACCGAATCTGGATAAAAACAAGAAGTGGGAGAAGTCTGTAAGCAGATATGCAAATATTGTAGTGGAGGACCTAGGTTCTACAGGAGGTGTGTAGTAGAGGTTGAAATTAAATCTGTCATGTCAGTTGAAGCCCAAAGAAATCGCGTCCTCTGCTAAAAATACAACTGTCAACTCAGGAAAAAAATCCCAGTGGTTAGGAATGCAGCAGTATTATTCTGTGCATTACCATTTATTTGTTTCTATTTCCATATATATCTATATCTAGGCCTTAATATTCAGCATAGTTTGTGATATCGGACACAGTTATCTGTAGAAGCTTTCATAGCAATAGTACTTGAAAGAATTATTTACTATTGCCATGGTATGAATTTATACATAGGTGGTGAATCCTACTATTTTGAGTTTTTGAAAGTTGGTTATGCACACTTACTTGTTTTCTTTTGTCTTGGTACCTGTTGTGCTGCCTCTTAAGTTCCTGATGTGGGGAAAGAGGTAGAGTGATATAAAAGCTTGGTTATATAAATAATTCCTTAAAATAAACTTACTTTTTACAGGTGATATTTTTTTCTTTGAGTGAAAGTGAGAATTGAAAAAAGTGCATGTTCAAACAGAAGGAAAATCTGGGCTTTGAAACATGTCCTTACCTACCACCATTTTCAATGAGCTATTTGTATGTTAGGTAACAGCATTTGTATCTGATCTGAAAAAGGAGGGGAGGAGAAGGTGATGTTATTAGGATCAAAAATTTTTTTTCATGGAAAATAATTTCATTTAGATAATCAGAATCATCTTGCTTTTCACCATCAGAATCCTCTTTCGTGGTCTTTTTCTCAGTTTTCTTTTTTTCTGTCAATATATACTATATATATACTATAGCTACCACAGAAGAAAGTAGGCAGTTTTCTCTGAAATGAATGCAGTGCATACATAACATGACATCCTTGTTGTATACATGCTGTAACCTTCCCCTGGCCCTTCTGTCTTTTTCCCGCAAATTGCTTACATTACTTTGAAAACATGATGGTGGTGGGGGTACTGTGGTAAGGGGGATTCAGCAAAGCAGCACAGCAGGCCAGAAAATGAAATGTTTTTCCCCTGTGGTTTTTTATTTTTTTTTTAATGCAATGAAACCAAAAACATTTCACAGCATTTCTAGAAATAAGTGCATACTGCTTCTCTTTTACAAAGAGCAGCAGTGGAGGCAAAGTAGCTCTGACTTATCCAAGATTGCAAAAGGAATCTGGTTAAGCGCCAGGACTAGCTCTGTTTTCTAGCTCCTGCTTACATGGTAAGATCTCTCCATAATGTCTCACACTTTCCAGCTTTCTGAAGTTTTTGACAATTTGAAATGGATATTAAAGGGGCATTGGGTAAACTTTTTTTTCTGTGCTCAGAACCACATCATTTATTAACAGATGTCATCCAAACACGTATACAACTTCCATGGCTTTGAGTGTTATTGTAAATGGTAAAAAGACTATTTGGTTGGGTTTAAGCTGATGCCTTCTTCTGAAGTACAAAAGGTGTTTGAAGTTTTGTATAATGCTTTAATTTTGATAATATTTTAATGAGAAAACATTGGTATTCCTTTAACTGATCAAAAAAACCCAAACACATTCTTCTCTGGTTTTCAGAATCAGAAAAATCATGGAGATAACACAAGGTATAGTACCTCCCTTCCCATGCTCCCCAAGAGTGATAGCACTGTATTATATTGCTGCTACAGATAATAAAACTGCATTTTCCCTTCCTGGTTAATTTAGGGGATTTTTTTTTTCTTTAAAAAATAAAATTAAAAAAAAGAAGGTGATGGTGCAATTTAAAGGCTGGTATCTAGACCGTACCAAAAGTGAAGTAGGTTCTGAAGGCAGTAGATTATGCTTTCTATCTGGAAGATCACAGCTAACTTAAATAAGCCACTGGAAAAGTTTATGAAAGTTACTCTTCAACTTTCAAGTGATAGAAGTGATTTGGCTTCACTTTAAAAACAGCAGCCTAAAACTGAGCTGCTTGAGTATTATCATTATTCCAAAGCAGCATAATTACCATTAGGAGAGAATTGGTTCCTTTAAAGGAAAAAATAATGAAGGGAAAACTTCTTAAAATGAGTTTTATTACATTTTTCTTATAAAATTAGTCTTTCATTTTGTTGATTAATGCTTGAGTTTAAGATTTTGATGTAGGCATTTCACCATTATAATTCTGAAATATGGGAAGTCCTTGAAAACATTCCCGGATTGCCTTCTGTCTGTCTGCCTTGTAAAAGATCCTTTCAGTTAAATGGACCATCCTCCTTAAATGATGTCATTAGCTTGGATTGAAAAGACATTGCCTGCGGGGAAATCATTTAATTGTCTTAAAGTGCTCTACTTCTGTAGATCTTGAAGCAGCACCCTCACTTCCATCTTTGTATCAGATAATTCATCTGAAATTCTGTTTTAATCTCTGACGAAATATTGAGATGTAATTTCCACTTTTATTGGAGAAACTTGAGACCTTTTATAGTCTCGCCTCTGTCAAATGGATGGAAAAGTTTCACTTGTTGAAATGCAAATGGGTAATGTCTTTTTTTGACTTAAAGAATTAATTTAACTTGCATTCATGCAGTGCTTTATAAATATTAATGTATTGAACTCTTACATTTCACTGACACCAAGATATGCTTTTTTTCATATCTGTTTCTAAAATCAATTATATTTGCATGTTTAAACAGCAGGTTAGATTTTGGGGATGAATACAAACTTTTATTTTTGTTTGAGGTAATGCAATGCATTTAGGAAAACAAACCTAATGACTATCTGTTATTTTTCATTGGACGTACCAATTTCTGAGTCATGTAAAAGTCTATTTGTCAGGGATGCTGGGAATTCTTAATTGAGTGGGCATTCAGAACAACAAAAATAAAAATCTATGTGTATTGATGAGCTAGTAATTTAATTAGAAATGTAATGTTTGAAAATCTCAAACATTGTTTTCTATAAGCTATTGCACTTTAGTTCTTGAATTAATAGTCATTTAGTCTTAAATACTTCAGAGCAGGAAGAAAAATCTATTTCAAAACTCAAGTTTCTGGCTTGAAGAAATACACTACTGAGAGTGCTACGATATTTTCAGGACATTTTGCCCCTCAGAGAGGCCTTTAAAATGGATAAAAATGGTGTTCCTAGTGTTTTAATAGGAAATTTGTAGGTCTCTGCATTCTCATCTTTCTCTGCTTTTGAATTACTTCAAAGCTAAGTTTCAAGGCTGCCACTGGATCTATTGCGTTCTAATGAGTTATTTTCATAGCGTGATCTTTGTTACTTTTTCTTCTTCTGTATTGCTTTATACTGAAAAGGATGGTGGTTGTGAGTAAAGGACATTTAAATCCTGTCTTTAATTTTGCTTGCTTTTTTGCTCACACATTCTCTTGGTTATCAACATTAAGGGAAAACATTTTGGTAGCATGCATAAAACCTATAACTGCAGTTTTAGTGTTTGTTTTTCTTCTAACACTGCCTACCAATCTCCAAGAGAGATGGGTTTGTTTATTCTTGTGGTATTTTAATTGCAGTTTGTGTAAGTTGAACTATGCTAGAAATTCCATGTGAACTTTTTATCAGAATAAATATTTAGTGTCTGCGCCTGCTCCTCTTGTAGCTAGTGTCAGTTTTCCACAGAGAGATACCAGATTGGGAGCACCGCTCTGTTTTGCTACTTTGAAATTTCTGGAGCTTACTGTCATCGCTGT